>NW_007577741.1:586087-624391 GCF_000690725.1 Stegastes partitus
AAAATATACTTAAGGTCAAAAACCCCACAATCTGCTGCAAATCCGACCTGTGTTATTCGTTGTTCCCCACCTTAAGAAGTCTGCTGACAAAACAAACAATCATCTTATCTTTAATTAATCTCTCTTTTGTGTATTGACACTTCACACCCTTGATAGTATACCTCAGGCTTTTCCCATCAATTTCACTCATCCTGAAAATGGCAGTGCAGGTTAACTGCTCCCTTGACTGGGCTGCTGACACCCAATAATTAGTGATTAAGAAAACAACTAATCCACAAGATCACAAATTTTACAGCCAAGTGCTGGCATAAACATCTCCCCTTTGCCCTAACATGAGTAAGCAGTGGCAGTTCACAACATCATCACTCCCTAGGCTGGAATTCTGAGATTTCAAAAGTTCTTCTCTGTGTTTGAAACTACTCTTTTGTCGAGTGCAAATGGTCTCTTCCTGCCTCTTTTCACATTGCATGACCTCATGGTGAATGCATGACAAATGTCCTGTAGCAGGCCACAGCATTAGCCACTCTGCATTTCATGCCCTTATCCTGCTGCATTGTAAAGCTTTACCATCAGCCAATACTATCATCTTCTGCTCAAGAGTGATGACATATTCACTTTTTCTCTTTAGTGCATCATGAACAAAATGCTGCTTATTCACAACACACCTACAGGCTGTAGATTTGACCGATCAGACTCAGCAGAAGCCAAAAGGCCACATCACACCTTAAAACTTGATTTATTCTTTACTAACAGGTCAGCTGGACATGCTCAGGCTGGCGCTGCACTTCAACCTGCAGAAGCCCAATTCCACCTTAAAACCGCAGCACAAGGAGTGGATCCTGGCCTGCACACAAAGAAGTGCAAATCATCATGAGCCTGGAAAGTTGGCTGCATGTGTACATTGAGACACACCTGAATTGCAGCCACACGCTCCCAGCAAACTGTTAGTCTGTACCGGCCTGTCAGCAGCTTTCAAATATCATTGATCATGGACAGATCACACCTGCCCTCAGTCAGCAGCACCTGAAGCCCACGACACACAGACTGGACCACTCCCAACCGGAGGCACTTAGCACTATTACAAGTTCATCCTGTTACAAATTATACCCTAGCTCCTGTGAAGACACGTTGCTAAGTGTGGTGACATTTTGATCAAAAATGTAAAACACACACTGCCAAAATGCTCGATAATGAAGATTGATTTGACCTGATTGACTTGATAAACACTTAGCACTTACCGATTTCCTACTGATAACTGTGTGACTCAGAATCTTAATCACCAACTAAAAAGACTGTCATAACTTGCTTTGACAGAACATGTCAAATCAGAAAACAAAAAAGGGTCTGAACCGAGCTGCAGGGAAATTTCTTTGTTGGCAGTGTCAATTGTGGCTTCTTAGACATGACAAGACAAATTAACAGCAAAAACACACAAACACAGATAAACGTGTTTCTTTGCTGAAGCAGAATTGCAGCTCTGAAGGTGATGTTACATCCATCTCCCTTGTTTAAATCCTTGACACACTGAGGAGACTTTGCTTAACATGCAAAGAGATTTTCAACAATGTGAAATAATCAAGATTTTTGCAACAATTTTTCTAGTATTATTATTTCTATTATGCATGTTTTTTTTGTTTGTTTTTTAAGGAAATAGAAAATGTAGCTGTAAAACGGATTATTTATAGGCTGTCCAAATGAATCACGATCACTCACTGCGACTTCTCCTTTCTACAGTTTCACAACCTCGTTAAGTAACAGTTTACACAATCCCTGCCGCGCCTCGGTTTGTCCAGCAGGAGGCGCTCAGTCGCTGCCGACTCTCTACTGCACGCAGCGGAAACCACAGAAGAAGAAGGAACACTTCCGGAAGTTGTTTGAATGAAAGCGGCGGACTGATAAATCACCTAGTTTCTATTTAAAGCAGATTTGTTTCACGATTTCAGACTTAAACACCGTGTAGAGAAGATGACAGGGATTCCTCCGGACACTTGGCAGCCGCCCACTGTAGCTATCGACACGACGTAAGTTCGCATGAGAACACCGGATGCTAACTCAGCTAGCTCCCAGTGACGTGTGGGCAGTTAGTTGTTTTGTGATGCTCCAAGCATTTTTTTTTAACAAGTGTCAAAAATCCCTCCTCGTGTAATACTGTCACTATAAAGTACCACAGCGGAGCCTGTGCAGCTCGAAGGGGGATACTCATGATGCTTAACCGTGCTTTTGCAGGATGGGGACAGTTGTGGTGGAGCTCTACTGGAAGCATGCGCCAAAAACGTGCAAGAACTTTGCAGAACTTTCCAGAAGGGGCTACTACAACAACACAAAGTTTCACCGAATAATCAAAGACTTCATGGTGCAGGGTGGAGATCCGACCGGAACAGGTGGGCTCATCACAGGCATCATATAAACAAAGAGCAGGAGGAGGCCACTGTGCAGATGGTTTTGGTTAAAATAGGGTTTTTGTGGTTTGAGTAGTTTATTTCCTTCATTGAAAAAAAATAAAATAAAAATGTCAACACGGTTTTAGTTTTTAATTGTTAATTGTAGGTGAACCAGGCAATATTTTACCCTTAGCTGCTAGTTTTATTTAGTCTGAAGATTTCCCATGATCCAGGTTGAATGTCCATCCATCCATCATCTATACACCACTTAATCCTCACTAGGGTCATGGGGGGCTGGAGTCTATCCCAGCTGACTCATGTTTTTTGACTGGGGCTGCAAGGTGGCGCAGTTGGTAGCACAAGCAGCAAGAAGGTCGGTGGTTCGCGTCCCGGTGGGAGCATGGGGATCTTTCTGCGTGGAGTCTCCATGTTCTCCCCGTGCAGCGTGGGTTCTCTTCGGGTTCTCCGGCTTCCTCCCACACAGTCCAAAAAAATGTTGAGGTTAATTGATGATTCTAAATTGTCCGTAGGTGTGAATGTGAGTGTGCTTGGTTGTCTGTCTCTAAGTGTAGCCCTGTGATAGACTGGTTACCTGTCCAAGGTGTCCCCTACCTTTGCCGTAAGTCAGCCTGGATAGACTCCAGCCCCCCGCGACCCTAGTGAGGATCAAGCGGTGTATAGATGATGCATGGATGTTTTTGGACTGTGGGAGGAAGCCAGAGAACCCGGAGAGAACCCACGCTGCACGGGGAGAACATGGAGACTCCACGCAGAATGATCTAGGGTGTCCTCACCAAAACGCGAACGGGCGACCTTCTTGCTGCGAGGCAGCGGTGCTAACCACCGAGCCACCTTGCAGCCCATCATTGAATGTCTAAATGTTAAAATGAAGGACTTTGTTGAGTTTCTTGTAAGGTCATTTAGTTCACATGTCAAAATGTGTGAACTGAACAAACATGGGGAGTAAATTTCCTGTCAGAAATGAATCACAAACAACTCCTCGTAAACATATCACACTTATCTTACTACAACTATTGTATGTGAGGTTTTTTCATCCCTTATCCAAGTTAGAAGAGCAACAGAGTTTACAGTTGAGCTGAAAATGGTTCATGCTGCAACAAATTTTGATTTATAGTGACTTAATAATTGAGCCATAAGTTTCTTCTGGCTTGACATGATGAAACACAGTAAGGCATTATGCTGGAGATGTTGGTGATAAATTTGAACTATTTCTATGTTTTATTATTACTTATTAAATATATCATGTCCAAAATTGTTCATGGGCCTTGAAATTGTTTCAAAGTTTTGAGAAAATGCAAACTTCTACATAATTCCAAATGGTTCTGGTAAGTTTAATCATATCCCTGAGGGTTCTAATATACTACAAGGTGTGTGAGAAAAGTTTCAGGACTGGTGTCACAAAAGATATTTTTCAAATCCAAACGACAAAGTAATCCCCTTGGAGTCAAACCCACTTTCCCAGCCTTCTCTGCCACGCCGCCATGCACTCCTGGAAGGATTCTTGGGGCCTCTGTGGCTCAGCGGGTTGTCCTCCAATTGCAAGGTTGGCGGTTCGATCCCCTCACCCCTCCACAGTCAAAGTGTCCTTGGGCAAGACACTGAACCCAAAGTTGCTCTCAATGGCAGGCAGCACCTTGCATGGCAGCTCTGTCACCATTGGTGTGTGAATGGGTGAATGAGAAACACATTGTAAAGTGCTCTATAAGGGCAGACCATTTCTTCAAAACAATAAGAATAGTCCTTACAGCACTCAGTTATCAAATCATGTTTATTGTCATTTTGCTGTACATACACAGGAGTACAAACAAGATGAGAGAGCTTTTCTTCAAGATCCAATAACTTAAAGCAATTTTCATAAAGATGTTTGCATATCTAGATCAGCAGTTCAGCATTCTGACAGCTTGTGGAATGAAGCTGTTGATCAGTCTGGAGGTTCTTCCTTTAATGCTCCGGAAACGTTTGCCTGAACTGATGGTAGCAGTTCCAACAGTTTATGAAGAGGGTGTGAGGAGTCCCTGACAATGTCCTGCTCCTGCAGCAGATCTGGAAAAGTTCTTGGACAGAGGTGAGGGAAACTCCGATGCCCCTCTCAGCTCCTCTGACTATCCTCTGCAGGGCTTTTCTGTCTGACATACTGCAGCTGGAGCACCATGTTGAGATGCAGGATGTCCGAACGCTCTCCACCACACCTCTGTAGAAAGTCCTGAGGATGCTGGCAGGAAGAGAGACTTGTTTCAGCTTCCTCAGGAAATGCAGTCTCTGCTGGGACCGTGTTCTTCTGGGATCCTCCACAGCTCCGTCATCACAGCCATCTTGATGTCTTCCACGTCTTCTAAACGTGTCGCCTTGATGACCCCCTTGAGCTTGGGGAAGAGGAAACAATCCCCCGGGGCCAGGTGGGGTGAGTAGGGAGGTTGCTCCAGCACGGAGATGTTCTTCTCAGCCAGGAACTGTGGGATGCTCAGGGCGTTGTAAACAGGCGTGTTGTCATGGTGAAGCAGCCACCACTTTTCTTGCCAGAATGAGGCAAATGCCGCAGGAGCTCTTAGTAGATGTCTGAAGGGGGAAAACTCCTAGTTCACAGTTTGGGTTTGAAATATGTCTTTTGGCACAGTTCCAGGACTGACACCAGTCCTGGAAATGTTCTGACACACCTTGTCTTTTGGAAACAATTAGCACAGTAGTTCTCTAGTTGGATGCAAGTCAATTGCAAGTCATGGCTAAAACCATAGAGCTTAGAGAGCTTGCTGTTGGGGTCAATCACTGAAAGAGTTGCACATTTTGCTCACAAGACAAAACTTTGACTATAAATCATCAAATTAGCATTGACACAAATCATTTTGGGCTTAACAGTTAACATGTATGTACAACATAATTGCCCGTTCCATTTCTAGAAGTCTACATTTAGACACACCCTAACCTTACCCTTACCCTAACCATGCTGTCAACACGGGCCTGGTGTAAAAGCAATCCAAAGTCTTCCAGATGCAGTTAGATTTCATGGGTTGCTAACATATAAACTGTTCAGCAGCGAAGTACACAGAAACCACACGCTGGATTCATGGAAGGTACGAGAGGATTTAAAAGGACTCATTGTTTTGTTTTCTTTGTTTCACCGACTGCCTTGTTGGTATTTACTTTATTCACCTGAGCTCCTATCAGTCGTCTGAATGCACCTTATAATTACAGAATCATTGTCCTTCCATTTCTAGCCTTGCATACTTAAACTCAACTGTCTTGGAGCTTTGTCTCTGTTTTCTTTTGCAGTTGGCGCCACATTGCAATGTTGTTTCCAGAATTTTTTTTTTAGAGGATCCAAAGTATTTCGAGGAAAATATTACAAAGGATTCAAATTTTGGGGAAGATCATTTCCAGTTTAATTTTCCCCCCATTTTGTTCAACCTTTAAGATTAAAATCTGTATTTTAAGGGAACATCCAGTTTAGGAATAGGACTCTGCAGTTAGATTTTTTTTTTTTTTTACTATTATTCTTTTAATCAGAGCTTTGAACTCCCAGAAGGAGACAAAGTCATGAAGCTGTAGTGTGTTTAGAAGGTTATTTCACTACCAGGGCACAAAATAGGAAAATGCTGTTGCACCAAATTCACCTGGACACCCCATAGAGGAGCTATTAGATGGCATAACGGTCATAGAAGAAAAGTTTCAAGTACTGATGAATGTTTTAAGATGGCACTGTGCATAAAGCCAACTCTGTAAAGTATGGGTGTTAGTGGTCAAGGTCATGAAACAGCCCCAGGAACCCTTTCAGGACGACCTGAACACCAACCAAACATCAGTGTCCAACATGACAGGCTGTTGAAGCAGTTTGTGATGCTCATAGTTCTGTGATGAGGCAGTCAGAAATCCTGACGTTTAGGTGGCTGACATCAGTCTCTCATTTGTTAATGTGGGCCTCTTGCTTGAACCATATGCTTTAAGTTAGCATGCGTTTGGATGGTGTTTCAGTATTCGGGATTGTGCTGTAAATTCTGCAAATGAAAACAGTTCTAGGTTTATGAGGTCCAATCAGAGACGACGCCGGCAGTTACCCGAGAGAGAAGGAAGCGCAAACGGCACAAACGTAAACAAAGGAGGAGGAAGAGAGGCGGGATCCATGCTAGGCTAAAGGCTAACCCCTCCAGACCAGCAGGACCGTCCTCCTACTCTCCAATGTCCGCTCCCTCCACAACAAGCTGGACGAGCTGCGTTTGCTGAGAGAAACCCACAGAGAGTGGAGGGACTGCTGTGTGTTTGCTTTAACAGAAACATGGCTCCATGACAACATCCCAGACGGACAGACAGCTGGAAGGGATGCAGACAGACAGACAGCTAGCTCTGGGCAGCATCTGCAGCTTCACCATCGTCACACCATCGTGTGTGTCTTTGTGTCCCTGAAGACCTACCAGGACCTGAAGAGGTTCTCCATGTTCAATGAATGGTGGCACGCATGGATGGTGCGCCCCCTTCAGGAGACAGCAAGAGTGAACGTTTAGTGTCTCATCCCAGATGTTCATTCTGCAAAACTTGCTGGTTGAATAATCCTGAAGAAACGCTCTCTCATCTTGCCTGTACTACTGTGTATGTACAGCAACATGACAATAAACTGGATTGGATTTTGATTTGGTAGCTGAGTGCTGTAAGGACTATTCTTCTTTTTTTTTTTTTTTTCACATAATTTTCCTTCGCATGTAGCATGACAGTTTGATCCGAATGTGTTGCTGGTGTTCTTCCCCATTGGCAGCCTTGCAGTTCATGTTCTACATGAGTTGTTGTATCTGGCTCTTGCCATGTCATATGAAGGAAGTCTGCAGCCTGTTCGTTGTGTTTATCATTGCAGTGACCCGTGGTCCCTCAGACTGAAGGCAGTTTTGCATGTTTTGTGATTGTTGCTTCGGTTGTGTTGTGTGGGGGTTTGGCCAGTCGAACTTACTGTGTGTAGTCTGCGGGGATAAACCTACCATCGGCCTTTGATGCGGCTTTTCTCCTTCTCTTCTGTCACCTACATGTCACCGTGCACAATCAGCACATTGGCAAAGGAACACCCAACAACACTCAATATTGGTCGAAATGCGACGAAGTACTGGTTTAAGAAATAGTGTCAGATTTGTGTCCCCAATCCTGACACGACATTTCACTGCTCAAACATCAGCTGTTTAACAGGTTATTAGTCACAGGCACTGAACATGTGTAGTCCTGTTGTAATGTGTGAAAAAAATATGAATCGCCCCAGAACCACCCTCTTGAAATTTGCGCTCATGTTTATAGCTTTGTTGTTGACAGCTGCGTCTGATTTGTAAAAAAAACAAAACAAACAACTGGTGTCAGACGTCAAAAATGATGGATAACGCAACACCAATCTCAAAGTGCGCAATTTGGATCCGAAACATGTTTTTAACCATAGTTCAAGGACTCAGACGCTAATTATGACAAAACTAGCCAAAACTTCACCACAAGATCATGATGTCCTGCCAAAGTATTTTTATGGTTATCGTTCCACACCGCAACTCAGGAGCACCTGTTTCACATTTACTCAGGTTTATGACACTGGTCTCAGGTGCTCAAGAGTTTTTGTGCCGCGAGGTAGAAGATTCTTCTTAACGTCTTCGTATTAACATTATAGCATTTTCATTATATCACTACAATTTATGGTCTGCCACTTTCAGCTTTTTTGACCAAGTGTGTAAACCTGTAAGTTTGATTTATATGACTCTCTACGAACTTAGCGGCAGCAGTTCTGGTTTTGTCTTGTTTACGCGTTCACTCAATTTATGATCTTTGTTTTCCAGGTCGAGGTGGTGCCTCCATATTTGGCAAACAGTTTGAAGATGAGCTGAACCCAGAGCTGAAATTCACAGGTAATCACGATGGGGGAAAATCCCAGTCAAATAGAATGTGGCGGATCAGAATAGAACAGGCTAGTTTAGTGTTTTTGATTATTAAGATCATTGTCATACTTTACGATGATGGAAAGTTACAAGATTGTAATTTTCTTCCTTCGTTTGTGCGTCTCTTAGGTGCAGGTATTTTGGCGATGGCCAACGCGGGACCAGACACCAACGGGAGTCAGTTCTTCCTCACTCTGGGACCCACTCAGTGGTTAGATGGAAAGCACAGTATTTTTGGAAGAGTGTATCAGGGGATGGGAGTGCTGAACCGGATCGGCATGGTGGAGACAAACGGTCAAGATCGTCCAGCTGATGATATCAAAATTGTCAGAGCTACTGTACCTAATTGAGCAAATGTAGTTTTTTTTCTTTTTTACACACTGTTTTTAAATAAAAATAAATGTCTGTTAAATGTGTAAAGGTCACAAATTTATGTGTGTGTGTCGGGGGGTTCTGGGAATGAGACACAGCTAAGCCACGGAAAATACATATTCTAAGTCGGTGGTTGGTGTTGGTACTTTGTAAGACATCAGTTTAACTATGTTACTCAAAAGTTAAAGACCAGAAGGAACAGTGAGAGTTTGAGCAGGCAATGCAATCTCAGAGCGAAGGAAGAAATGGCAAGCAAATTCAGCCCTATGTTTACTGATGCGTGTAGAGAAAGTCTATCAGGCTTTATTATGCCACCAGGCTTGTTTTTACTGTCGGCCTTCCAGGAATAATCAGAATGATTTATGGATCTGTTCATATTATTTGTGACTGAAGGTGTGAAAAAGATCATTTGTGCCAACATTTTAACCAAGAACACGAGTTGCACAGCCAAGCGAGAGCAGTTTTGGATGCCGTTTAGGCCCCACTTTTCCCTGGTAGCGCACTTTATTAAAGCACCATTCTCTGTATTGAAACACCAGTTTACTTGCTTGTTTAAAGCACTGGCCGGTGCAGGTCAAACCGGGCGTCAGGACGGGGGTGAAAGGTGATTCTGCACATGGCATGTTGCTGACAGATTGGCTGTTTCAGTAGCTCTTGATCTACTGGGATGTTTACAGAGAAAGGTCCAGAGTGAAATTGCTGGACTGGTGAGGGCTAATGAAAGAGGCAGAAGTAAATTAAAACTGGTATGGATCCATCTCTCCTGGAATCAACGACTCAGGCTGTTGCTTGTGTAATGATGACGGGCTGCGTTCCTGGCATGTATCTTTGCTCCTTTCACATCACAAAGCTCATAACATCTCAAATTGATTTATTAAATAGACACAGCACTCACCAGATCTCAGCCCGCCTTTGGGATGTGGAGGAATTGGAACTGCAACAACTGCATGAGTTCATGTCAATATGGGCCAAACTCTGTGAAGGAGTGAAGAGTTCATTTGCAAAAACAGATAACTCCATCTTCACAAACCTTCAGAACTTGTCCATCGTCTACCTGAGACAACATCAGTCAAGCTTAAGTTATCTCTGCTTTTGTCATTTCTACTGAGTCAAATCCACTCGGCTTCAGTTTGATTTTTATCTCAAGCAAACAACAAAAAAAAAAAAGAGTTTTCTGAAAATCTACAAAAATGGTGTTAACCGTCAACTCTTTAGATGTTTCCAGCATCTTGTTCAATCTATGGCCCAAGAAACTAGAGCAGTTCTGAAGGCAAAATCCAGCCCTGTTGTCTGACCGATTTAGGACGGATTAAAAATACTTGTTTGGCTTACTATTAATTCCACACGTGATTATCCATAATCACAAGTAAAAACAACCATTTTGAGATTACTGGAGTCCTTGTTTACCTCCCTAACCGAGGCTTTTCATGCCATTTTATCGAGTCCAAGGCCTCTTCCAGCCCAGAGAAAGTTAACGTCCGTCTCCAGTCGTAGATTAAACCCTTAAACACTCACCTTCATGTACCCAAAGTTACACATTCAGCCCTTTTTTTTCCATGAAAATAATCTCTCCCTGCTCTAAAATGGCTGTGATGTCACTCTATGCTTCCTCTAGATCAGGGCTCTCAAACTCAACTTACGTGGGGGCTGCTGGAGATAGAGTCTGGGTGAGGCTGGGCCGCATCAAGTATTTAAAGGGTTTCAAGTATTCCAGAAACGTACAACTGATCCAATCTTCTCAATCTTCATTAATAACAATTCAGAACATGAACATGCTTCAGAACATAGGGCTCGTCTTACCTCCTCCTTGCTGCAGCGCTTCCTCCTACACAGCTGAGCCACATTTGGCTTGAGAGAGGAAACATTTGAGACCCTCAGTGTGGCTTGAAGATGCTCATCAGTAGGTTTGGACCTGTGCTTTGACTTATTACAGTTCATGGTGGAGAAGAGCTTTTCACACAGATAGGAAAAAGGATGACAGGATATATTTTCTCTCCACTCGGTGACACTCCCAAGTTTCAGGTGACTAGCGTTGCCAATTCACGCTGCTGTTACAAGCCTGAGCTACGGTAGCCCACAAGTGATAAAATATGAAACGCTCAGGGCAACGACTCGGTGCACGTGAGAAAAACGGCCACGCTAACGCTGAACTTTGATGTCAAGTAGGGGGCCACAAAATATCGTTCCGCGGCCTGCAATTGGCCCCCAGGCCCTGAGTTTGAGACCCCTGCTCTAGATAGTGCAGATCCTTGAAGTTCCCATCGTTATTTCTCGAACCGCTGCAGCTTGAGCACACCAACTCAGCTGCTGTAATGTTGCAGCAGTTCAGCTGTACGCGTGTGAATCGTCAACTTTTAGTCATGATTCGTCTTCTAGCAGACAAACACTCCCCATGTGGGCCTGTTTAAGTAATACAACCTTGATTTTTAAATGAAGGGGTGTCTTTAAAAGCTTCAGAAATGCTTTTTTCCCCGTTCTTGCCCCTGCTCACACCTAGTTGACACAATTGGATCAGAGTGATGTAAAAGGTTTCTTGGACTTCACGGCTCTACGTTTGGCCCGACGATTGTCAAGTCAGCTTTCTCTGAATGCATTTCTACATCTAAAACAAAAAACTGTGTGCAGAAAATGAATTTCCACAGTCGATGTGTCTTCATTTTAACTGTATCACAACCGGCTTTCCATCAAATCTGAATGTTTGTGTTAAAAAGTGAGCCCCAGGAACACACACACACACACAGATTTATCAACGCCTGGTAGTCATTTATTGATCACTTTGCATGTCATTACACTCACCTTACACAGATGCATACATAATTAAAATATACCAGCTATATCACCCCAGAAAGTTTTTGTTTTAATTATATAAATGTAATATTTAAAGACAAAAGTTAAATAAAAAAAAAAGCCTTTATCAATACAGTAATCCAAGGAAATTCTATGTACCTTTAAAAAAAACAACAAGTAAAAATAGTGTTTAAGGCACTGTAGTTTCTGTATCATAAATTCAAGCAGCAAAGTAGCTGAACACTTTTTTGACAGCCATGAGGAGGTCTATTTATTTGGCTTATTATATGTTTTTAACAAGTAAATTAGGAAGAAAATAATAAAATATATTCTGAATGTATAAAATATTAGACAGATAAATCTCTCACTAACCGCTCTTAATAATGTAGAAAAATCTTTATCATGTAGAAAATCTTTTTTTTTGTTTAAAAAAATAGTTGGTTACAGTTAAAATTCACATCAAAACAGTAAGAACGTCAGCATGTGTGTCTGAAGCTGATCATGGTGACGGTGGGCCACGGCGTTGGAAGCTTTGGAGAGTTTCACAGATGAAATCATATGAACGACTGCTCAGGCAGTTGAGACGAAACAGGGGGAGGAAAAAAAAAAAACGAGGTGAGAACCAGGGAGGCCGTCTACAGCTCTGCCCACAGACGGGACTCGGTCTGCTGTCCCCCCTCGTCTACAGTCGTGATGCTGCCCGGGAGGTATCGGGTCTTTTCTTTTTTCTTTTTTGCCATGGTGACCACTGTCATTAAAATCTGCTCAAACCTGATCCACACATTCCTGATGAAGTAGATTGAGTGTTAATCGCCTCTTAAGTAGTTTTTTTTTTCTTTTCTTTCACCTGCATGACTGTACCTGCACATTCATTCACGTGGTTGTTGTACTAAGTGAGCTAAAGTATGCAGAAAAGCCACTGTTGAGTTTTGTGGTATTTAAATTGCGATTAACAGACAAGAGGTTTCAACTCAGCATGATATTACAGTCAACAGCAACAATTCTTAATATAATTTCATTATTATTATTTCGTCTTACCCTAAAACCAGTAGAGGTAAATAATACTACCCACCAAATTAACAGCAAACTACACCGTCTACATATTGTTTTAACATAACAAAAAAAAACAAACTCTCTTTTTAAAGATTGTCGCTGGATTAACCGTGGCTGTGCTTCCCACCGTCACGGAGTGGAACATTGACGCTCGACAGGTCCTTTGCCATCACTGGAAGGTCGTCTGCGGGCTGGGAGCTGGTCTTGAGACGCTGCGGAAAGACGTTAACGCCGTCAGAGAACATCTCAGAGCACAGCTGGCAAAAAAAAAAGTGTTTAAATTCAATATCACACGTCACTGACCTGCCAGAGCGTCCCTTCGACTCTGGCCAGTTTGCAGATCATGGTTAACGGGATCATAGACAGAGACGATAGGGTCAGAAACCAGCCGATGCAGTAGGCCCACCACGGATACACGTAGGAGTTGTTGAACCTCAGCGGGGTGTATCTCAGGAGCAAAAACACCAGGGTGCCCTTTAAAGAGACACAAATCATAAACAGTAAATATATACCACTTTCTGGATTATTGGCGTCAGTGTGATGACCTGCTTTAGACACGTACGCTGCAGGTGATTGGGGTGGCATACAGCCAGCAGTACTTGATCAGCGATAGAGGCTTGTAGCCAATCATGTCCTCGATGTTGTCACAGAAGCGTTCAGCACCTGGGACAGAGATATTTTTACAAGGTAGAAGCGGACATTTCCAGTAAATTCTTGCAGGGAAAAAAAACGTGCCTAGAGACAAGAATACAGTTTAATTGAGGTTTTCAGACCATTTTATCAGCTATCTTTTGCTGTCCTAATACCTTTGTCTGCAGCTTATCTAATTTAAGAACTTAAATTAGCTCTTTAGTCATTAGTTTTGTGTTAACCAAGTCATTATACTAGCTGTCCAAGACTGTACAACTTTCTGTTGTGGACTGTTGTTCACAGTCTTGAACTCACTCCGGAGACTTTTCTTTTTAGATTTCCTCTCTGTCTTTCTGTCTCATATAAAAGGACAGTGCAGCTAATTTCACACTTTTGTGGCAAAGCAACTTTTGAAAGATGCACTGCTGTTGTTTTCCATGATGGGGTTTGCAAAATAAGTAATGCAGTCCAGTACGCCACCATCACCCACTACTAAAATCCAATTAGAAATAATGAGTAAATGCACTATAAATGCTACGTGGTTTTGTTATCTGAGCAATATCTGGCAAAAGAGTGTCCTTTGGGATCAACAAGTTTTATCCTTTCTCATCTTATCCTAAAGTGTTTTCCAAGAATCAGATTGTAGGACGAGAGCACTATTTTATGTAAACAAGTCGTTACAAATGACTAATACATCGCTTTAGTTTGAAGGGTGTGCCGCTAGTGCCGTGTCGGTGCAATATTTACCTCTCAAGGTAAATTGAGGACAATTTTTTTCATTACCATAAATCCATCCAATTATAACTGACTGGAAGATTGCCATCAGAAGAAGAGTCGGACCGCTGCATACATAATGATCAAAAATCTGCAGAATGTACGCGCCAGCCTGAAATGTCAATACAGTCAATACATTAATCTTAGTATTAGTCACCTTTTATAAACAGAGTACACAATAAATCTCCTGTTAACAAGCACCACCAACGTTTCTCATATCATAAATCATTTTAATGTGCACCTCACCTCTGACACCAAGAACAGGCCAAACACATAGGAAAAAGCACAGATCAGCATCAGACAAAGCTCTCTGCGGTATCCCTTTCGGATATGGGAAGGGTAGATATCTGCAAAGGAGGTCATGATGCTTTCAAGCCCCGCAAACTGGAGAACGACACAAAGACAGGTTAGTGTAAAGACGTGTTAATGTTGAGACATGTTCTAGGAGATGTACGAAAGGCAGCAGCCTACCTGACCGTCTATTCCCAGCAAGACGATCATGGCGAAGAAGCACGCCGACCAAACTTGAGGGCATGGCAGCAGGGTCACGGCTTGTGGGTAGACTATGAAGACAAGGCCGGGACCTGCAGAGTGAAACCAACAACAAGTGAATCACTTCTGGAAGCGTCCGAGCCAAGCTGGTTGCCAATCTCAAGATTTCAGGAGGAATAATCATAGCAAATATCAGAAAATTTAAAACAGTTCCTAATCATCAGAGCAAACCAGTTATTTCCTTAATTCTTAAATCTGTAATTCAACACTGAGGATAAATGCATGTGTGTCTGAAAGCTGACGTCTGTTCATACCGCTCTCAGCAACCGTCGCGATGTCGACACCCAGCTTCTGCGACATGTAGCCCAGAATTGAGAAAATGGCAAAGCCAGATACAAAGCTGGTCCCACTGTTCAACAAGCACAGATAGAAGGAGTCCCTGCCAATCAGAAACAGAGCACCGGGTCGTTATTTCTGTCTTGGTAACACACATGCATCAAAGTCTGATGACGCTGCGATGACCACAGTGCAGTAAAGTAACATAAGATAAGATAAGATAAGATATGCCTTTATTTATCTCACAGTGGAGAAATTCACATCGTTGGAAGCAGCATTCAACAGAGGTACACATATACGAGACAGGAAAAAATAAAAATAAAAAATGTACATATAAATATAACAAATAGTGCAAACAAGGAGAGGAACATAGAGGAAGGCAACCACCTGAAAATGAGCAAGTAGATAAAAACAGAGGACAAACATGTTGCAAATGTTCTCAACCAAATACTATGTGTTATTTATTGATAGACACATTGGGACAGTGTTGCATGATTGCATGATCTAGTAACGGTCAGACACACCTTCATGAAGCGCTCACCTGTAGCAGTTGTTGTTGTACTTGTTGTAGCTCCCAAGTGTCGTCAGGCATCCCAAGCAAATGGCGTAGGAATAAAATATTTGCGTTCCAGCATCCATCCAGACCTATAATTACACTCATGATACACCGTTTGTCCAAAAAACACTCCTAAAAATGCAATTTAGATTTGAGTGATACCTGTGGGTCGGCGAGTCGGGTGGGATTGGGGTACAGGTAGTACGTGATACCATGGAAAGCTCCAGGAAGGGTCATCCCTCTGACAAACAGCACGATCAACATGAGGAAAGGGAACGTGGCGGTGAAGTAGGTAGCCTGCATTAAAGCAGAAAGTCATAGGTAATCAGTATTTATGACACACATTATAATACTTGATCATAACCGGCACCACGCGTAATAACACACTGCTGTGACAGGTGGTAGTTTGGTAACACACCAACTTTATTTATCACCTCCATTTTGTTTTTAATGACGGTCTATGTACAAGGCTCCTTTGTATCCCTCCAGAGTTATAGAACATGTCATTTCACGTGTGGCTGGGTAATTATCGTTGGATAACTTTCAAGGTGTTGACCGTCGTTGTACAAGAGGATATACTGCTATAATATGAACTTCTGGGGAAATATCACTGCACACATGGGGCGTCACGCCAGCGAGCGTTTCCACTTCACTTTCTCACAATTACAGACCTCACATCTGTCCTGTTCATCCAATCAATCACCGCCACAACATTATTGGCTTTTTGGCACTTTTCATACCTTTGTGAATAACATCTATCAGTAATACTGTCTTTCAACACTCCGGCTGCATGTGGCTGCAGGTCTGAGGTAACCACAAGTGCATAACTGCCTACCTATTTAATGGACATTTACAAAACCACAATTTTGTCCACGTGCAACACATTACATGAGGAGATTATATAAAGCACGAGTGCAAGCTTACAATGTTGCTGCCTGCTTCTTTAAATCCGTTAAAGGGTGTCACGTATTCCAAAACCTTCCAAACCACTGTTCAGGAGCCTATATTTAGGCTGGTAGGTGTCTCGGACTGGTTTGAGCATTCAGTAAAAAAAACCAAAAAAAAAACAGACATGTGCACACGTGAAAGTCGGTTATTGCCTTTGAAGCTGCAGCAGAAAAATAGGCAGTGGTTGCCTTCATGTTATCAAATGCCTTTTGTTTTTCATAGCAAACTTCTGGTACCCTGGTACCAGCTCGTGGAATGCAGGGTGTGGCAGATATATAATTTCAGATCAGTTGCGAAATAGTCTGAATGTTTTATGGCGTTAACATCATCATGGTTATGAATCATTACGAGCATGAAAAAGTCACTGATTCTCGAAAGCATTGAGGATGAGAAATCGTGTGTTGTAACAGTCGTAAAAAGATGACATTACAAAACACAGCAAATTAACTCCATGTCATCTCAGTAAATGACAGTTTAGGTTTCGCCCGCAATGAAATAACTGTGAATTTGGGAGAAGAAAAAAAAGAGAGAGAAAAAAAGAGAGCTTTGGGACTGGAAATGGCGAAATTCAACTTCTATACACCTGCCAAAGCTCCACAGGCTTGATCCAAGACTTTTTTTTTTTTAGCAATGCTGGAAGAGAAATGAAAGTGGTTGAGAAATAACTAAAAGTGACAGACTTGTTCAATCGCCAACAAATCCAGACGGCAAATTGTGCAGTCACTTTTAGTTAGAAAAGTGGGGACACAAAATGTGATTCAACGTGACACACATTTACCTTTCCTGTGGATCTCACCCCCTTCCACACACAGAAGTAGCAGATGACCCAGGCCAGGAGAAGGCACAAAGAAAGGTCCCACTGGATCTTTCCCAAGACCTCGATGCCACTGGATATACTTAACACCCGTCGTCTGCAAGGTGATATAATATCTTACGATCATTCAAAACAAGGCACGTCGACAGGCTAAAAAACCCCTACAGCAAATTTACGCTGCATTTAATAATTAATATAGCAAAAACTACATTTGGAGAGTGGGCCGAGAGTTAGAAAAACGGGCAATCAGTGAACACGCTATGGCCCTACTACAAAGTGCAGCAAGCTGGCACTGATACACCTGAAAGGAATGCAGCTGTTATATGTGTAATCAGCTACATATCTGACTGACAAGTCAAGAGGTCCATCGTGAAAGTTCTTTTGATCCTGAAGCTCAGCAAACTAATCAGAATGATACATGCTTGAATGTGCATATAAAGGCCCTTCACACCTGCACAGGTGTTTTTAATTATTCTGGCTAATTAGCTCTTCCTCGGGGTGATGCTAGAGGAGCCGACGCTCACGTTTGTGTTACGTGTAAACTGTCCCACCCTGAAGACATCAGAAGAGTGTAGGACACATCAATCAAACGCAGCTGGTAGATGCTCACGTAGTCCTGACAAGAGGTCAGAATGAATGAAAGCATCTGTTTTTGAGTGTGCAAGGGGCTTTAATTGCAAAGTGATCAATGAGCAATGCTTTTCAGCACTAATACAAGAAATTGCTGCCTTTACATCACAGTAAAACCAAGGTGCTTGCTGAGCTGCTTGCGCTTTGACAATATAGTTCTGATAAATGTGGATTTAATCATCGTAAATGAAATGCTGACATGAGGCTTCTTTCAGAGATATATATGTTGCCCAGATGTCAATGTAACGTGGGTGATGGCCTTTACGCTCAGTTAGAAATCACTGCACAATGACAGCATCGCATTCTCCAGAACAGAGACCAAAATATCTTCAACCCTGAGAGCAGACCTTTACTGTGTAGAAAGTGAATGAATAAATTGTGTCCTGTGGTTGTAAACACTCCTATCCAGAGGATGAAATTGAAACACCAGTGCAAATCAGACCGCTTCAATACTCAACAAATCTAATGGAGGGTTGTTTCAGACATCTGGTCAGATTTAACTCACCAGTACTACCAAACTACATCGTAAAATTTGGAGGCTTTCTTGGCTTAACACGAGGGACGACATCATCACACATTTTGTACACATCCAACAACTGTTGAGATGTGGTCCAATGTGGAAAAACGAGCTAGTGTTTCTGGGCAAAGGGGCTGTGTAAGGTGTTAAAAATTACTGCCAGTGCTACACAATCCATCCAGCAGCAACGTGGTGTAATTTTGACGGTTATTACTTTAGATTGCATTATTTATAATCGTTAATTATGTTTATGTGTATTATCCAGTTTTATTTGTATTGTCCACTTCTAACAACAAACCTGTTTCAAAACTTGTGTAGGTATCATGTCGCACTGGCAGTAACCCGACATCCTCTCAGGATCGACTGGATGTGTAAAGTGTGGTTCACTGACATCGCTGCTGATTTAAACATACTTAAACACTGACCTGCGACTAATTAGTCAGTCTTACTTATATAAAAACTTACTGCCAAAACTCTGTAACAGACGATGTGGCATTCGCAGGTGAGGTCCAGTTAGCAGTGGCATTATAGTTGTTTATTACCACACATTGATCTGAAATGTACCAAAGGATTGTTAAACACGCATGCGCTACAGACACATCTTCAGGTGAGTACTGCATTGTCAGTGGATCTGGTTCAGGTGAATTCTGAATGCTTCAGTAAGACATTACACTTGATTAAAATGTCAGTGAAATAATGCAAACATTGTCCTTCGCATTGCATGAAGATAAACTTGTATAATTCAATTTACACACACTTAAAATAGAGTATATATTTCCCTAATTGTTGCTGGTGGTGTGTGTGTGGCAGAGAGTCACCTGTATTCCACGTGTTGTTGCAGGAGGTCCATGGCAACTCTCGGGAGAAGGAGGAGAAAAAGTAGAGAAAGGCCCAGGCTAAAATCACGATGTAGCTCATGCTTCCATAGAAAATGATCATTTGGCTGGCGTATCCCATGCCTGGAAACAATATAAATAGTTAACATTGCGTTCCCTCAGTATCTCCTCTTTAACCGCAACCCTGGCAGCCAGCTCACCTTCAAACAAGGGGCAGACCTTCCTCCAGCACATGATTCCCCCCAGACTGGTGTACTGGCCCAGCGCTGTTTCCAGCATAAACAGGGGAATGCCACAAGTCACAAGGAACAGAATGTAAGGAATGAAGAATGCACCTGCAAGTGTGAGAAAAAAACACACACAGAGAACATCACATAATAATAATAATAATAGATCAGATTTATACAGCGCTTTTCTGGACACTCAAAGACACTTTACACTGTCAATTATTCATTCACACACATTCATTCTGGTGGTGGTAGCTACGATTGTAGCCACAGCTGCCCTGGGGCAGACTGACAGAGGCGTGGCTGCCATTCTGCCCCTCCGACCACCACCTCAAACAATCCATTTACACGCATTCACACCAGGCAAGGTGGGTGAAGTGTCTTGCCCAAGGACACAACGACCATGAAACAGGTTAGAGGGCGGAATCGAACCGCCGACCTTCCGATCACCGACCGACTCGCTCTACCACCTGAGCCACAGCCGCCCACATGTACAAAGAGCACCAAAATCACACCCATCCTTTTAGGTACTCCTTAGATATTTTAGTATTTTCGCCTGGATATACATTCAGCACAGAAACCAAATGATAATCCATCCATCCACTCGTCCATCCATCCATCTTTACACCGCTTAATCCTCACTGGGGTCCTGGGGGGCTGGAGTCTATCCCAGCTGACTCAGGGTGAAGACAGGTTCACCTGGACAGGTAACCAGTCTATCACAGGGCTACACTTAGAGACAGACAACCAAGCACACTCACATCTACGGACAATTTAGAATCACCAATTAACCTCAACATGTTTCTGGACTGTGGGAGGAAGCCGGAGAACCCGGAGAGAACCCACGCTGCACAGGGAGAACATGGAGACTCCACACAGAAAGAACCCGGGTGTCCTCACTGGGACGCGAACCGGCGACAGTGCTAACCACCGATCCACCATGCAGCCCCTAAATGATAATAATGAGCTTTATGAATATGGCATATTTCACTCAAGACGATGCAATGGCTTATTTACAGATTATCGCAATCTCTGTTTTGTCCTTGTTTAACTGAAGAAAACTCAGAGCCATCCGGTCACTGACTTCTAGAAGCTTACAAAGACTAGAAGTCAACAGGGGAAGCTGGCACATTGAGCTGTGTGTCATCTGTACAGCAACAGAAACGGATGCTATGTTTGCAGTTAGAAGAGATTAAAGGATGCACGTAGAGACAGAAAATGATGAGTCCCAGGACTGAACATTTCTAGAAGAAAAGGCTCCAGAATGCAACCAAACATCTGTCAAGAACGACTAAACATCTTCATCGGTGGGATTGACACGGAGCAGGTGTGTGTCTCTGGGCAGTCCACCCAGGTGACTTGGTTTTCACCAAATCTGACATTAAAAAAAAAGCCTTTTTTGAATCTGTTCAAACCAGTTTTTGGACATACACTTGTCTAAGTAGTGTGTGCTGATGAGTGGAGACGAGAGGTTTCTCTGTGCACAGCATCATCAATGCGCATGAGATGTTTTGGGAACACTCGTAGCTGTATTGTCTATGGATACACGTGAGGTGCATATGGAAACACTGGTAAGTTGCAGCGTCTAGCTACACATGTGAGGTGTTTAGGGACATCAGTGATTTGTGGCCTCTGAACTGCTTAGGTTTGGATACACGTCGGTCACACCGAGCCGCCCAACATCCCAAGCAACTCCTTGACTCGTGGGAATCACTGAGATATGATAAAAGAGCCAACATTATGCATTGCGCTGTTCCTGCCAAAGCACTAACGTGTTACTTGAAGCGTGAAAAAAATACAATGTCTCCTTAAGACTGCAGAATATGCAGCAGCAGGCAGCGGCAAACAGAAGCAGTTAAGGAATGATGAAATTAAACACTGCCAATCATAGAGCCAAAGTCCCAGATTATGCTTATGAGAAAGGATGGTTTAAATATCTACTTAGTGTTTGAAGTAATTACAAGTGTGTATGGAAGCAGACAACAAGATAAATGCTTAAAATGTATAAAAAGGTGCAGTTTGAAATGTTGGGTCGCCCTAAAAGAGGCATCAGTGAAAAAGCAACCGATGTAAAAACAAAAAAGTGAGTCTGGAGCCCTGAGGGAGATCATGACTGACTCTGACAAAGCAGCATTTTGTTTCCTAAGCTTTTTGCCATGGACACAGGCCAAGGGAAGAGTTGTACAAGAAGCGATCTGCAGCCTCAGAGTCAGATTTTCCTGTAATTCAAGGTAACATAACAAAGAAAATATCAAAACGATGAGCACGATTAGTGTCGCAATAGTGGTGGGAACTCCTCTAGCAAATGAAACAATAAAGATTGGGTCCGTGTTTGTGAGGTGAAACACTGACATGGCGCCCGAAGCCAGCAGAAAACAAACGAGTATGCGTGTCACAGCGTTACCCGAGATGTTACTTCTGACGTAACCGTGGACGGCATAGTCATTTATAACAGGACAAAAAGTCTGAGCGCTGCAGGCCTTGTACAGCAAGATTTGCCATGTTTGGTGTGGGGCGAGAACAAACAGTCGGAGGCAGACTGACCCACAACCCAGTTGAGGAGGTGGACTACTTAAGTACATACAATCACTGACATTACACCTTGGCATCTGCTATGTGGAAAAACAGCGTGATAAGGGGGAGGACAAGGACACTTTGCTCTGATGAAGACACAGTTGTGCCAATCAAAGGTTCTTTTGTACCCTAAAGAACCATGAATATAACACATGTTTTGGCGAAAGAAAGACATTTGGCCAAGATAGGCTGGTGATGTTGATGATTGCCCGTTTCTGGAGGAGAGGTTGTGGAACATCCATGTGTTGACTGTAGCTGTGGGTAGGAATAGTTTGTGTGATGCCTGGAGGTCGTTTGTTTGACATGTCGTTTTGACATTCCTGTCAAGAAGTGTGACAGTGGATTGCTGGGTTGGAGGTCCATCGGTGGAAGGAGGAATGAAGCATCAGACTTTTTTGTCACAAATCATCTGACTGGCTGCAGGGTGGCGCAGTTGGTTAGCACTGTTGCCTCGCAGCAAGAAGGTTGCCGGTTCGCGTCCCGGTGGGGGCACCTGAATCTTTCTGCGTGGAGTCTCCATGTTCTCCCCGTGCAGCGTGGGTTCTCTCCGGGTTCTCCGGCTTCCTCCCACACAGTCCAAAAACATGTTGAGGTTAATTGGTGATTGTAAATTGTCCGTAGGTGTGAATGTGAGTGTGCTTGGTTGTCTGTCTCTAAGTGTAGCCCTGTGATAGACTGGTTACCTGTCCAGGTGAACCTGCCTTCGCCCTAAGTAGGCTGGGATAGACTCCAGCTCCCCCGCGACCCTAGTGAGGATTAAGCGGTGTATAGATAATGGATGGATGGATCATCTGAGTGACTGAATCAGTTCATACCACGCCTACTTGTGCTCCTAAAACAGATTAAACAGATTTGGGGCGGCTGTGGCTCAGGTGGTAGAGCGAGTCGGTCGATGATCGGAAAGTTGGCGGTTCGATTCCGCCCTCTAACCTGTTTCATGGTCGTTGTGTCCTTAGGCAAGACACCACCTTGCCTGGTGTGAATGCGCATGAATGGATTGTTTGAGGTGGTGGTCGGAGGGGCAGAATGGCAGCCACGCCTCTGTCAGTCTGCCCCAGGGCGACTGTGGCTACAAGCGTAGCTACCACCACCAGAATGAATGTGTGTGAATGAATAATTGACAGTGTAAAGCGTCTTTGAGTGTCCAGAAAAGCGCTGTATAAATCTGATCAATTATTATTTATTATTATTATTAAAGTCTTCAGCAAAGTCCATCTGAATCTGAGAGGATCGGGCTGAAGAAAGACTCAAACGCTGTAACCTACTAAATGTATTTCCTCGGTCACTAGAAGAGAGAGAACCACTCGTGAATGCCTTTACTTTCATGGAGCGTAGCCTCGCTATCAGTTGAATAAAATCTCTTTAAAGCTGCTGCTTATGAAAATCAGTTAGTCCCACGTGGACAACATTTGTCACAGAAGGGTGGATGGATAAGATTTTTTTTTTTTACATGCGTCAGACACCAGGTCACCAGGAAAGCAGTAGACTGTTTAATTCTTTCTGCTAATGCCTTGAATAGCAGCATCACCACCAGGTGAAGGATCCATAATGTGAAGAACAATCATCTCCGTTGGCCTTACGGGCAAAACGGATGTCTGGAGGTCGCACAGACTTAGTTATCCAGTTTTAGAGTCTGTAGCGGTGGAGGACTCCTCTTCTTACATGTGTCATTACAGGCTTGTCCTTGTTATCCTCATTTGAGCTTCTACTCTGATCGCTGTGGTTATGTGTGCCAGGAGTAGAACATGTGCCAAATAAAGATAATGTTTCCGAAAGTGTTGTGTCAGTACCTGCTCACTCAAACTATCTGCACCCTCTAAGCTCCTGCCTCTTGGATCCGTTGGCATTACTGCTGTGGGAAATTGGTGTCATTACCAGACAAATCAGACTCTTTAACACATTTTGACAAGTTGCAGAGGGAGTGATACAAAGACTTTCTGACTTTGAATCCTTGACATTCTCTTGATTGATGAATAATAAATAACAGAGAGAATCCCTCTGCCTTTTAGCCATCTCTCTGCACACATTTGAATGTGGTTTGGTTGCTTCACTGACAAATTTTAAATTAGCTTAAGGCCTCATATTTGTGGGCACTGCTATTATATTTTGGTTTTCATGAATATGTATACAGCAGTACCTTTCACTTTTTGTTCTTGTTCTTTTTGTTTGAGCGATGTGTCTGACATGAACATTGAAAGTGATCCAGATTTTGTGGGTTTTTATTGCACATTTTTTTGATCTGTTCTTGTTGTACAGATTGACTTCTTTGTATTTAAGGGTAGTCGTGTGTGAGTGCTGATAGCCAGTCACAGCTTTGCTTGTTGCTGCATGTACGGTGCCTATAAATAAAATACATCATTACTATCATTACGACAACTAAACAGAGGTCCCAATAAGTGAAATTTCACAATTGCGTTCATGGGATCACTTAAAACTGACTCAACTGACAAACATGCTGACAAATGACTCGCTCTTTTAGACTTACAGCAGTTATTGAACAAGCATTTGGATTATACTTTTAAACAAACCTCTTACTGTTAATTTAATTACAAAGTAAGGAGTTTGTGTTGGTGTGTGTGTGTGTGTGTGTGTGTGTGCGTTATTTGCTTTTCTAGACTGTCACAACCCGGCAAATAGGCTATGGCAAAAAGAGAGGGGCTGTCACAAGACCTCAAAGACCTCAAAGCAAGTAACTGCACTTAATAATCGATGGCTCTAGTTAGCGTCAGCTCCCTTTGTCCTCATGCTCACTTTGGGCGTTTTGTTCACAGCAACACAAGCACACATACGTTCTTACTCTTCCTTAATCTGACAGCGTTTGATAGAACAGTGCGGTGTGTTTCAGTTACAGAAACAATGCTAGTGAGACAAACCAAAGGAAGGATTAAAGATATAAGCAGAAGCTGGAAGACCACAAGAGCAAACTGAGAAGGAAATATTGTTGTAAGCAAGATGTTGTTGAATACGTTTTGGAGTCTGTTTTTTTTCCGTCTTACCAAACAACAGTCTTCCAGCTCTTAAATAAACTTTACAATCCATTCTGATATGTCACCCACAATGTCTGTAGCATTTTCCCCCAAATAAGGAGCTCACAGACATACACATGGAAGCACACACATTATTTAAAAAAAATCAACATCTGCACATGCGTGGTAAAGGTTCAGTCTGGTGGATCTTTAGCCCTCGCCAGGGCTTCAGATTTAAATGCACCCAGCAGACACAGCCACCTCCACGTCCCACACAGGCTGAACAGCACGCTTCAACAAGTGTTACATTTTTATGCCATTTATAGATCCTTTGCATTATCCATGGATTTTGCTGATCTTTTTCTCTTTGGGTAACAGAGGTGTGCATCAGGAACTACTATGAATCCACTAATCAGGGATTAAACAAAGAATCTGAATAAGCCCTGATTAAATAAGTCCTAGCTACGAAAACTTACCGCTATAAGCTCACTCATCCGTTCTCACCACCTCCGTGTCTGGCAGTATGTATGATGTTTGCACAAGATTTGAGTCTCAGATAGTCCCTTCCTTTAAGCCAATCAAACACTGTATTTAAATCAGACACCTTTAACGGGAATCAGCTATAACTGATACCTGATATGTAAACCTACACCTTTGCTTCATGCTAGCTATGAAGACAGCTGTGCCCAGAAGTGAAACTTTACTTTAACCCTATTCAAGATGTTCATGTTGTCATACGTAGAAGGTCTTGTATATGTGAAAAATATTTGTTGGTATTCATTATAGATTTTTATACTATGTTCCTGATAAGTTGACATACTTTGGTTCCAAATGCATGACAAATGTCCCTCTTTTTACATTCAAAAAAACCTTCAAAAATGAAATAAAAAACAATATCTGTCACCTCAACCAAATGGCCTGGTGTTCAAAAGACCCCAAGAGTCCTGAATAGGGTTAAGGATGGAAACCATATGGAGCCAGAACATAGACTTTTGTTGTCAGAGCAACAAAACATGTGGTCTTGCACTTTTATATGAAAGTATGAAAAGTCGGGGTCCTGGCGGTCAGACCATTTGCTCCTGAGCTGTTGTTTGCTGTCTGCTGCACAACAGTCCGGTTGCATGTTGCATCTATTGGGTGAGGTGGCTCTGCTCTGCAAATGATGGCCACGTGCAGAATACGCTAACATGTTTTTTCTCTGGCTGAGGTGAGCAACGTTGTCAGTGGAGGTTAAACGAACTTTGCCAAGATAAAGTTGGCAGTTGACCAAGTTAACTTCAGATTTTGCTCAGTGTACCTCGCTGCCACAGGCTTTTCATGTCACAACCAGCCAACATAGACACCTATGCATCTTGTTTGTGTCTACTGTGTGCATCAGTACTGGGCAGAGCAGTCTGTTAATCCCAAATAGCCCAGTAGATATGTCATGTCACTGGACTGTACTTCAGTGAGGAGCATATAATACAGCAAATACCACCGCCTCCAGAGCTTTTGTCTTTTTTAGACCATCCGTTCGGAGTTTCAAATCAGAGCAGTGACAACACCAAACAATGTGACCTGCAAGCTTGTAAATGTGTGGGCAGATCTTTAAAAAGTGGATTTTGTAAACTCAGCTCTTGAACTTGGTTTTACATTTTGCAAACCTTTTTAAATTTTTACTTTTATTACATATCCAGCCCTCAAACAGAGTTTCAAGGGTGACACAGAGGTGAAACTGAAAACACTGACAGTTGAACAATCAAACAAAAAAAGATTATTTCTGGAACAAATCTATAACTTCATAAGCAGAGCCAAATTCTAACCGCTGCATAGTTGTGAATAAAAGGTGGGCAAGAGGCTGAGAGGGGAGTCGGTGAAGCAACAAGGAGGGAAACGGACACAACGCCAGAATCACAAATCCCCCATAGCACAGAGGTCTTCTGAGGCGAACGTTTCCCCTCCAGAATCTCCTCGAGTGAATTTTAACGATGTGGTGGAGTCCCAGGTTGTAACAATTTAAGCTGTTGGCTCCGGGGGTAAAAGTAATGTCTGAAAACAAAGTTCTCAGAGCCAAGGTAATGTGAGGGCAAACGGCAGCTGGAGCAGTCTGGTGTGATGTTAGGTCGACGGTGCGCGGAGTGACAGTCCAAACAGAAAAAGCAGCAGTGGTGCTTCTACAGCAGTCAAAGACGCAAGCCTGAACCGCTGTGTAAGTGACTGCAGTTTCCACTCACGAGCGGCGCTCATGGCTGGGTCGCCCACCTCTGATTAGAAAGCATTATTTTTATATATATAAAATTCCCGACACATGTCCCACACTGATGACTCTATGTTAGCATTGACCTTACAAAGTTCAGAATGAATTTAAACTGTAGGAAATAACATCTACATGAACAACAGGACAGAAGGTTTTCCAGAACTATTGTACTATTCACTCAAACTGTTCGTTGGTTTAAATGTTGTAACTGAACGTCGTGTTATTTAGTTTACAGCTAAAAGCAACAAGCAGCATGTTGTTGAACACAGCAAAAACTAAATGAAATGAGACAATAAGACTGTAAGTTCATGGTCAACATGAGTAATATTAAATAATACATATTTTCTGATGCAGCATTGTAAAGTTTTATCATGTACTGGCCCTTTTTTAAAAAAATACATCTTTCTTCAATGCACGGGGCAGCCGTGGGTCGGGTGGTTGACTGGGCTGTTCACTAATTGTAGGAAATGGAAACTTATTTGATTTTAAACGGAACTTAAATGTGTTTTCCCTCCTGAAATGTCATGTGTCTATCTGCTGTACTGATGAAGCTCTGAGGCTCAGAAATGATGGAAAAAGTCCATTAAATATTCATAGCATGATGGTAAAACTTCATCTAAAAACATTACTGTAGATGAAGAACCAGCTGATTCTGACTTTATTCAGATTTGGTTGATGTTACGTGGACTGAGTTAGATGTCAGAAACCAACCAACCCAGTTTACGGCGAGCAGACTTTAAAAAAAAACTTTCAGAAAACCGACAAACTTGAAGGCCGAAGGACACGGCACTTTTTTTTAAAGAGGGAGAAGAAGTGCAGGATGTAGCGACAGGCTTATAAATCTTATTAGACGTTAGTCAAACTACTAATAACACTATTCAGTGCATTTTAGACGTCCTACAAAAAGGGGTAGTTAATGATAAACATTTAGTTTTATTAAAATCAAACATTATTTTGTAACAAACAGCTACAATTTATGATGAAAATGTGTGTCCTTTAGTGCTTAAACGTAATATTTACGTTTTACATTGAATTTTGTGATTATATTTTGTAAAACCTGTCTGTAAAACATAAAAAAAAACAACAAAAAAAAAAAAAACTTTGCAGAACCTCTTCAAATTGCTGGTTTAGACCAAACCTAAGTACAATTTCATTTTTTTCCCCCAAATGTATGACGCATCTGTCACCACAGAAACTGAATAAACAACGTATTCATTCGGTGTGCCTCAGCCTTAAGATGTTTGTTTTAGAGCCACCCCATGTGTCAAACCACAGTTATTTACTACTTTCTCCTTTTGTCGCTGCTTGTCTACATTCTCAATCAGCGACGTCAATGTCGACCTCTGACTAAAAGTTGAATTCCTAAAGAACTTCAGTCGGCAATACGGCAGGTAACTGTGATTTAGATTGTTCTGCCACGGTGCCACCTTTCGGTACTTTTTTTTTCGCATCACTGCAGCTTACAAACAGAAAACCATCATGACTTTATTAGTTTTTAAGTCAGTATAGCAAACCCATCAAAACGACAACAAACAAGCAAAAATATGTCCCAGGTCTGCTCGAAGCTCCCTCAGAAAGTCCTGCATTTGGCAATTTGTTTGACATTTAACAAGGGAGACACACTTTATGCAGTTTGGAATTAGATGGGCTCAGAAGAACTGGCAAAAAAAAAAAATCATAATTACTTTTAAAAATTAGGAAAGAATAATTACATTTTAATTTTGTTGTTGTTGTTGTTTTACAGGGTATATCCAAAGGAAAATGTGTTTCTTAGCCAATGCTGCTCACACATCTTATATAAATACTAAAGTTGGTTTACTACAAACATTTTGTCATTTCCTAATGAAGAAATGTCCTGTTACTACACGCACTTCATTATCTATTTTATAAAACGTGTTTATATTGAGCTCTTAATGAAAATATTTCATTGATCAGCAGGTTCAGCAGGTTCTTGTTTGCTTTGGGGTAATTATTTTACACTATTTGTGGATGAGATTCAAACAATCACCGCAAAGCAACACAACTTGTTGATAGTATATGCATGACAAACACATGCATATTTTTGAATCTACTCAATTCACAGTGCATGACATCGGGTGGGGGACTGTGACGTCCTTTCAATTATGGCTGTACTTGTATGTTGTTTTAAATGTGTTTGTTTTTATGCCTGTCAAAGAAGAATTTCTGTCACTTGGGACAGACAATAAAGTTTATCTTATCTTATCTTATCTTATGTTTTGTAATTAAAGCACAACGTGACTGCTCTTTGCACAAGCACAGGCAGCACAGGATTTACATAGTGTTTGACAACCTGTAAAAATCCTTAATCATCAGACAGACGGCAGTTGAAGACACAGACGGAGAGCAGACGAGTTTTGCAGTGAAAAGTTTGTTGTTCTTTTAGCTTTTAATAATGCATTCATCAATCGCATCCCCATTAAAACCCTCAGACAACTAAGGTGGAAGTCAGTCCACTCACAGCTTCTTTCTAGACCTCCAGTCTTTCAAATAAAACTTCATGACTTGAACTAACAAGGAGAGTAAAACACAAAACATGTATTTGTGGCTCTGCAAATGATCAAACAACATTGGAACTAGTTTACAGATAAACATGACTGACAAGATACAGGCAGAAACTTTTTTAAAGTTGGCACAAAGGACCTGACATGAAACCACACAGTTATTTTGTAAGCAATAGAAACATTACATGTGAGAAAAACAAACAGAAATACTCACCCCCACCATTCTTATAGCAAAGATATGGAAATCTCCACACATTGCCAAGTCCGATAATAGCACCAGCCACAGACAGGATGAACTCCCTTTTGCTGCTCCATTTGCCACGCTCCTCAACAGTTTGTGAAGTAGTCTTTGTGCCTGGATGGCACAGCCTGTGCAGAAAGTCTGCCATGCTGCTGACTGAGAAATGGTCTAGTGACAAGACTGACTTTTTCTGGATTGACTGGCTGGAGAGTTGTCTGCAGATTAGTGAGGTTACCTAAATGAATGGCTGCATGGCCACAAGGGGGACCTCTAGACGTATGCCAAAAAGTAATAAACCGGTATATGGATGACAAACAGGAGAGTGGAGTGTTCAGTGTGACTAATTTCTTTTTAGACATGGTAATGAAGGCTGTGAAAGCAGGGCTCTCCCCCACACACAAGGTATGAATGACTAATAGGTGAATGTTAACGTATACACGACGTCGTGACGTAGCAGCGTGCGTGTTGCGTCACCGCTCGCCTGCAACGCTGCGCTTCACCTCGTCGGTCATGTAATCAGTCTGAACGGCGGCCAAATTCGTGTTGTAACGTAAATTTGATCTCCCCAACCACCTTTTTTTTTTTCCTTTTTGGGCAAAGCTGCTACCCGCTTTTATACTAAACACAGCGTGACAACGACGGTTTCCTCTCTCGCTGCTCAACGCGCTTCATGTGTTGTTTTTTTTCCTCCTGCATCGATAATACGTGTATTTTTTATATATCTTAGTATTTCTTTAACAGTATTGGTGACACGGCTTGCTGAAGTGTAACGCACCATTAGCTTGCAGCGGCTGACCCAGCCCCAGTAGCCGGGGCGAACCGACTCCTCCGGCAGGTGCGGCGCGGAGGGAGGTCGGCTGGGTCCGCACCGAGGTAGCATCATAATAGTAATAATAATAATAATTCATTTTATTTCTATAGCGCTTTTCATCAGCTCAAAGACGCTTCGCAGGACAAAAGCAATAAACAATAAGCAACTAATACAAAGGTAGACAACATAGAAATACAGCAAGCAGATAAAAACAATATTAATAAATAGCAAGATAAAGCCCAGGCTTAGGTGGGAAAAGCAGATGAGTTTTTAATTTAGAATGAATATTACTGGGTCTGAGGTGTCTCGAAAATGTTGTGGGAGAGAGTTCCAGAGGGTCTAAGGCCCGATCCCCCCCAGGTTCGATACCATTAAAGTAAAGGCAAAATTCACAGTAGTCACTCAAATAACTAGAAACCGAAAAAGCAATAATAAATAAAAATTTGCTAAATTAGAATTCAGTTAAATAAGACATTGCTTTTCAATTGTGGTTAAAAAGAATAATCACAAAAAAAAAAACAAGAAAAACTGATAAATTAGATCACTTGGGCCAGAATACCTGTCAACAGGTGCAGAAGTCTGATTGAGAGTTACACAAAACACCTGATTGCAGTGAAAAAATATTTCCGTTGAACCACAATTCAAAAGCAACGTCATGAGTTTCATTGATTTTATTTTTTTAAAATTACTTTTCTCAGTTTCAACTTATTTCAGTGACAGCTGGCTTTTCCCCCCCATTCTTTAATGGGAGGGTATGAATACATCTGAGGACGACTGTAGCTCTGAACAGAAGCCCGTAGCTCACAACTAACCCACCAAGCGGGTTTAACGGGTTAGCGAGGTATGTTGAGTCTAAAACAGAGAGTTTTTAGCGGCAAGAAGGTTTCTGTCTTTAAAGCGAGACTGACACCTTGTTGTCTTAAAACCCCCCCACATGCTTTCAGGTGGTGTTTTCATGTTTGTTCCTGATTTGCTGCCATCTCCATTTTACTCTGCAGCTAATACGACAGCCAATATTAAATCCATGCATCTATTGGTATTTATCATAGAGAATATTCAATCAGTAACAGTAACGTCACTCTGATTTAGTCAAACACTACAGTGACTTTCACGTGTCCTTCATCATGGGACAGTGTCATGTGTCAGTATCATGTGTAAATGTGTGAAGTTTGGAGTTTAAGGGCTCCAATGTGCAGCTGAGTGGTGAAATAAATGCCCTAACTTACATGGTTAACTGCCTTCTACCAGCATCTCTCTGTTTTCGCTCCTGTAATCATTTTTCACATTTTTCTTTGCTCTCAATTCTAACATGATCCTCAGTAATTTCCCAAATTATGGGAATTACCTGCAGATAAAGTTGTCATGCCTGTCGTCGACCCCGGGGGTTTCACATTTCCTCGAGCCAGTCAATGCAAGGAAACTTCACTGAAGACCCCTCGTGAGCTTGATTAACTGGCAGCACTGTTGTGATAAAAGTTAGAATATCCAGCGACTGATTTTTCGCTCATCTTTCACATGATTGCTTCAATGATCAATCAGTCATCAGTGACAGTGAGCTCTGGGCAAAGTGGAGTCGATTAAAACCTGTATATCATCTTGTTTTTATGGCCCTATAACTCTGAAACTTTTACTGTACATGACTGTGGTAACTGCTGTTTCAATAAAACTGACTTGTATGAAGCTTTATACACACTAATCAATGAATAATCACGTGTCATGTTTGGTGACACTGACGAAGCATCATCGCTCGCTATACTATACCGGTAGAATCGTCTTCTTTGCATTATTAGAGTTTAGTTTAGTTTATTAGAGTAGTTTTTGCCATGTTATACAGCGATAAAAAGGTTAACGTGATCCAAAAGAACAGCTGAGTTTGGTTAGCCCTACAGTTATCAGCTCCTCTAATTGCTGAGCCACACATAAACACATACAGCTATCAGTCTGTTTTGCATTCCTAAAAGCGCAGGCTGAGACAGCAATCCTCTACCGTCAGCCTCTCAAACTGGAAAACATAAAACAGAATAGGCCAACCAGTACAACACTTAACACTTTTGCACAACCTAAAATGAGGAAGCAGTGAATCGGAGGAGGCTACGTCCGTGATACAGTTTGCAAATGTTCACTTTGAAACAGACAAGTTGTGCACTGCGATGAATCCTAAAATAACGACGGCATTCTGTGTGTGAGGGACAGGACGACTGATCTGCGTTTCCACAAAAGGAAGCCTTGAGTAAACTGTAACTCACAAAGACAAAAGAATGGATTTGCTGAGAGTAAACTGTAAGACAAGAAATAGCAGCAGTTTTGTCACATCCCAAAAGAGCACTGTTCAGCCTGTGACCACAGTGGAATAGGTATACCGTAATTTCCAGACTATTGAGCGCACCTGAGTATAAGCTGCACCCCCTAACTTAAAAAAGAAAACAAAATTGTACATATACAGGCTGCAGGTTTCCACGTTATAACATGAGATATCTACACAGAAAGATTTTTTAACTTTTAATTAAATACGTACCGGTAACACACACAAATATGTAAATGCTTTTTTCCGAACAGTTCCTGGAACACGGCTGGTTAGAAAAGAAAGAAATACAGTCGCCTACCAGGAAAAGTCACTGATCGCTATCTTCATCTTCCTCCTGCGCACTAAAACCACTAAAATCTTCAGTGTCGGAACTGAACAGCCTCAGAATTACTTTGTCACACACTTCCTCAGTCACTCTTTCGTTGTCGCTCTCAATGTCACTTTCGTCTTGAGGCAAATTCGTAAAACTCTTAATGTAGCTGCATCAATGTTTAAGCCGCAGTGTTTAAAGTGTCTGAAAAAACCAGCGGCTTATAGTCCGGAATTTACGGTAAGTTGTTGTAACACATCAGCTCTATGACAGAATGGACGCCTGTCAGTAGAGCAGGTTGTCCACTCATCAGTTGACGGTTCGATCCCTCCACATGCTGAAGGGACACTGGGCAGGACACTGAACCCAAATGTTCTTGAAGGCAAGCAATCGCATCACGTGGTAGGACTACCGCCACTGGTCTGTGTGAACGAGAAACATTTTTGCCTGCTCTACCACTAAGGTGAGCGCTATAGAATTGCACGCCACCATTTTTCATTATGCAATAACCACACACATTGGAAATCGCACGTCCGTAACAAGTGTGACCACCATTTACGTCATGTGGCGCCACACATCGGCAGCACAGTGTTAAGAAGGTTGCTTGTCAAATGCTGTCTCTTCTATCTTTATCTGTGGAAATAAATATGTAGCTCATCGCTGAAAGCCCTGGATTCATTCGCCGTGGCATCGACTCCACTCGTCACTGTTCACTGTATGGAAAAGTTAAAGGCTGTCAGATGTCCTTTCTGGGCTGACTGCATGCTCACACTGGAATCGGTGAAACTGCTTCTAGCTTTTCTACACACTTGAAACATTTAGCAGCAAACATTAAAGCTTAGCACAACTGTACCTGTAGGTCCATTTATGGACTACACTGCTTCTGAATGTAACGTTTTAACTGCGTTCCTTTCTTTGTCGTCTCATTGATTGTTGCCTTTTTTTATTCTGTTGACTGTACTCTGGATGATATTTTAAATGAAGGTCTTTCCTCAATGGTTCCTCGAGTTTTAACATCCTGGCTGATGTCTGGAGATGTTGCTTCAATATTTCCACATCTTTCCTCATGATGCCATCTATTGTGTGAAGTGAACCAGTCCCTCCTGCAGCAGAACACCCCCACAGAATGATGCTGCCACCCCCGTGCTTCACAGTTGGGATGGTGTTCTCAGGCTTCAAGCTTCCCCCTTTTTCCTCCAGATGTAACGATGGTCATTAAGGCCAAACAGTTCAGTTTTAGTTCCATCAGACCACAGGACATGTCTCCACTCATGAAGCTCTTTGTCCCTGTGTGCATCTACAAACTGTAATCTGACTTTTTGATGTTTCTTCTGGAGTAATGTCTTCTTCCTCTCTGAGCATCCTTCCAGCCCATGTCGGTACAGGACTGGTTCCACTGTGGATAATGACTCTCTGACCAGCTTCAGCAGCATCTTCACAAGGTCTTTAGCTTTTGTTCTGGGGTTGATACGCACATTTCAACCAAAACACTTCATCTCTGGGACACAGAACCCGTCTCCTTCCTGAGCGCTATGATGGCTGGACATTCCCATTTGGAAATTGTACCCAAGGATGAACCAGACTGGTGGAGGTCCACAGGTCTCTTCCTGATATCTTGGCTGATTTCTTTAGATTTTCCACGTTGTCACAAAAGGAAGCAGTGTGTTTGAGGTGTGCCTTAAAATACATCCATAGGTGTGCCTCCAGTTAACTCAAATGTTGACAATTACCCAATCAAAAGCATCCAAAGCCATGACATCATCATCTGGGCTTTTCCAAGTAGTTTGCAGGTGTAGTAATCTTAGTGTCTGTAAACTTCTGACTCTGAAGAAAGTCAGAAAAAACACGTAAACTTGGGGAACAATTTTAATTATGATCATTTTCTGGAGGTTCAAATTGAACCCAAAGATAAAAGATGTCAGTAAATTTGAAGGTAATAGGCGAAGGTAATTAAGGTAATTAAATGGATTTCAAACTGATGTGAACTAAACCCAAAAGGATTCAGAGACATCCTCCCACACCTCACCCATTGGACTCATCTCTATACTTGCTCTTTGACATCTCTGTTCTGCTTTTGACAGTTTTTCCTCAGAGCATTTTATTACAGAATCTGTTATTGGGATTAAGGTAATACACAGGATTCCCTTAGGCAACATTTGAGTAAGCCCATCATAAATTTTATTTGGTATGTAGATGGCAATCAGCTAGACTTATTTATGAAGCCAAATAAAGCTGCAATCATGTCTCAACGAATATTCTACCAACATATTTTACATAGAAGCACTAACGACTGTGGTTTCCTGGAAATCTCAAGAATCATAAATACCAACTTACATCTTTTCAAAACATCATGAATTTTGTAATTAATGTCATCTAGAAATTATTTGATATTACTTAATTGTGTAGAATTAAAAAGGACACTTCTCTTCAATACAAATTGCTTATTTACTCTCTTTTGGTTCTGGTATTATTTTACTTTTAGTAATTTCAAGTTAATATTATTTATATGTCTCAGAATTTTAGCAGCGCTATAAAAATGCCGGAGGGATTATATCTCTCAGCTGGCCTGGGAACGCCTCCGGATCCCCCAGGAAGAGCTGGAAAGTGTCGCCGGGGGGGAGGGACGTCTGGAATGACCTGCTCCGCCTACTGGCCCTGCGACCCGACCCCGGATAAGCAGAAGAAAGGAGGCAAGTTAGAGCCATGCCATACAATCCTACAATTTCATTTAGCAGAAGCTTTTATCCAAAGCAACGTACATCTGAGAGCAGATACAACGCAAGCAAAGATCTAGTCAGGAGGAAACAATCTAGATAAGTGCTGTAGAACAAATTCAAGTGTGATAGCGCGTTGATGCCAACAGCAGGCTGTGTGGGAGGAAATAGGACATGCCTTTTGTTTGTTTGTTTGTATGTTTTCGGGCTGTCAAGTGTAAAGGTGTTCAGTGAAGAGCTGGTCTTTAGTCTTTTCTTAAAGACTGAGAGGGAGTCAGCAGATTGAACAGAGGTTGGTGGAACTACAGAGGAGAAGAGTCTATCACCCTCAGGCCCTGTTGCGGTGGTTGCATCAGGCGGTTGGTCGAGCGCAGTGAGCGGGAAGGAGTGTAGGTCTGAATGAGAGAGTTCAGGCAGGAAGGAGCTGTTCTCATTGTGGTTTTGTAAGCAAGTGTCAGAGTTTTGAATTTGATGCAGGCAGCAACTGGAAGCCAGTGAAGCGATCTGAACAGCGGGGTGACATGTGCTGTTTTTGGCTGGTTGAAAACCAGATGTGCTGCTGCATTGTGGATCATCTGCAAAACATATGACTTGCTTCACATTTTCTTATCGATAGACTGTACAATTTACTGATGTTCCCCGAACGCGCCACAGTGCAGATTGCTGGAGCTGCTGTTGGTGGCTGTGTGCGACCAAGGATGACTTTAAAAAGAGTAAACTAGGGCGTTCTGATGCTAGATTTGTCCAAACGAAACTGAGTGATTTCTTTTCATGCGGTCTTTTCTATGAGTGGAAAAAACAACACATGTAGGTGCGCTCCGTTTTCACGAGAGGACCACATTTCTAAGCGTAAATACCGCAGTACAGCAAAGTTATAAAAGTACTGTTTTCCACCATTGGGTGCTGCTGGTGGGACACAGTTATAGCGGACAGTTTGTGCAGCTTGTCCCGAGACACATTCCAACACATCTGTGATCGGACCAGGGACGTCCAGGTGTCCCATTCATCGGTCTCGGTGGTCACCATAACCCCGTACCCAGCCCCTGACGTACTCGGCTCTTAGCGTTGGCCCAGCAAAGAGTTGGTGCTTGCTAAGCACCGGTTTTGAGAACCTGGAGCCGATGCATAAGTGGTGGAAACACAAGGAACTGGTGCTGAGTCAGGCTCTGGAACCAGCTCAGTGGAAAAGGGATATCAGAAACAGAGCAAACCCCTGGACTCCTCTTCCTTCTCGAGCTTTCCCTCTGCAGCCTGAAACATGTCCCATTTGTACCAGAACAGTATTTACATTCTTTCATGGATCACATACGAATGTCTTTATCTGCCGGCTTCAAAATGACTGACAGGGCGCCGTCATGGACGCAGCACACGCCTGAGTTGAGGATTAACGTGTTCATTTGGTAGACACTTTTGTGGGCCTCTATGAGCCCTAGTGGCATACCGGGCGGCAAAGAGGCAGCCCTGAAGCCTTGAGGGAGAAACTCTTTGCCTGTGTGGGTTAAGGTTTTCCTTGTCTTCCCTGCTTCCTGGTCTTGACCCAGCACAGCTAGCCCTCCTCGGGCTCCTGCTTCAGAGTCACCAAGCTCAAAGCCAGCCTGCCTCATCCTGTCCTGAGCGGTCTCCCTAAACCAGCCCAATTCTTTAGTATGTGATGGTCTATCATTCTGCTGCAGGTGGCAAAACAAATACCATTTTCTTGTACATCTTTAAATCAATTACAGTCATCTTGGGCAGAATTAAGTAAAGAATGTGCCTTTGGTGTTTCCTCAGAACAGTGGCAAGTGGTATTGTTACAGCAGAACATTTGCACGCCAGGAGGCATCATTAAAATGGATAATCCACTGGGGGAAAAAAAAATAGCAGGGCTGCCTTACTGCATTATCCAAATCCTCTGTTAAACTTGACATTTTCAGCTTGATAGGTTGCTGCCTAGATGTTGTTACTGTTTCCCATCGTGAAGCGGGTTTTGATAACATAATGTACAGCGGCCAACGGCAGGCTTACACCTGCAGTTCACATCCTGGTTGACGTCTCGCCTGCTCCTGGGTCAGCCAACGCCAAGTCTGCTCCTGTGTTTGTACACACTTCCCTCGTGTAAGGAATGTGTTGTATCTGCAAACCTGCTGAGCTGCGCTTTATTAATTCCACTTAACAAAGCTGCACAGTTACAGTATCGCAGACTGCATGCATCGCGTTGCTACGGGAACCTGACGCATTCAGTCAACGATGCAGAAATCGCATGCGTATGTTTTCATGTTTGGTCCTGATTTGCCGTCCTATCTGTTTACGTTGCTGATACTGCAGCTGATAGAGCACAGGTTATAAAATCAGTCACAGAGAATATTCAGAATATTCAGCCAGCATGC
>NW_007577741.1:624716-634321 GCF_000690725.1 Stegastes partitus
AGGGCTCACGAGCGGGCGCTGGAGCCTTGTAGGAGCCAATAACGTATAAAAGTCCTGAACCAATAATGTAATAAGTTATTATGTTGTTGGCCAAATGTTCTTACGTTATCGGTTCAGGACTTTTATTACGTTATTGGCTAGTTATTACTTTATTGGCCTATTACATTTTAAAAAGTGCAAATTTATTGCATTATCAGCCGTTGTAATGTTATCGGCTGTTATTACGTTATGGCCGTCTACAGGCCTATCCCAGCTGACTCAGGGCGAAGGCAGGTTCACCTGGACAGGTAACCAGTCTATCACAGGGCTACACAGAGAGAGAGACAACCAAGCACACTCACATTCACACCTACGGACAATTTAGAATCACCGATTACCCACATGAAGCCGGAGAACCCGGTGACACAATTCAACCGCACATTTTAACCCAGAGACTTTTAGAACATTTTAATCTGCGTAATAATCTTGTGGGCTGGATTTTAGATTTCTTAACAGACAGGACACAGAGGGTCAGAGTTAATGGGTTTGTATCTGACAAAGTGTGCTCCTCCACTGGCTCGCCACAAGGATGTGTGCTCTCACTCTTGTTTTTTATTCTTTATACCAGTATGTGTCAGCACACTTTTAAAGATCGGCTCAATTGAAAGTATGCCGGTGACTCTGTGATTGTTAGTCTGCTCCAGGGAAATGAAAATAGTCACGGTCCTGTCCTTGACAACTTTGTCAAGTGGTATGAGGACGCACGCCGACAGCTCAGTACATCGAAGACCAAAGATTTTAGGAAAAATGCCAAGACACCTGAGTCCACTATTATCAAGGGACAAACCACTGAACAAGTGCAATCTTATAAATATCTTCGGACTATTATCGACTCCAAACTAAATTAAAGAAAACTGTGAAGCAGGAAGGGACACCAGCGTTTGTTTTGTCTGTTTTGACAAAACCTTGATGACACTTTTCTTTTTTTTTTTTTATCATGCTTTTATTGAATCCGGTTTATCATTTTCACTGGTGTTCTGGTTTGGAAACCTTCCCTTAAAAGAAAGGAACTCTCTCAACCGGATAACCAAATGGGCCAGTAGTTTCCAGTGATAACTCCCATCCCCTCGCCAGGGAGTTCCAGCTCCTGCCATCTGGACGGAGATTTAAAGTCCCAAGATTTAAGACTACATGCTATAGGAAGGGCTGCAAGGTGGCGCTGTGGTTAACACCAAGGTCGCCGGTTCGCGTCCTGGTGACACCTGGGATCTTTCTGCCTGGAGGCTCCATGTTCTCCCCGTGCAGCGTGGGTTCTCTCCGGGTTCTCCGGCTTCCTCCCACAGTCCAGAAACATGTTGAGGTTAATTGGTGATTGTAAATTGTCCGTAGGTGTGAATGTGAGTGTGCTTGGTTGTCTGTCTCTAAGTGTAGCCCTGTGATAGACTGGTTACCTGTCCAGGTGAACCTGCCTTCACCCTGAGTCAGCTGGGATAGACTCCAGCCCCCCGCGACCCTAGTGAGGATTAAGCGGTGTATAGATAATGGATGGATGGATGCTATAGGAACAGTTTTGTTCCTGCTGCTGTTTCTTTTTTAAATAAGTTCTTGTGCACTTTACTTTTAGGTCGATCTTATTATTTATTTTTATGTAACAGAAGCCCAACCTGGTTTTACTTAATTATTGTCTCTTTGTATCATGCTTTTGACAGGTTTTTATATTGGCAATTTTGTGGTTCTTTTATTTTATTTCGCTTTTAATCTTGTTCGGTGAGCCTGCGAGTACTTGTCCTGTATTTTAAATGCCTGTGTGAACTGTTAGATGCCATCTTCTGCTACTGCAGAACAAATCCACCTATGGGTACCAATAAAGTCACCTTTAACCTTGAACAGAAAGATCCCAGGCGTCCTAACCGAGATGCAAACCGGTGATCTTCTAGCTGTGAGGCGACGGGCGTAACCACCCACCCATATGTAGACAAAGGCTCAAAGGAAGCTGTTGGGTTTCTCTCTGCAACATTCTAAAGTGTTGACTTGACGATGGAAGGTGTCACGAGATGATGTATGTGATTTCGAGATACACAGTAGAAAGTTAATTAAACTGATTTTGACCCAAGGCGTTTTTAACTGCATCAGTTACACTGATTGGCCTGTCAGTTTTGACTCATATGCAATTACACTCTCAATGATGACAATTACACTCTTTAATAATGAAAGGCGCCAAATTGGCTTTTGACAGGAGCCATAAACGTTCTAATAGCTGATAATACAAAGAGTGGTTTACGTAGACTGTGTACAAAGACATAACACCTTTTTGTTCCTACAGTTAGAAGTTTAAAGTTGATGGGTGGTCTTTTTTTTTCAACTGTATATGTAAGTCAACCCCAGCACACGTGATGCAACACAGTACCACCGGTCTCATGATTTACGAGTCACACCTCTTGTCCACATGTTTCTCTTCTTTGAACTTCAGATGTGAGTATAAGCGCTGAGTTTCTGTGCTTTTTATGGTTAAGAACTATTCATATATATGTATATATATTTTAGAGAGAAATTTCTACACATTGCCACATGGTTTTAGGTTTTTTGAGCAGAGCTGGAGAGGAGGTGCCACATGTTGCTTTTGTAAGTGAGTACTTACGAAACAGCATCTGCGCTGACAGACGCACAGATCAATGTAATTTGAGCATTCCCCCGGAAAAAAAGAAAAAACCTTAATAACAGTTGTCAGCGTGAAAGCTTCAGTGTGAGTGACAGGTCGTCCAGTGTACTGGTGCCCGAAGCAAAACTCATTCAAGTTATGGAAGATATGCTTTCTCAGGTATTCATATATATGTAACAAGTACAGTAAATGATCTCAAAGAAGCTGAAAAAATGCGGAATATATAAAGTATAGTGCAAAGAAAGGAATGTGCAGGAGAAACAAACAAAAAAAAATGTGCAATGTTTGTGGTGCAATTGCATGAAGTCCTTCGTTAGTGATGTTTGGAGGTGTTCATCATTTCTTTTGCCTGGAAGTAGAAACTTTTTTTAAATCTTCCAATCCTTCACTTATGATTTCTGTAGCATCCACCAGACAGCCGGAGTGTGAAGAGGTGATGCTGTGGGGTCCCTGATGATGTTGTTGGAGACTCTCTGCTGGTAGATGTGCTGTGGGGGTGGGAGGGTCGTACCTACGGAGTATTGGGCTGATTTGACACTCTCCAGGTGCTTATGGTTCCCTTGTGTAGAGTTTCTGCACCACACCATAATGCTGCTCGTGAGAATGGTCTCAGCAGTGCACCAGGAGAAGCTGCAGAGACGTTTCTTGATTGTCTGTGTGCTGTGGTTGGTCCAGGTGAAGTCCTCACCCCCGAGGAACTTGGTGTCTTCTCCTGAGACCCACTGATACACAGCAAGTCGTGGTGTTGGTGGCTTCTCTCCTTCCTCAGGTCCACTGTCACTTCCTCTGCCTTGTTGACATTGAGGGTCAATTGGTTGTTTTGATGCCAGGTTTTCTGCCTCATCGCTGTTTTCGATCAGACCCTGGACTGTTGTGTTTCTGCAAATGTGAGAGTGTGAATATTCTCCCCTTTGTGGCATCACAGTCGTGGGTGTAGAGCAGGGGTCTCCAATCCTGGTCCTCGAGAGCCACAGTCCTGCATGTTTTAGATGTTTCCCTCTTCCAACACACCTGATTCAAATGATCAGGATCGTCATCAGGCTTCTGCAGAGCTTGATGATGAGCTGATTAAGCAGTTTAGTTCCTCAGTTGCGGAGGTTAAAATCACCCACAATTTCTGAATTATGCATCTGGGTTTGTGGTTTCCTGCGTGTTGATGGCATCATGAAACATTTGTGACATGGCGCTGAGATGACATTTAAAAAATATAAAATAAAGTGAAAAGACTGCATATAGCCATGAAAACCAGACGTACTGAATTTCAGATTTTGTTATTTGAGCTACCGTTTTATATTTATGCTTCCAGTGGGTTCTCCCCTAACTTGTCCAATACAACAACACCGATAAGTATCTTATTACTAAACCACTGTTATGCCTTTCCATCATTTCTGGTCCTTGGTGACTATTTCTGTGCAGCTCACTGTTTTAAAGTCTCAGCAGGGGGCACTTGAGGATCTCTGATCAACCTCTGAGTGCACACTGATACTCCCAAGAGCCTGGTGGTTGCCTTTGTGGCCTTTTCTCTACTTTAAGACATCTGGTTCGCTTTCCTGCCAAATTTCTCAGAGTCATCAAGAGTAGAATTATTCAGATGAGGTTAAATTTGTGATACTGCAACGTAGAAGTCCTGCATTCATTGTTTTTACGGGACTTCAAGCACAGAGCACATCTTCTTAGCAATTAAAAAAACCTTCAATATATCAGAAGTAAAAGTACTCATTTGGTGGAATATGGATTGTCTGAAAAAACTAAAAAAGAAATATAGACATTTACAGTATCTTCTTTTAAAATGCAGCAGAGAAAAGCTGAATATGATGGTATTACTCAAGTGAATTACCTCTGACTTAAGCTTCAATGTTGTAGAAGGATTTTTTTTACTGCTGTCATATAGTAATTTCAACTCACTCTCAGCTCTGGAGTCTTAAAAATACATGTTTAGACCAGGACAACACACAGAAAATCCATTTAAATATCAACTGCATAACTGTAATGCATCATGAAGTCAAGGTCATCACAAATACAATTCACACAGAATGAAACCCCATTTATTGATCTCCCAGAGCGTATGTATAATTTGATAAAAGTTTTTTTTTTTTTTTTTAATGCTAGTACAAAGTCCATTTTAAGTACGTGACAAAGTGCATACGTTTTGTGATTCTTTGTGATTTTCCAGGTGCTACTAACAAGCCGCGCTCTCCTCCGAACACAGCTTGCAGGTGTAGTTATTACAAAGTGTTATTAAAGTAAATTAAAGTGAGTAACACGGTTAACAACATTTTAAAGTAAATCAAGAGCATTATTACTTCAATCACCTTCACTTTGACGTCGCCTATAAATTCTGAATTGATTTTCCAGGAATCAGCAGTTATGGATCTTTACAACGTTAATAAACAATTACAGTGAAAAGTGAAGTAAGTAAATGTCATAGTCCACTCCCCAAAATTGTGCGTGTACGACACCGAAATATATATCGTCATATATAATATATTCTGTATCAAAACATTTCCTGGAGCCTCCACACAGCTGTTCACGTGTTCTGGTTGTTGGTCCATCCATCGCTCCCGTTCTCGTGGACACTATACATCTGTAACACCTTGAGGACGTGTCTTAAAAATTTGGCACACTTGGATTGAAAGACGAAGATATCAAGCAGTGGTGGTAAAAAGGTCACTTTAACATGACAAAATACTTTTTTTCCCCCCTATTCTCACAAATGCCCAACAGGATGATAAAGTGATGGGTCAAAGGTCAATTTTCATCCATTTGTCACCTCAGAAGCTTCTGTGACAACATTTCACATTTGGTCAGACGATGGCGACAGCAATTTTGTGTGTCCATCTTAAAAATGTGACGATTGTATAAAACTTCTTCAGAGACTAGAAATGTGTGTGAAGCATCCATATCAGCATCAGCATTGGAAACATCGTGTGCTGTCATGGCTAAGGGGTTGTATTCTATCAGAATCAGCTTTATTGGCCAAGTACATACACCAGGACCTTTTTTTTTTTTTTTTTAAAGTTTTTCAAGTTTTTTCAAGTCACTACCTATATTATATGAGTCTGGACAGACATGGAAGTAAACTGCAACTTGACTGGTTGGTGAAATGTGAGGTGATTGGTCCTAAACAAAGGGTAATTTAATGATATTACAGGGTTATGACTACCATATATATAAACAGTTCTGTTTGGTTAGCCAAATCCGCCAACATGCTTCGTTGTTACAGCCATGACCATTTACTGCAACATAACCACTCCAAATCCCAGTATTCCAAATGAAATATTCCCTGGGAGTCGTAGCAGACTTCTCTCTGGAGGTTTTCTTGTTACTTTTGGCTTTTTGCATTTGTACCTCAGCTGGAAGACAGATAACACTTTCTGTGAAGCAAATAAATAAGACTTTTACGCCTGGAGCTTGAAATTACGTTGTGACGATACATTTTGACTTGGTAGTGCTACGTGAGAACAGTATGACAGGTATTAAGTGTGTGTTATTGCTTGATTGTGTTAAGCATGATGTCTGCACACAGTTTAACCATTTCAAACATTGGTCTGTATGATAAACTGCAGTTTAAGAAAACAAACAAACAAAAAAAAAAAACCTGTGCAGAAATCAGAAATGTAATGGGCTGGGATCCAGCCGACACAGCAAAGTGGAAATAATTAAGTGTCTTTGTTCTCAGGCTTATGGTTCCCACTACATTACAGCAAATGATCGGTGAATACAAAAAACATATGTACATAAATAAATGTAACAACATAAAAACATATGACATGGAAAGGTGATAGCTGACAGATACAGTGCCTGTAAAAAGCATCCACCCCCTTTGCAATTTTCTCTTTTTATTTTAAATCATGGTCAATTTAATTTGGCTTTTTTTTTTTTTTTACTAGAATTTAACAGAAAAAAACGATTATTTCAAGTCAAAGTGAAAACAAAGTTATGTCTATTATTTTTTTTAAGAGTATAAAATGCAAAATAAGTGATCTACAGGAGTTTACATCCACTGCATAAAAAGACATAAAAGATTTTTTTTCTCTCACTATCTGACATTAAATCAGACTTTTCCTGTTTTAGGTCAGTTAGGATGACCAAAATTATTTTGATTTGCTAAATGTTAGAATCATTCAAAAGACAATTTTCTATTACTTTCTTTAAAGTCAGAAGTCTACATACATTTCCTCAGTGCTCTCCCTCCAGATGATCTACAACGGTGGACTCTGTGGTGTATTTTGTATTTTATTTTTTTAAACACAGAGTGAGCTTCCTCTCCACTAGATGATCTTTGGTGGCGTCTCTTTTAGCTGAACTGATTTTGACCAAAAACATTTAATAAACACTGACATGAAGGAAATGAATAGTCACTTACATTATGTTTTTTGATGGACATTACATTGTAGAACTCTGTTTTCACTTTGACATGAGTGTTTTTGTTTTTTTTTTGTAAATTCTTGTCCAAAAAAAGCCAAATTAAATTGACTATGATTCAATGTGGGAAAGGGGGAAACTTCCAAGGAGGGGTGAATACTTTCTATAGGCACTGTAATATTAAGGCAACATTTATTCGTCATATAAATCATTCTGCATTGAATAAATGCATCAGCTGCCACTCCCAGATGTTTTATTTTGCGGGTGTGGGATTGTCTAAAAACCTACGGTGACAGTGCATGTTAGTGGACAGTGATTATTACACTTGGCATCTTCTGATCCTTTGTGAAGGCGACAGACTGAAGCATGAAATGATTCGCTTTGAATGAAAATAGCTTCGACAAACTCTGTAAAGTTTGTTTTCTAAATACTTCATTTAAATGGTAGCATGGCATGACTGCTCATTGTGCAGCTTGCAGACCTGATCTGAAATGAAAGTCTTCAGTATTTATTGCTTATTGTAATATTTAAAAAAGAAAAAAAAAAAAGGCTTAGCTTTCAAAATCTGGACCTTAATAATAAAAACATCACATTTCAAAAATGATCAAAAGTGCTCAGTTTCTCACACTTGCATCTCCATCTCAGCTCCGCCACTTCCCTTGTATTCGTTGGCAGCAGGTGTGGGGCTGTTGTCGGGGTTCAGAGGGCACTGCTCGGGTTGCTTCGCCGTGTTGTGCATCTTGTTTTCAGGGCGACAGAGCTGCCTGATGTTCTGTGGAAACAGGAGTTCACATCAAAACCGAGTACAGTTTACCAAACCCAAGCAGCGGGAACACAAAAAAGGAGGGAATGAACGAGGCCAGCAGCATAAAGGCTCTTTCAGGTCGACTCTCTCGACAACAGTTAAAAATCAACATAGTTTGACAAACAGGAAGGAGCACTGAAGGAGGCATTTTGCATTCTCCTACTTCTGCTCGATCGCCTGAGTTTTCCTGTCGTGAAACCGACATTTGTGCTTAATAAAAAAAACTATTAAACAGAGTGTAACAAGATTTGGAAACAGATTTTTATGCCGCCCTCAGGAAGACTCGCAAACTTTGCTGATCTGCCATTCTTTTATTACAATCGCATGTCTACAAGAGATTCAGTTCCAACTATATAATTTCCTCCGCCCCTTTAGCAGTATAGTGTTATTGGCTTTCTTGGCCCATATTGGCAACACCAGCATATTAAATCTTTTATTTTATTTTATATATAAATTTTTTTATTTGCCTTTATTCAGTGTGGTAGAGAGAGACAGGAAAGGGGGAGGAGAACAGGGAGCAAATGGTCGTGAGCGGGATTCGAACTCACGACTGCTGAGTCGGGGACTACAGGCCCGGTTCTGATCTGGTTGAGGTACCGGGGCGGCCCAGCATATTAAAATTTGATCTATCAGTAAGCTATCAGTGTCTGACTGGCCCACACAGTGGATTTTTTTTCGCTGATGTTTTTGCCAAAACAATTTATTTGCTGAACTTTCTGTATTGGCAACGCAGCAGCTACATAAAAATTTATGATTCTGAGAAAAACCTTTTGTTTTTTCTGTACTAACTGTGAACTAAATTAAGGCTGTTAAAGTTTTTGTTTAGCATTTCTCTTGTTTTAATAAAGCAGCAGAGACAACAACTGACTAGCAGTAACATATATTCATCTGTATGGACGTTTCGACGACTAGAATGCTCCGTTTTAATTCGTAGCCCAAAGCATTCACTGAGAAAACGATACGCCTTTAAACAATAATGAAAATAATTGACTTAGCTGGGAAGAATGTGAGCTTCTACGTAAGCACTCAAACGTAGCCCACAGAGAAAAGTTTGACCTCTAACCTCCAACTTCTCACATTCTCAGAAGGTCATTAGCGTCAAGCGGAGTTCTCTTGTCCAGCAGCTGCTTCGGCTTGCCTTTTCAAAGTCTGATGCTTGTTGCACAACCACACTTGTGTTCATTGTGGCATTTGTGTTGTTCTCACTGTTGGACGGGCAACCTTTTATTTTTTCTATGCAACGTGGCAGTGAGCAGTCACCAAATGAAAGAGGAAGACCAAGTTGATGGTTTTTGTGTTTTACTCACTAACTCATGGACACTTTAATACTAATTTCAAGTAGAAGAAAATGTTTGAATCGTGCAGAGGAGGGCAGCAATAACAAGTAGTAACTGTTAATTCACTTTATGAGTGGAGTTCTGTTGAACCTAATCCCTACTGTCCTCCTGTTTCCCAAATCCCTTCTTGGACAAAGTCTAAATAATTAAAAGGGGAAAAGAATTAACGTATGAGATGGGGAGTAAACTTTTACATGATTACTCAGATGAGAATCAAATTAAATGTTTTCTTTAAAGCTGAAACCACAAACCTCCACAAACTACACATAAAAACATTTGATTTTCTTCTTTACCGAGTACCGACCTGTGATATTGTCCCTTTCATCCAAGTAACTTTAAAGATGATCCACAGAGGAACCAGAAGAACACAGAACAGTCCGAGCGACCATCCCAGAGCGTAAGCCCACGTCGGATAGATGTAGGTTTTGTTGAACTTGAGAGGCTTGTATTTCACCACTGA
>NW_007577741.1:635731-662435 GCF_000690725.1 Stegastes partitus
TGGCTCGCCCTGTCAACGTACCTAATGGTCTTTAAATCTGAGACAGTTTTTTCGTGGCTCTGATAAAACTGTGCAAACTTCAGAGGAACCGTTTGGTAACGCCTCTTTAATGTTTTAACATGACGACGCCTCCTGAAGATGCATCCGTAAAGAAACTCTTGTCTGTTTGGTGATGCAAAATGTGACTTGCTCACATGGAGCCACGTCTTCAGTTCAGTTCGTTGGGATGAATTCATGTGGTGAGCCAGACCTTAACACTAATAGGCCAATAAAACCTCATTATGCTCTTCTGGATGAATGGGAGCAGATCTGTGCAGGTGTAACACCATGTAGTGCTCACTAATACAAGCAGTTACAACCACCAGGCTTGTCATCAAGACGATTTTGTTAACTAGAGCAACATCTTGCTCAAATCACCGCCCGACTCTGAGCGCTGCTGACCAGCTTAGAGAACCTGGTTTGTAGGTTCCGATTAAAACCAAAATTCTTTGGTGGCTGGTTTGATTGCTTTAGAGCTTTGCCTCCTGCTTTCCTCTTTCCTTCTCCATGTGTATTATTGTACAGCTTGGTTCAGTCTGGTACATGGACTATACCCTCATCTCATCCCCTCCTATCTGTGGGCAGAAGGAAAAACGATCATATTTGTTCTACAAAATGTCAACATATCGATGTTTCCTGAAATAGATACCCTCAAACACACAGAAGGTTTTGTGTGACCCTTCCTTCAATCCCCTCTGTATAACCTCACAGTGGGCAGTATTGTCTCTGTAAAAAGGCACCAACGTTTTCACCCTAAAGAGTGTCACTATTCCCCGAACTGAGACCTCACAGATGTAGCCTTTGTGTCCAAATGAAAGTCTTTGACAGGTTAACGTTTTTAAACCCCCTCCTTCATTAACTTGCACCTCTTCCTCATTCCTCACCCCCTACCATTTACGGTAGGATTATTTACAGAATAGAGGAAACATTAATCATTAAACAAATCACCAGAAGGACAAAGCTGATTTAATTTGTTCCTTCTACAATAAGCACAAAAGTAAATAAAACTTGTTTAATTTTTTTTAGAAACTCTGTGTCACTCACCAGACAAACAACAGGCGTGATGTAAAGCCAGCAGATCTTCATCAGAGGCCACGGGCGATAACCTATCATGTCTTCGATGTTGTCATAGAGACGGTCGGCGCCTGTTCAGAACAGTATCATGAGTTAATACTATGTTTGAAGACATTTAAAAATCCAGTGCTGGAGTCACATTTTCATATAAAGCAGGAAGCACACTTAGCCTGGATAGAGGAAGTGTTTTGTCCTTCATACAAAATAAGAATAAGTTTCCACCATCAACCCATAGATAAAGTTTTAGCAATCATATAATCATGATTGGTAAATTTATCCTACAAATAGCTGTGATCATGATTATTTACTGAGGTTTCTCACAGCTGTGTGACTGACTTTACAGGCACACTATCAAATTTAATTAAATTATGTCATTCACAGTAGTGACATCATCTTACAACAAATACATACACTTGCGTACACTTTGAGAAATTTTTTAAAAGTTTCATCTCTTATTAACGCTTAACATTTCTACTGAGAGTAAGAGGAGTTTCTGACACAAATTTTACATTTGTTGGCACCTGCTCACTAACTCCAAATCACAATACAGTCGTGACTCGATAGTCCGGCACTAAATGTAAAATCTTTTTTTTATGTCGGATATCAAGGCTGTCGGATTGTCAAGACGGAGGTCCAGATACAAGGAGAGCTTGATGCTTTAAGGCTCATTTGTTGTTAATTATTGTTCATAGTTGTTATAATAACTAGTAGGGCTGGTCCCAGCAGCACTTTCTGCTCTCTGGACATTCAGGCCCAATTAATGATGAATATTCGACGCGGTCGGGGGACACTTCCACCCCGGGGCAGCGCTCCGACGGGGTGGAAGTGGCCGTAACACACAGGCGGTACTTGACTGCTGATGCTAGTTTAGTTAGCGCTCACACTTCTGTTTCCACCATCGGTGGCGGCGGGGGAGTGGCAGATACGCTCCACCGTTACCATCCATGTTTACTTCCATAAACACTGAGCACGCTCGCTGCGTGTGACGCCGTCGTGTCCTCTTGTGCGCATGCGGGACACTTTTGAAGTTCACACAGCAGATCACATACAAGTCGCATTGAACTGGAAACGTGAAGGAACTCACAAAGAAATCTGAACTGAGCATTAAGTCCTGCAGTGTGAACGTAGCCAATCTGTGGGATTGTTCAGTCAGATAATACGCCGTTATCCTGATTGGTGACATAAAATGTCATGTTGGAGTCAGAATCCAAGGCTGTCGGTACGTTAAGGCTGTTTCTATGGGTTCCGTTTGTTTTTCCTAAAACCCTGTCGGATAGCAAGGTTTAGGATTGTTAAGGGTCGGATCATCGAGTCATGACTGTGTTTTGTATTGGTCAAACATTTAGAGTTTTCCTAACACCTACATGGGAGTGAACTACAGTCCTTCCTATGCTGATAACTGATGACAGTTTGGGGTTTTAAAATCCCATTCAAAAGAGAGATTAAGATATTTTCCCTCTTTTTTAAAATTGACTCAAACTAGTTGTGTGTGATTATATTTCATATTGCTCACTGATGTGGTGTAGTGCTTCTGAATCCTTACAGGTGTTATAATGTGCCTCTTTTCAGTATTCTGACATTTACATATTAGAAAAAGATCATTGAAAAGCATTGTAGGAAAAAGACAGCACAATAAAACATGAAAAATGAACAAGACGAAACAGTTTCGTCAAGTCAAGACAACGTTTTTATGTTGATCATCTAACAGCTGCTGCCTAAAGTGTCTTCCAGTAAATAGGACTGTGACTGGGGTTACAACGTTAACTACAGACTAAATCCTGCAGTTTATACCCTGTAGCGTCATTTAAAGTGTGAGTATAAGTGAGTAGTTTTCATATTAGACAAAAACTCTATTACTGGACCATAATACCTACAGAGTCATAATTACAGAGAACAACCTCACCGATGTAATTATAAAGCTACGGTAACCTGAAGTATTGTGAATTATGGAACTTAACCTAATAATAATAATAACAAAATATAAATATCTAATCTAACCCTACAGGACTATTATATTATTATACTTACTTAGGGTTAGGGTTAGCTAGCCTGGCTAATTTAGAGCTATTTTTCATAGTATTTTATGTATTTTTCTGTTATATTATTATGTTTTATTTATATTTCTATATTTTATTCCCACTGGGGCATCAAAGCTAAAGCCAAGCTGTGTGTTTGGTGGTCGGCTTTAAGATTTACGCCACTTCTCATACCAACTATTTTTCTCACCCGAACCCCTGTGAGGCAGCATTTAAATCCCCGGTGACAAGGGGGCAACGTGATGGACATGTTGTTTAACAGCGATTGTCTCGAGCTCTTTTAGATCTTTTGTGTTTATTCACATTCAAAGAAAGAGGGCCAAAGAGACCACACCCCTACTCAGGAGGACGTGATGTCCGTCAAGCTTAAAAAAACCTGAAACAGGAGCGGCGGTGGGAACAAATCTCAGCGTCAAAGAGAACATAGGAATTAAATTAGTAGAAAATATCAAGGAAATCAAGTGACAAAGTGCCACAGCAGTGATATAGTTGGCTTCTTATGTGGGCGCATACGCTCCAAAGGAATGCAGGTCAAGTGGAAGGCGTCTGCACTCATTTAGGGATGAATGAAGCAGTTTGTTGTTTTGTTTTGTTTTTACAGAATCGTTTTGTAAAACTGCACCCATGTGGAGAAACTAAGCACTCAAAACCCAACTCATAACCCAAACCAGTGGGGAAGCTGTTCAGGCGCTGACAGGACGGAAGGCCACGTCATCTTCAGAGCATCAGTTTGACCACATGAAATGGAAGCTGTTCTGAAGATTCACCCTTTATTCAGTACTTCTTTCTTAATGCAAACATGTGAATTTTTTTTTTAAATTAGAAATGTTGTTATTGAAAGAATTGGCGCCAGGCTATTTACTGAGCAGCACATTTCATGGTGGTCAGGGCTCTCTGGTGGACAAAATGTGTAATGGAGTATTTTTTTTGCTGCAGTTTCATGTCATTAGATAAATCTGGCCAGTGATGCTACTGCTTTGCTTTAAATTTTCACCAGAAAATGGTCCCAGACATTGATTTAGTCAGCTTTTGGGGGTGCAAGAGGAATTTTAGATCGCTAATATGAGAGCTAGCAGGACATGAGAGATGGTCCTTGGCTGGATTTGAATGAGGGATATTACGGTTCATCATCACCCACGTTTAGCGTCGGCTACTCAGATGTTTCAGGATTTTTTTTGGAACAAACTGACATAAGCCTGAACTGAACCAGCTGTTCATCATTTTCTGTGTACGCTTCAATAAATGCTTCTGTGACTACAAGCATGCACAGAAATGAAAGCAGCCATGAGTATACTTTTTTTTATTAAGAAATCAAGCTTTTCTACCCAAACACGTGTAGGAGCTTGACTTCTGACTTACCATAAATCCATCCGATTGCTATCGACTGACACACTGAGAGCAGGAGAAGATTGTTGCCGCTGCAAACATAGTGATCAAAGAGTTGAAGGAAATACAAGCCCCCCTGCAGGAAGACAGAGGGCTGGTTGTTAGAGCACATCAAACACAAAAACACCACACATTCAGTTTTGCTTATTTGGAGGAGATTTTTTTTGCATCAACTTTCATTTACCTCTGTGACGAGAAGGAGGCCGAGGAAGAAGCAAACGGAGCAGAGGCAGAGCAGCAGCAGCTCTCTGCGGTAAGCTCTTCGAAACACAGTCGGAAACATATCTGTGACTGAGGTCATCAGGCACTCCAGACTCACAAACTGCCAGAGACACACACACACCAAAGAAAGAGTTAGAATAAAGCTAAGCTGAGGATTTCTAAATGTGCATCATGTGAATAGGATTTTTTTTGTACCTGTGTATCTGCACCCAGCAAGATGACCATGATGAAGAAACAAATAGCCCACAACTGAGGTAAAGGCATCATGGCTACTGCGCGTGGATAAGCGATAAATGCCAGGCCGGGTCCTGTGTTTAGAAACATATGAAGTGATTTAGTGCCACTTATATCATTTTAGTACAGTCAGAGTTGGCAACCTTCAGCTGCACACAGATGGTGAGGAGGTGGGGGATGAATGGTGGGGCTTCTAACTGTAGCTGAACTGAATTTAACAGTTATTACGGTGAATTGACACTTTAAATAGGACAACAGAAAAGCTCCCGTAACATAATGAATCGGCAAATAAGCAGTAATCTACAGCTGAAGACATCTCTTTTATAGCTTCGTTGACGTTTACTATAGATTTTGAACAAATTCTGTAATAAAAATATATTGAATGACATCTCTTAAGGAACCATAAAATGTGTGTTTTTTACGAGGTGTGATTTACTAGCTACACTTTAAGATGAGCGGGGCCGCAATCTGTATGAAGGTATGTGAAGCATTCATATGCGCAGTAGCTTCAGTGTAATGATGGAACATAACAGCAATAAAGCAAGACAGTAAAATATGTGTGTCTGCAGTAAACAGATCATGTGTCAGTGTCAAGGAAAGTTCACAGTAATAAGCAATTATGCAGCTACTGCCCTCGTGGCTCGTGTGTAAATGTGCACAACTCTGTTTGATGCTGCAGGTGTTGAATTAACTAAGAGGAAAGACTCCTTCAAACAGCTGGAAGCAACACACTAAACTTTATTACATTCATTCTACCTGTGGCTTCATTGCAGTAAAGCTGTCTTTGTAGGACTATTGACTGCTAGTATTACTATTTTTAGAGTGTCTCTGTGATGTCTATGAGGCAGCGTGCCCGACTCTCAGGCTTTGTCCTCAAAGAGGCGCTTTGAGGCTCCTCTTGTTCAGCGTGAGATCTGTTTGGGCAGCGTGAGAGACTGAGAATGAGCATGAAAGCGTGAAAGTTGGCGACACTGTCGAGCAATTCAGGCGAAGTTTTTAGACATCCATCCATCATCTTAATCCTCACTAGGGCCGCGGGCTACACTTAGAGACAGACAACCAAGCACACTCACATTCACACTTACGGACAATTTACAATCACCAATTAACCTCAATATGTTTCTTGAATGTGGGAGGAAGTCAGAGAACCCGGAGAGAATTCACGCTACACGGGGAGAACATGGAGACTCCACGCAGAAAGAACCCGGGTGTCCTCACCAGGACGCCAACCGGCGACATTCTTGCTACGAGGCAACGGTGCTAACCACTGAGCCACCTTGCAGCCCAGTTTTAATGCATGATTTTTTTTACAGTACCCCGAATTCTTGTAAGTGGAGTCAACAACTGTGGAGTATATTGATATTTAAGTGACCACAAACTTACTGATTCAACCAGTCAAACATAGACTATCCCATAAACTTAAATTAAAATGTTAAGAAGTTTTGTAGAAGACTTTGCAGAATATTTAGACAATTTTTATTTATTACTGTATCAGCAGTAAAATGTAAAATGTTTAACATCTTCTATTTATTTTAATGTTATTATTTTAAATGTGTTTGTTTTTTTGTTTTTTCTTTTTACATTTCAAATAAAGGCAAATATCTGTAAAATAATTTTGATTTAAATTTTTTTTAATTTTATTTTGTTCCTTTTGTGTATGTGTTCTTTTTTTATTTTATTTTTTACATTTCAAATAAAGGCAAATATCTGTAAAATAAAAAGGTATTTTTGGCTGGTTTAAATACAGCAAAAACTGCAATTTTACAGTCAAATGCTGCAAAAGAACAACTTAGCATTTGTAAAAAAAAAAAAAAGAAAGAAAGAAAGAAAAAAAAGCTGTTTGATGTGGACAATATTTACAGGTTTTTAATGGTAAATGGTTGTGTCAATAAAAAAAGTCTGTGGTTTTAAAAGTAATTAGTAATTTAACAAAACAGGAAATACCTGTTCAATAACAGTAAACTGTTCACGATCGTTAAAAAACAATTTAAAACAACAACAACAACAAAAAACATTCATTTTTCCCAGTGTGGACGTTTCCAATTCCAAAAGACTGGATATAACAAAACCACAGTGGTTGTTCTTGGTCCGCAACAAAATTTAATTTATTTTAATTTAAAACATGGTCAGTGGTTTTAATGTTATGGCAGACCAGTTTATATTTACTACAGTAGCCACAGTGTAGTTGTGTTCTTACCAGAAGCAGCCACTTCAGATATTGGCAGTCCTTGTTCGTAAGACATGAAGCCCAAAACTGAAAAGATTGCAAACCCTGCCACAAAGCTGGAGCCGCCATTCACCAAACACAGAACAAATGTGTCCCTGAGGAAACAAACAAACAAAAAAGCAAGCACGTCGTGAATAGCAAAGCAAAAAAAAAGCCTGTTAAAACCAAACACCGTTGTGTAAAGTGTTAAAATCAGCACAAAGAGAAGTCTGCAAACGGATGTGACGCAGTATTTCTACAGTAATGTGAAAACTACTGATGCACTGAGAGCTGGAAAACATCGATCCGTCTGTATACGCTGATGATGAGCGGCTTCAAACATTAATGTGCATTAATGGTATTATCTGTTTGTCATTGACTTCGTAATGAGCATGTGGGTGGAAATGCATGCAAGTGTGCAGCGCGCTTACTTGTAACAATCATTGTTGTACTGATTGTAGCTGCCCAGAGCCGTCAAACTCCCCTGACAGATTCCAAAAGAGAAAAGAACTTGTGCACCTGCGTCCATCCAAACCTAAACACAGGAAGATTAGCAGAACGCTTCTGTGAGAGAGAGACTTAGTGTGACATGGATGTATTTGGGAGCGTCCGTGGGGTTCGACTGAGCTCTTCTTGGTGCTTTTGCAGCATTATTATGGCTGTTCGACTTCATTACTTACTTGAGGGTCCACCAACCTTGTGGGGTCAGGATACAGGTAGAACAGAACACCATCCATAGCTCCTGGTAGAGTAAGTCCACGAGCCAACAGAACCACCAGCATCACATAGGGGAAAGTGGCAGTGAAGTAAACTACCTGTCGACGCAGAGCAGAGCAGCACAGCAGGGTGTTGTTTGTTTTTAATTTTAATTACAAAGAAGACAAATCCAAGTAGATGTCAAGGTGATTTGAGCTATTACATCTTTGATCTAACTTCTTGGTGCCAAACAATGAACTCTTTATTTCTGGCACTGCTCGTTGTGTCAAAGATTGAGCGTCAAAGTCAATAAATCATCTTCTGAAGAAGTAACTCTACCTTTCCAGTGGATCTCACTCCTTTCCAAACACAGAAGTAGCACAGGATCCATGCCAGTAAGAGACACAAGGCCAAGTCCCACCTCAGGCTACCGATCTGCTCAATCCCTTGAGATATACCCAGCACTCGTCTCCTGAAAGATAAAACCCATAATGTTGCCAACGAAAGAGCAGTTTGGAGACAAAAACACTGAGAACTTTGTTCGTGACTGCTATCAATGATAAAGAAGCCTATTATGATGGTGAAGATGCGACTCATCACATGATGTGGTCATGCAGGCTGGTCTCGGCCTGCTGCTCTCCGTCATGAGTAAACGCAGGCCCATTGCCAGTGGCAGGCATGATGTTTACCATGTTCCTCATCACAAGTTTGTATGTGGAACATTTGCTAATTGGACATCTGGGATTCATGAGAATGAGTTTAGTCCAAAGCATTAAACTAAAAACATGCCCTTGACGCTGCAGCATCAATAAAGTTCTGAGGTGTGAAAACAAACCCTGCCTGCTCCTGGAGGTGTGAACATCATAAATTCACAGCTCCTCTGAGAAGCACATTTCATCCATAGTTTAGGCAAAGTGGAGCCCTCGGGCAAAAATAACAAAAAGTAGGTTGCCTCTAAGCTAAGACCCTTGACAGATCGTGATAGCTTTAATGTTGTGCTGTGGGGCAGGTCTCTGTTGGTGCTGACAATGATGTATAACCCTTTGACACAAATGAATTGTTTTATTGACTGTGTTTCCTCTGGGTTTTCACACGTGATAGGTGTTCATGTTGTGGTATGTTTTGTGCTTTCATCTCTGTAACTGAAACCCTCTAAGCCACAGAAACCGCTGGCTGGTATGAAAGGCATGTCATCGTTTTCACACAACTGTCACAATATCATTATTTATCAGCTGCAAAGTGTTAAACAGAAATGTATTTTGCAGTAGATTATGGCACCATAATGAGTGACAACATGACAAGAGCATTTTTAAAAAACAGAGTTCACACTCAGTGTACGGGGTGTGACTGTGGCAACTCCCACCGTCCAATAGATTTAAAACCCTGCTCAGCTGATCGCCCAATGAGAGCTTTACAACAGGTCTGTGTTGAATAAATCTGCTTGTCTTGTGTCTGTGTCCACTGTGACTCTGATGAAGACACAGTGGTGCTGGAATTGAACTGTGTTTGCACAACTGAAGGCTGTGAAATAATAAGTGTGTTCCAGCCCTCCTGTTGTACTCTCAAAAGATGACCTGTTGGTGGCACTAGAGAAGAAGTCATGGGATCACCAAGGAGCAGGATCCTTCCCATGGGGGTCATTAATGTCTGTGCCATCTTTAAATTTGAACCTCATGGTGGCACTGTAGGAAAGTTTAGGGTAAGTCAGTGGGATTCATGTTTTCTGCTCTATGGATACCTGGACTAAATATCATGGGAACAGTTGCTGAGACCAACTTTAAACACTTTTGCAGTTTCAGTAAGTGTATTTGCACTGACTTAAAATGTTCAAACAAGTGGCCTCCACTGGAGACTGCTGAGAGGTAATGGGCAGTTATGGGTTAACCAGCATGGAAATGCTACTCCCTAGTGAACCAAAAATATGCTCTTGAATTTCCTGGAGTGACCACTCTGTGGGCCAGTGCTTGTAAAATGTGACCATCTGGTTACAAGAAAGGCAAACTACACACAAAAACAACAGGGTGTGAATCCACCTTCAGCCTCTTGAGAAAATGCACCATCAGCTACGAAAGAAGACAACAGTTAGGATGCACTTACTCCCAGAACTCTGTTGCAGGCGTTGTTGCGTTTGCAGCGGCTGTCCAATTAGACGATGCATTTGTTTTATCAAATTCAACACAAGCCTCTGATAAAAAAAAAAAAAAAAAAGCAGGAGACATTTCATTTGATCAAACTGTAGCAATATATTTAATACATCTCTATATGCTAATTAAATACAGTCACAGTAATTTGAGATTCAAAGGTTTTAAATATGTGCCCAGATTACCAAGACTAACATCCTGAAATAAAGGTTACCACAATAAAAGTGCTGGTTATCCCACCCAACTGCTGGTTTTGGTTTTTGCGTTTAGGACAGCGGACTGTGGCAGTTTGATTTATCTGACTGTACATCTTGTTGTACTTCATTCAATGCAAGCTTCTACTTCCAACAGGCCTTTTTCTTTATTAATATTATATTAAGAAATAAGATGAACGAACGCATAGACTCAAAAATCAGTCATGCAAAGCCTTCGTTTCTGCATCCGTTTGCATATCTACCTGTGTTCCAGGCGTTCCTGCAGCTGGCCCAAGGCACCTCGCTACTGAAGGACGAGAAGAGGTAAAAGAAGGCCCACGCCTGGATGACGATGTACGACACGGCGGCGTATGCGATCACTACCTGGGTGGCATAACCAATTCCTGAGGAGACAAATGACTTACGGTCAGTGTAATAATTACAGGCACGACGGTTTGGGCAGTTAAACTGACATCAGACTTTCACAAGATTCATGAGGTCGGTAAGGCATGGCGACAAAAAAGCTCAAACTTAGTGTTAACGTGAAATAAAACCACACTTGTAGCTACTCTGCTCGGAGCACCTGTGCAAACTTTAGGGCGACTGGCTCTTTAAGTTTACCTTGAATTACTTTGGAACCGGTTTTTGGTGAAAGCAAACAAAAGTTCAGAGAAAAGGCCAAGCATCAGCTGTTTGCACAAAGAAGCACATTGTGTTGAAGATACCATCAAAACATTTGTGATGTAAAGTCAGGATAGACACGTGAGAAATAGCTGCGAAGATCACTTCAGAGATCAAAGAGAGCTACCAGAGACAAGTCAGCTCTCAGGCCATTCAAAATAGAACCACAGGGTGGGTACAGAGGAAGAGAGGTTAGGCTCAAAGAATAAGACAGTTAGGATTAAATTACTAAACAAACATGCAGAAAGAGACGGCAGCTTTTAGAGAGTCCATCCATCCATCCATCCATCCATTATCTGTACACCGCAAAATCCTCACAAGGGTCGCAGCTGACTCAGGGTGAAGGCAGGGGACACCTGGACAGGTAACCAGTCTGTCACAGGGCTACACTTAGAGACAGACAACCAAGCACACTCACATTCACACCATCAGACATTTTAGAATCACTAATTAACCTCTGTGGGAGGAAGCCGGAGAACCCGGAGAGAACCCATGCTGCATGGGGAGAACATGCAATCCCGGGTGTCCTCACCGGGACACGAACCGGCGACCTTCTAACCACTGAGCCACCTTGCAGTCCTTTCAGAGAGTCACTGTGGTGCATTATTTTCAGATTAAATTCAACCAACAAGGATTAGATGATGGAAAGTTTTTGCGTATGAAGTCAGGAGAAGAACTCCAACCAGGCGGCACAAAGGTGGGAATGTTGAAGTCTGAGGCTTTTTTTTCTTTAATTATTTTTCTAATCAAAGATGCTTTCGTGTGCAATCTGCATTTGGAGTCATCGCACACTGACCGTAGGGCAGGCGAGCTTCTATTTATTTATTATCTGAAGTGTGATGCAGTTTTGAAAGCAGATTAAAGGAAATCAACCTAAAAATGATTCAAGCCACAGACGTGGGTCTCTGAGCAGGACAATAATCCAAAGCAAACCAGCTGCCTGTTGAAGGAATATTTCTCCACAAGAGAAACTCAAAGTCCCAGAGCTCTGACCTAAATCCCACGGAGAACCTGCAGCGTGCCATGAAGGAAAAAATGTCACAAAACGCGGAGGAAACTTTCCTCGCAGTTGTTCCAGAAACAGGTTGGTTCCAGAGACAGATGTTGTCCAACATTTCTGCAGCTGGAGCAGAGCCGACTCAACACTGTGACTGTCATCTTCAGTGAAGCCACTATCGGGCATCCGAATGCTTTTTTTGTCTTTAAATGATTACTTTGTCATTTAAAACTTAATATAAAAGAGATGAAAAAAAAAAAAAGACGAGAACTGCGTCATAAAGGCAACTTCATGTTTTCAGTCATACGGATTGATTTGTTGTCTATGTAAGGAAAAAGTGTGGCGATGTTCTGTATGAGTGACAACTAATCCCATCAGAAACGTTTAATCAGCGTTGCCACAAGATGTGCAACGAAATGGTTTAACCTTTATGAAAAATTAAATAACAAGCGTGTGAGCTGTTTTGACTAATGTCTATTAATAGGAATTGTCCAGCAGGCAAAGCAAAGTATGTATAAAATGTGTAGATAGAAAAAGACGTCTGATTTTGACATGAACAAATATAGCATCATCTCTCCATGAACACCGTGTCCTGGCCAGTACCAGCTGCTCATGAAATCATCATTCCAGAAAAAAAAACACTCCTCCAAAACTTTCATATCAATATTATATCAATTTATCAAACCTGTCATCCATTTTGATGGGAATGCCTCCGTGAGACCGTGAGATTTGAATCTAGATGTACGGCACCTGGCCCTCGGGGTGACATCGATACCTTTACATGTTGAAACTAACTTGTTGGCGCTTCAAGTTAGTTTCAGCACCATCAGACAGACTCCTGTGTGCAGCATCATCAGGGTTTCTCAGGTTTCCTAATCATCTTATTTTAGGTCACACAGGTGTAGATTCTCACAGATCTGGACAATTGTGCTTCATGAGCACCTTCTTTGTTCTTAAACCAATTCACATTTGACTGAAAAACACATTTCTGGGAATGAAATTCCTCGTTGTAAAGTTTTAGTTGCCACGTATGTAGGTCACATAACAGCACGGCATATTAAGAAAGGTCAAGAGCCATTTTTATGTCAGCTTTAATATTATCTGATAAGCTGTTTGATTAAAAAATGCACCTTTGCTCTCTGAGCAAAGTTTGCTTGCGCAAAACCATAAAAGAAATGTTTTATGCCCCGGAGGGTTGTTAAAGGGAACAAGCTGCATACTTCCTGTTGAGTAACTTGAATCCTGATGTCTCACCTCGATGATCCTCCAACAGGAAACATTTTCGATTTTGTTTCATGTTTTTCATTTCAAGTCTATTCATGTTTGTGTTATACAGTTACGCTGGTTGTTATTGCAGCATGTATATTTTGGAAATTTATTGTATATTACATGTGATGCACAGGAGTCCCCGGCATCGGCTTGTTGTTTTTTTTTTCTACAAACAATACACATTCAAGTTGTAGGAATTTGGGGTTATCTGTACATCATCTGCTAATTATTCTACAGCACCTTTTCATACACTGACCTTCAAACAGGGGGCAGAAGTGCCTCCAGCAGGTGATGCATCCCTGAGATGTGTACTGTCCCATGGCAGTCTCCAGGAGGAACATTGGGATGCCACAAGAAAGCAGAAACAGGACGTAGGGAATCAGAAAGGCACCTGAAAGACACGTGACGAGCGTTAAAAAAAACACCAAGATGTTTCCCTCGGATCAAATCCAAGACCCACCACTGAGCTAAATATGCTCATCTTTGCCTTTTTGTTTGTTTGTTTGTTGTGGCATTCCACCACACTGACATCCTCCTTCTCTCCTCTCTCCACTTAAGGCATCTATCACTTAGGTTAGCAGAGGTACTGCAAGAGGAGACTGCTTCATTTCTATTTATAGGAGTTCTTCTGGTCAGTCAACATTCTCAGGAATTTACTGCCAGTGCACATTGGAGAAATCAATACTTGTTTTACTGGTCAGTTGAAGCTATGGCCAGTTAAGATGTACATTAACTTGACCGTGCCCTCCATTCCTTCCTTCGCTTGTGTGTTTGTTTGGTGGGTGTGCGCGGCACTGGCTTAAGCTGTGTGTAAAAACTCTATGCGACAGCGGCAATAAATCAGATTTATTTTAATTACAGCTGAAAAGGGCCACCGCACGAGAAAAAGCCTGTCGGATTGACTCATTTGCAGTCATCTTTTCATCAGCGTGGAGCGTCACTGTCATTAACTGAAAACGACTTTGTTTCAGGTTTGTCTTGTTCTTTCTTGAGCGGTTTGATAAAGGAATAAAAAAACAGCATTTCTTTAATATAGCACTATCAGCTTATGCAATTCCGCAGCCACGTCCTTATCATAATACGCATGTATCAAGGTTAAGACGTTGGTTCAAGTTCCATTTTAAGGTGGAGTAGCATGATGTTAAACAGAGCAGTTAACTGTACAGGATTTTCTCATGTGGCAATCCTGCTTACCTCCTCCATTTTTGTAGCACAAATAAGGGAACCTCCAGAGGTTTCCCAGCCCAACCAGGGTCCCTGCTACAGCCAGCAGGAACTCCAACTTATTTGCCCACTGGCCACGGTCCAACAGCTGAGTCTTCTTCTTCACCAGGCTGTTATCTGGCCCAGACACCTCTAGGCTGTTTCCTTTGAGGAATTCCCTTGACATATTAAGAAATGTTAGCAGATTAAAAACGGATCCAGTTAAATCCAAACTAGAAAGTCCTTCTGCCTGCTTCTCATTTACAGGACAAGAACTGTCAGAGCTTTCTAGCTCTGAGCTATGCAAACAGACAGAACTACTCAGCTGATTATTTGGCACTGCACATGAGCTTTATTTATTTATTCATTGAACTTTAGCTCGCAGGATTATCAAGAATGGAAAGTTTTCACTGGCAAGTGTTGAAGCAGCAACTTATTAAAGCACATTTTGGAGTTAGAGCAATGCATTTAGCAGTCCAGTGTAAAGCAAAAAGACAGTGAACACTTACCCCTCCATCACAAAGTCCCCTCCCCCAGGAGCTGCTTCCAGCAACAGCAAAACTGTTCAGTATTCCTCTCAGCTGTGTGCACCGCAGGATCTCTACACAAACAACATGTCATGGGCAGAGCCAAAGTGAGAAACAAAGTAGCTATGGTTTTCTTTTGGCTCCTCTATGACCTAATTATTGTCGGATTGGTCTGCACACTGTGCTGTCTCACTGAAAAGTGTTTGGCTCTGACAAAGGTTCGAGGTAATGCCACTTCCCTTCTGTATTTTTCCACTGAGACAGGAGGACCTTAAGTCATTAAGATTAGCACAGTTGCTAGCAACTAAACCAGAGCAGCTGAGCCGTCTGCTATGTCAGCCACCGTAAACAGGCTTCAGTTGTCTGCACTCTGGGAATTTGTGGCTTTGGTTCATAATTAATGCAAGAACAATGCTGATTACTAGTTCTGTATGCAAACAGTCATCTGGCGTGAGTGACTGAAGCTAATATTGCTCCAGACTCTACACTGTTTGCACTGGTATTTATAGGCAACTTTATGGCATCTTACTATAATGCAGTTCAATTTGTTTTCATCACATATGTTTGACAAGTTTTAAAAATGATCTTTCTCTACCAACCACAAATTAGTTTGTTTTGTTAACATTTCACAGCTTGTGCTTTTTTTTTTTTTAAACCATGTTCCTCTCCAGCAAAAACTGGGAGGAAGGAAGAAAAAAAAAGACACTAGTCATTGCACCAGTTACCACAAAAACCAGAAATAGCTACACAGTACTGCAGAAGTGGATGGGATTGTTTTTCCTTGGTAGTTACACCCAGAACAGAGCAGCAGTCCCGACTGCACATTCATCTGCCCAGAAGTCACTTTTCAATACACTTAAAAGCGCATTCTCAATTAGACTTTGAGGAAACATGCTTTCTGCTGGATTTGTTTGAGATGTGCCCCAAGTAATCAACATATCATTTTCATTTATTTGCAATTCAGGGAGCGGGGAGCTGCTGTCAACTAAAACCCTACTTGTTGCTCTGCTCAAAAGAGGAAATGTTGTGTTTGGTATTTAAACGAAAGACAACACGAGTGACCACTAGAACCCGATACTTACATCCAGGTGTCCCAACAAAGAAAAATGAAAGAAGGGATATTGTGTGCACAGATTCATTTATTGAATTATTCTTTTTTTCCAAAATATATTCACTGTTTTACATTTTTTAATTTACTTTTCTCATTTTCAGGCCTTTTATTTTATTGTTCTTTCATAAAATGGACGTTTCTTTCTCAGAGGTAGCTTGTCTGTCAGGTGGTGTTTATTGTTATGATATATAAGATGTTTATAAGTGGTTCTTAAAATAAAAAAAATAAAAGAGGTGATTTCTTTTATGGTTTTCCTTTCCAGCCGACCAATCACACATCACATAAGGTGGGATTCACCACAGAAACCCAGAAAACGGAGGACAAGCTTCAAACATCGTGTATTTTCACCGAATTCATGATATTTTCCAAACCTTAACCAAACCTTTGGTGCCAAAACCTAAGAAAACAGTGAGGGAAAAAAGAAAGTAAACAAGTGAAAAAGAAACTCCAGAATAATTGCCCCACCCAGACTTATGTAACGCAGAGGTCCAAGTCCAACCTGCACCTCTGGCTCCTGAAGCGTTGCTACTTCACACTGGAGCCTTTTTCACCACTTCAGTGGCGCCAAACTGTGTTTGTTTTAAACCAAAATTACATTTCTTTCAAACTGTAAGTGAGAATTCAGCTGTGTAGGAAATCATTTATCATCACAGCACTTTTATGTCAGATCAACTTTTTGACTAAAACCTGAAAAACTAAAAATGTACCATCACTATATATATAGCTCCATCATACATGTGCTTTGTTTTCAGCACTACTCAGCGAGTGCTAGCATGCTCAGCTAACACGGTGGATTGTGCCCTCAGACATTAGCATGTTAAATGTGTTTTTGTCAAACCACTATTGGACTGGATGTGTGAGGGTCATCTCACTTGATTTTCATAGAGAAACATTAACTAATCTTCAAGGAAGGAAACACAGATAGCAGATGGTTACCAGAGTTCTCCAAGTACGATTTTCTTTCTTTAAAAACTAAGTCTTGCTAAAAGCTATTTCTGGTTGGCTGTCAACAATGGTGTATTAAGAACGGAGGAATGGACTGATTCCAACTCCTCTTTTCTTCAGTTTAGTTGCAACACGTTCATAAAACACGTAAAAAGTTTGGTTAGCAAGGTTAGCACCAGCGCTACTGTCCCATGTAATCAAAGGAGCCAATGGCGGATGCTTATTATATCAACATTACAAACCGAAATCTCAGTTTCTTCCTTTCTACACATCAACACTTGACCAACATTTACGACTAAATCCCCTTCCAGGAGGTTTCCAAAAGACCAGTGATGTAAAACTGCGCTTGGAGAGGCCAAAGCTAGCCGTGTTAGCCATGCGGAAAAGTCCATTCTTTAGCTGACACTGTGCAGAACGCTCTGACTGCACCTCGTTATCATTAACTTAGAGGGAAACAAATAGCTCTGGCATGTTTATGTTCCTTTTGAGCCTTTAAATTAATGGTGAAGTTGTTTCGGGGGAGGAAGACTATGTCACTGCAAACTTTCAACAATATTTGAAATCGTCAGCGTGCAGGAGGCTGTTGTTGTTTCCTGTAATGATGAGGATTTTGAAAAGAGTAACACAAAGAAAGGCAACAGAAAGTCGTGTGAACGCAAAGAACACTGACATGAGATTAAGATAGTGTCAAAAAATCCTGTCCACACGATCCCTTTTTTTAACAAATTGCCTCCATGCAGGAGAACTTTAAACTCTCAAATACCAGAGAAGAAACAGGAAAGACTTTTGCAGGCTTTAAACTGCAGATGTTGACTCAGAGGCTTTGGTTTGTCAGTAAAGTTGTAAATTTAAAGAAACCAGAACATAGTTGTTGTTTCAGATGCATGCTCATGACACAAAGTGACAACAAATAGAGGCTCTTAGTCTTGTATTTACACCAGCTTTAAATAATGTGCACTTTACAAGACTTTTGTAGATGCAAGTGTTGAGGAAAATGTTTGTTTTGCAGAATATTTATGTGAACAAGGCCTAAAAATCACAAGGCACAGCTGCTTTACAACATTTGTTGATGTTCGGCCCACGTCCTCTTCCAGAGCACCGCTGGGATTTTAACCCACAAATCACATCACGGCGGCGGACTGGCCTCAGAAACACTGGTATAGCTGACATATGGCTCTACGGCTTATCTAATTCCACCCAACTTATTTTTGGTGTCCTCTGCCTTTAAGTGTGCGATCCCACCACAATATCTCATCGCACCACCCCCATGTCAAACCAGTTTGTTATGACACAATGAAGCAGCAGCAGCCTCAGTGTTTGTAGTGATAACTCTGGAGAGCAACCGGAAAACTCAGATGCTCATATTTCAGTCGTGTTGAAACAGAAACCCGACACTCAAATGACAAAGTGTACCGCAAGTTTCGTGACGTAATCTATAGGCTTTGTGTTCCTACCTGTGTTCTGTTACAGCAAAATTGAATTATTGAGCGCTTTGCTTAAGTTGAAACGCTCCAGACTTAACATTACTGACGCACAGTAGAGTAGAAACAATAAAAGCTCTGCTTTATTTGTGAGGCTCCTCTTTTTGATACAATAATTCAATAACCATAAAACAAGACAGACATAACGAACACAAGACAAGACAGCTACTGTTTAAGGCATATATTTACACTTTGCTGTAAATCTCTAGAGCTAACAAGGACCATGCTCTCTGTACATCAAATTATTAAAACTGTTCACACACAGGCAGACACTAAGTACATGCTCAAAAGAAGTTGATACTCAGCTGCAAAGAAAACCCCCAACTGTTGAATAAAATCACTATTTAATTTCTGGTTTAAGCAAAAATGGGAGCCATGACTGGATGGTGAAGTAACTAACGTGGAGGCAGGTGGACGGCTGCTCTGATTGGCGCTCACACAGTTAACTCCTCTCGTCAGGGTTGGGACTCACGCAGCGCTGCGTTTCCCAGCTGCTGGTCCGGAGGATGAACCGTCATCCACGCAGCGCTCTGAGGATTGTGTTACACACTGTTCAACGGGCCACTTTCACATCTGTCTGTCTTCCGTGTTTCCTCAGAAAATAATAAATAGACCAGAGCAAACAAAGCTTTCCACCCCCATGAGCGATCAGGTTTGATCATCAACAGCCCAAGAAGCTTCGGTGGGGTTCTCACACACACACACACACACACACACACTCTCACACTCACTCTGTGTATACCTGACTCATTTCTGTCTTCCTTAAAAAAAGATTTATTTATATTATTAATTTTTTTTTTGTCTAGATCTCATACTGTTCTGATTGTTGAGCAGCGTGTTCTGGATTATTTTATAAAAATATTCTCGGAATACTTCAAAATATATCTCGTAAATGCTGTAATGTTTAAAAATTGTACATGCCATGAACTGAAGAGGCACATGATCCTGGAGGGGAAAAGCTCCGTTTGCTCAAATCTATTTATTGGTTCTTTAGAGACATTAAATGTTTTGACTAAAAAAAAGGGGGAAAAAAATAAAATAGACACTGTTTAGTTCGCAATAAAATATTGTCATAGCTTCATTTTAATATTAGAATTACATTTACTTTAACATTTTGGACAAATCCACACTCTATAATTGATAAAATTCAGGGTAAAAGTCACCAAATGTCAGGCTCACTTTGTTTTTGGGATGAAGAGGAGTTCAGATAACATACATCGCATCTCTGTGTGGAATGATTTAAGAATGAAAATGACCCAAATGTTGCTTTTTTTGTTGTTGTTGTTGTTGTTTTTTCTTTTCTTTTGACAGTCCAACAAATGAAGCAAATCAGCTTTTTATAGTCACCTCTAATGGCAGCATGATAAGACCATCACCGCATACTCATTTATAAGCCGTGGATAGACACAGAAACATACAACAAATATTTGAAGAAACTTTTTCCAAAACTGAGACAAAAAACATAAAGTTTATCCCCCCCTCCCTCTCTTTCAGCAAAAATAGTAAGCATGGTTAAACCTTCAGCTGTGCATTCGTGTCACATGTAGAGTCTACAACAGCAGTGAGTCACTCCAGTCTGGCTGTGATGAGTCAGAGAGTACCTGCAGTTCCTCGTAGGTCCCGGATTTTGTCATGCTCAAGCATATTTGGCACTCATTCGATTCATAAATTCATATAATAGTCACAGAGTCAGGCCAACCTGTATGTAAATACACAAAATCAGTCACAGAAATGTACAGCTCAGATGTATGTACATCACCCTCTGGTGGCGATTACACCCTTGTACCAGACAAACAGCCCAGGTTTTTTAAAAAAGAAAAAAAAAAAAAAGAGAAAGAAAACACACAGTAGTAACATGAGATATTACAGTTTTCTGATGCTTTCAGTATTTTGACAGAGTTCTATCTCGTAGCATGGAAAGGAGGTCGAGGTTTTACAATGCAGATTGTGATGTTCTGCGGGACACGTGGTTGTGAAAAACGATGTACAAAAATGATGATGATGATGATGATGATGATGATGATGATGAGGTCAATGTGTCGCACTAACTGCTGGCCTTTCTGCTCTTACAGTCCCACTCACTTGTGTTTTTGGTTTTCATCTCACACATTGATTCGTTACAAACTGTACACAAAAACAGGCCTCGGAAAACACTTTTATTTCCACATTCTTCAACACTATGAGAAGAAATGGCAGCTGATGAGAGATCAGATCGCCGCGAGCTTCACCAGCCTCACATGACAGTTTCATGGGAAAAATAAAAATAAAAAAATCGCCAACCTTCACTCATCGTCAACAACAACTACACATCACACCTGCTCGGTCAGTTTGGCTGCTTTACTGCTGAACGGATCATTAGGAGGATGTTTCGTCTCATGTGGTCTCAACATAATCAGATTCACTCAGGTTTGAATTCTACAACTTAAAGGAATAGTTCCACATTTTAAGAAACGGGCTTATTGGTGTTGAAATAAGTGACGATCACAACGCCACTCTCGTGTCTTTATGATCAAAATGAAGCAGAATGTTGGTTCAGTTGAAGACTGGAAACCGGTGGACGCAGTCTCCAGTTCAGAGTTGCTTTCTGGAGTTTGTGCTGGTTGAACAACAATCGCTGTCAGAGAAACCTCCTTTAAATCTCAACGTGTTGCTCTAGCACTTTGGTTGTCTTCCAGATAAAACAAACGAGATCAAACAACACCTTCAGGAGTGATCTTAAGTACTTAGTGGTTCGTGTCTCAATGGTACCACAGAGCACTTAACATTAATGCTGCTGCTTTGAAACCGCAACCATCAACATTAGACATATCCTTTAAACAAAGACTTTGCATTCCACATCTGACAGTTTTATAAAACCACATCACATGCGTTCTGCCCAGCAGACCTGTGTGCCTGTAGACATCTACATTTAATTGCTCTCTAAATTGTAAATTGGTTTGATTGTGTTCCAGTATCTGCACAAGCCATTGATCGAGCCTTAAACTTTACACAAGTGGGCACTTGAACTTGTTAATTCAGGTACTGGAACAGACCCAACATCTCCGTCGGGGAGCTTTCTAAGGTGGCAGGTTTGGTTTGGAAAAGGTCAGACTGGCCCGAAGCTAACCAGCTGTTGGCTGCAGACACGAGAGTGGCATCGATCTAAAGTCTCAGCAAGAAAGCTACACATCCCAGAAATGGCAAGCTTTTCCTTCGACAGACATCATTTTAAAGACAGTACGTTTTAAAACAATCAGGAGTTAGCACATTTTCAAATTACAGCTTCAACGCAACCAAAGCCCCCTTTCAGTTCAGTCAGACTTTAAACCTTCAACAGGTGCTGAGGTTCTGATCTTTTCTTTAACAGGCTGCCTTCATGAACAGCAGTGAAAATGTTTCTCCAGCTTGTGCAAGGCACAGTGACAAATTTCTGCAAGCGGTCAAAGACACGCGCTCACGTTTGTACGGTAAACACAGAGCGAGCCCTTTCGCTGAATAACCCCTTAAATAAACTCAGTTTGGGAAACCTAAAGACATTAGTCATTATCTGAACCTGTGGCGTCTTGCCCTGCAAATTACCGCAGCAGAACCAATCGGACTGATGACAACCATTTTCACACCTGTGCGGAGCGCGCCTCGAGCATAAACACGACAACTAATGAAAGATTGAATGCTTGAGATAGCATTGATATCAGAACTATCATAATGAGTAACGAGGTGCGAGCTGCACTCCGTCTGAACTCACGTGCAGCGATTTATCGTCAGCGCTTTAGGGTTTAATGATAAAAACGAATAAAAATTACTGAGTGTAATCTATTATTTTTTTGCTTATTAAACACAGGTGGTAATGAGGCTGTAATAACTTGCCTGGGTGGTGATGAGGTTGCCGTATTATAACAAAGATCGTTAAACACATTTCAACATGGACTTTTTTTTTTGCTTATTTTTTTCAAATGACCGTAAAACCACATGGAACATTATTCTGAGAACTTAGATGAATCACTTCCTGTATGATACATCGCCACTGCTTGGAAAAATACAATTAAATTGAAGTACTGGCAATGGTCACCTACTGTATGGCACTGTTAATGTGACAATCAAGAAAACATCCCTTTTTTTTTGTTGTTGTTTTTTTTTTTTCTGTACTTTCATAGTTAAATTCACACTATGAAAAGTAAACATTGTACCTGAAATAATAAGACTGCTGATTCACAGAAGAACAGGTGATTAAATACATTAAGCCCACAGCTCTAAAGACTACGGTTTAAATTTCACACTTCACATGTTGGTCCGATTTAGATCCACAAAACAAGAATTCACCGATTATTGCAAAAATGTAAACATCCCTCCATCCTAAGATGTCTTTGAATACAGTCAGCTACAAGTTGGCCTTTTTATGGAGACAGTTTTGTGTGTGTGTGTGGTTTTTAAATTTTGAGTCCATCAAGCAGAAAAAAAAAAATTCTAATGATGAACTTTTGATTGAGGGTTTTTTGAAGCTTCTGTGGTTTAGATGTTTATTAATAACTAAACTAAGACATTATTTAATAAGAATCACTAAACAAAAATCTCTTAATTGCTGTGTGAATTATTTGTGAGAAGTTACTCATATTAAATTGAATATTTGAAGGGATTTGAAGAAAACGGGGATGCATTTTATGCCATTTTCCTTTTTTCCCTTCTTTTGAGAGATCCAATACTTAAAGGTTGAGTTTGAAATTTTGGGGAAGGATCAAAGGGCCGCTTACCAAATTTTTTCCCTTTTTTTTTTCAGCGTACACGGAACAAACTGTGCGTGAACTGTGAGGAGATATCAATGACAAACTACGCGGTGGTCAGATTAATTAATAGTAAAATAAGTGACCAAAAATAAACTTTCAAAACATTAGTAATAGATCATTTGACTTTGGCAAAAATCAATTAACTGATTAATTGACAGTGTTGATGATTAAAACAATCATTTGTCATCGTTTTATTTTTTTTAATGGACCAGTACCAAACATTTACAGCTTCTCTGCTTCTCACTGTGTGATCAGAGGAACTGAAATTCAAATGTCTTTTGCAACAAACAGATGATTACAAGACATTTGAAAATGGCATGAAGGGCTGTGGTGAAAGGCTTTTTTTGTTCCTTTATGACATTTTAATGACTAAACAATTTCAATTTTGAGTGACAAGATTCCTCATAAAAGTTACAGAATTATTTTACATCAAATAGAACGGCTAACAGACTATTCAGGACCTACGCAACGCCAAAACGACCCATATAATGGTTAAAGATCATTTATAGGGCAAAAACTGCTCACACCTGGTTTATATTAGTATGAATTAATTAGCAAAACATCTGAAATAGGGACAAAAATATAAAAAGTTCGGCAATCTTTGGATAAAACAAAACAAGTTTAGGTTTTAGTTTTAGCTTCACATAAATGATTTGCGTCTGGGCAGCTTCGTAGCTCAGCTGGTGATCTGTACACCATCCCGAACGTAAAACCGTAATTTTTAGGAAATAAACTTCCAAGTATGTTACACAGAAGCCAAAAAACCCTCCACTCCAGACGGTACAAATCTGCTTTTGTATCTCGTGTTTGTTTTCTGAATGTTCCTGGTTTGTTTTGGAAAGAAGAAAAAAGGTCAACTTCAGCTAAATGTCACATGACATCTGCATTCGAAGGCCTACACGTGTGTACATCTAGAACACGTGTCCTTCCTCAGTCAGATGAAAACATCAACCTGATGTGAGCTCTCAACAAAAAAAAGGTAACGCATCAGTGGGCCTGTGCTTCCATCACTGCTCCTGCCAGACAGCCAGCGAGTCAAGAAACAAAACAAACATCTGGATGAAATGAAAATTTGGCCGAATGAAACATTCTCTGAAATGACATTTCTACTGCTCGGGAAATAATCTCAGAGGAACACAACGATGCTACTTCTATTAACAACATGGTAAAAGATCTGACATCACATCATTTTTCACTTTGATAAGTACCTGTAGCTTACATGGGCTACTGTTAGTATGTACATGTAGCAGCATAAAACCACCCTGACAGTGACTATCAGACTACAAGATCACCACTCTTCCATCTCCCTCAGAAATGGCTGTCGATGTGGATGAGGTGGAATGTGCAGTTTTTAAATTATTTTAGCTCGTATCATCCTTAAAAAGCTGGATTTTTTTTTTCTTTTTTTGTTACCATTTCATGCCTTCCTGTCCTATAGTTTTCTACAAATCCTAATGGCACGTTTGATTTTATTCATCGTACAGTTTGCAATTAAGTTTTGGCACTTAAAATATAAATACAGTCTTTCTTTTTCTTTAAAATATAATCACGCACAGTCATAACAGTAACACACCAGTGTCCAGCGGTAACTTGAGGTGAAACTTTGGTCTCCGTTATTCCCGACTGGACTACAAAACGCTGGTCATCACATGGAAAACAGAATTAATACAATAAAATAAAATAAAAAAAGAGATTGAATAAATAAAAAATGAAATAAATAAATAAATATCTGACTAAGAAGGTTGATAAATAGCCTCACATCTTCACTTGTGTGGCTTTTGCGACGCACTTGATTACCCTCCAAACAGACCATTCACACCTGATAACTGACAAATTACAGATTCAGCACATTTCGTGTGAGGTTATAGCTTAATGCCACTATTTGAGGTTACCGATGTCTCCGTCAGGAACGTTTAAATAAACCCTATCTACATTGCCGTCCACGAAATATTTGGCCCCCTGTGTTTTTTTTTTTTTTTTTTTTTTTTTTTTTGGTAAAACGACACGACCTGCGGCTCCAGTGGCGTGGGAGTGGTGACGAAAGAGCGTTTCGGTGGCACAGGGTCAAAAGTGCAACGTGACAAGCGTGAAAAACCTCCTGCAGGTCTGTGATGATAAGCAGGAGGTGAAGATGATATGCTACTTTTTCAATTGCTGCATGTTGATAGGAGGGAGCCGAAGCTCGTCTAAATCCATGTGTGCTACTTTTACTGTCGCTCCGTTTAGTAGAATTCTCCAAATATCACAAATCTGCTCGTTTAATTCCTCATTTTCCAGCTTGGATTGGACGAAACAATTCCGAAAAATATGATAAAATACAATTCCATAGGATTGTGTGCAAAATGCTCTATAGGCATACAGTAACAAATAATGGTCTCTTCTACTAGCCACGACGTTTAAGTGCTTGTGATGAGGTATGAGTATCGGCCAGTATCTGGGAGGAACCATTAGCCAACTGCTCTACGATATAGGTCACATCTCTGACGCTCAGTATTTAAGTAAAAATATCACATGGATGTAAGTAAAATGACAGGAGCAATAATAATCTGTGAGTGTAGATGTGTTTGAGAATTAAACTTTGCTAATACAGTATGGCAATGACTGCTTCCACTGATAACAGAGGTCTCTGCTCCCTGTGGCGAAGCACAGAGTCACACTTATGTTCATACATACAGCGGCACGCAAAGGTCTGGGCACCCCTGGTCAAAGTTTCTGTTCACGGGAATGATTAAGCAAGTAGAAGACGAAATGATCTCCAAAAGGGATAAAGTTAAACATGAAACACTCCTTTCAATATTTTAAGCAACATCAGTGGAATATTTTTAAACCCCAGGAGACTTGAGCTCTCAGTTAACTTTGACCTTAATTAGCCTGATTGGGTCCTGGCTTGTTCACAGTCATCGTTAGCAAGTTTCAAAGCTTCATAAATACACAGAAACCTCGTCCCAACAATCAGCAGCCATGGGTTCCTCATGCCTAGAACTCTGAAACTGAAAAGGATTGATGCCCACGAAGCAGGAGAAGGCTATAAAAAGCCAGTAAAGTGTTTTCAGGGACCGAGGATCACTAGCAAAACAAGTCAACCCCCTGTTTGACTGCAAGAGACCTCCAGGGAGATGGAGCAGACGCTGGAGTTGGGGTTCACTGTTCAACTGTTCACCTGCTCAAACATGGCCTTCATGGAGGAATCATCAGAAGAAAACCTGCCCTGCGTCCTCACCACAAAAGAACATTGAGACAAGCCTGATGCACTTTGGGGGCTGCAAGGTGGCTCAGTGGTTAGCACCGTCACCTTGCAGCGAGAAGATCCCCGGTTTGTGTCCCGGTGAGGACACCCGGGATCTTTCTGCGTGGAGTCTCCATGTTCTCCCCGTGCAGCGTAGGTTCTCCCCGGGTTCCTCCCACAACTCAAAAACATGTTGAGGTTAATTGGTGATTCTAAATTGTCCGTAGGTGTGAATGTGAGTGTGCTTGGTTGTCTGTCTCTAAGTGTAGCCCTGTG
>NW_007577741.1:662514-672358 GCF_000690725.1 Stegastes partitus
TGGAAACAAGTCTTGTGATCTGATGAGGTTAAAATAAAACTCTTTGGCCAGAATGACCAAAGGTATATTTGGAGAGCAAAGTGTACAGAAAGAACACCTGTCCAACTGTTAAGCATGGGGGTGGATCGATCATGCTTTGGGGTCGTATTGCAGCCAGTGGCACGGGGAACACTTCACGGGTAGAGCAAAGAATGGATTCAATTAAATTCAAACAAATTCTGGAAGCAAACATAACACCATCTGCAAAAAAGCTGAAGTTGAAAAGAGGATGGCTTCTACAAATGGATAATGATCCTTAAAGCACACATCAACATCCACGATGGATGACCTCAGGCTGAAGGTTCTGCCACGGCCCTCACAGTCCCCTGACCTAAACATCACTGACAACCTGTGGATGGACCTCAGAAGAGCAGAGTGAGCAAGACGGCCCAGGAATCTCAGAACTGGAAGACTTTTGTAAGGAAGAATGGGCGAAAATCCCTCAAACAAGAATTGAAAGACTCTTGGCTGGCTACAAAAAGCGTTTACAAGCTGTGACACTTGCCAAAGGGGGTGCTACTAGGTATTAACTATGCAGGGTGCCGGGGTGACTCATGGACAGGGCTGTAGTCCCCGATGCAGCGGCCGCGTTTCGAGTCCAGCAAGTGGCTCATTTTGCTGCATGTCCATCCCCCCACTCTTCTCCCAGCATTCCTCTGTCTGTCTTCACTGTCCTGTCCATTAAAGGCGAAAAAGCCCCGAAAAATAATAAATAAAACAAAACTCTGCAGGGTGCCCAAACTTTTGCTGAGGTCCTTTTCTGTTATCTGTTATTTTGATAATGTAAAAGACCTTGTTTAAAATGTAAAGGGAATGAGTCGTCTGTAACTTCATGCCTTTTGGAGATCATTTCATCGTCCACTTGCTTAATCGTTCACATGAACACGAGTTTTGACCAAGGGTGCCCAAACCTTTGCATGCCCCTGTATGTATGAGACTTTATGCTTCTATATAAATATCCATATATCCAGCAAACAGTATTTGCAGTCAAAACTGCAGATTTCTCAAGAGAGCTTCACACCAAATATCAGATAAATAACACAGAATAAAATGGCAAATTCTCCTCAGAGATTTCTCATTTCCTTTTTATATGCACAGATAGGTTTCAGTAAGTTTCTAATTAGGTACCTGTACTGTATTAGTCAGCCCGACAGTTGAATGGATGGATGACAGTGAAGGGTCCAGTGTGCTAAGATGAGGATAAGCCTTCATCTGTCTTCATCGCTCCTCTTCAGTTTGAACACCATTTACAGAGGCAGGTCTGTGCTGTTGTGGCGAGTCTTTCTGGAAGTCCCATCATCCCTGGGCAGAGCTTTCTGCAGGTTGGACATGGCAGCGGTCTTCTTCAGGTCGATGACTGCGTAGCATTCACTGCGCCGGGGTGCCTGCGGACCACATTTTTTGGGTGGTAGGCGCTGGTGCTGTGGCTGGGTCTGGACACCCCCGCTGCTGAGGCCTTGGCAGGGAGGTTCTCCCTCCAGGTCCACCTGGATGTAATTCAGCTGCCGCGACGGAGGCATGTGGCTGTGCTCGCAGCCCCCGACCCCCGACCTCGATCGTCTGCGGAAATCAAAGCTAAATATTCGCCCCCCTCTGTCTGGCTGACACGGCCGAGGATGCGGGGGGCAAGCGTGTCGAAGCCGGGAAGGCTGGACCTGCTCTGTGTTAACATAGTTCTGCAGGGCATCTCTGTGGATGCCCCGGCTGTCCTGGTGGTACCCGTTGGGTGTCCCAGGACCCTCTGAGAACTCGTACTCGTCAAAGTCTTCCTCCTCTTCTTCGTACTCCTCCTCATCCTGATCGTCGTCTTCCTCCTCTTGCTCATCATCCCGCTGCAGAGCCCTGTACTCCCACACCGGCGGCAGAGAGGGCAGGTTCTCGTAGTTGAGCAGAGCTGTCCGACGGTGCCCTCCGCCCATGACCCTCTCGCAGGCGTAGCCCTGCGGGGGGAGCGACGACGGGCCGTGGGGGTGCGAATGCAGGAGGGAGTGGGAGTGGCTGTCCCCGGTACTGCTGCTGCTGCTGGAACCCACAGACTGCGACACGCTGCTGGGACTCAGACGCTGCTTCCGGACGCCCCGGAGGCCGTTGATATTCTCGTAGGTGAGCTCGCCGCTTTGGCAACCGTCGGGATGCTCGAGGCCCGGGTGCCGGTGCGCGTGGTGATGGAAATGGTGGTAGGAGTGAGAGTTGCACAAGTGCATTGAGGGTTCGTCTCCCTCCGTCTCTGAGCCTGTTGCCCCCTCTACTGGCTGAAGGCTGTGTGGATTGTGCCCGTGCCTCTCCCTCTCTCTCTCCCTCTCCCTCTCCAGGAGATGGCGTTGGGCCGGAGTGGGGCCCAGCATGAATTTGACCTCCTGCGACGACGGCTGCAAGAACACCTGAGGGTCTTTATGCTCCTCGAGGGGACAGCATCTCAGGTTGGACTGCGGATTCCCCTGGCCCCCGACGGGCATGGCTCCCCGCGTCGTTTCGGGGAAAGTGTTGGGCCGAACCTCGGGCAGGGAGTGCACACAGTGACGCATAGAGAGATCCCCCTCCATACTCACAGTATTTACATAGGTGTGGGTCTGTTGGTAAAAATTAAACCAGCTTTAAACTGTGACCTTGCACTGATAAGGCGAGCTATAAAAGAAGCGTTTGAACAAGTCTTACCTGGTCCTCCAAACCCATGAGACTGTGTCCATGATCATCAGCGAGAGAGGGTTGGGAGGAATCACCTCTGATTGGATAACCGGGGTACCCGTTGGGAAAAGCCTGGACAGGAAATGCTGGAGCTGCAAACATTAGTGTGACGTAAGGACACAGACAAAAAGAAAGGGTTGTGTGAAAGCTGACATGTGCACATCCAACGTGTAATTTCAGACTTTGAAAATTAAGCTGAGCAGCTGATAGTAACTGTTTCTTGTTTTCCAATCAGCCAAAACTTGCCTTGACTCTAAAGATTCAGGAGCAGTATTCATTTTTATTGTGATAATACACTCCAGCAGGTGGCCGTATTCGCTAAACAACAGGAATCTTTTCCTCAATCATTAAAATAACTCCTACATTCCCAGTTTAGGTGTGACCTCACCTTTTGACTGGCATTAAAGACGAATAAATCGTGATCAAATAACCGTCTCAGAGGAAATAAAAATGAGCCTTTTGTCACAATAGATATAACATCACTTGAATAAAAAATGATAAAGATGCCGCTTTGTCGACCTAGATGTTCCCAGCTGTCAAACCGGCACACAAACACGGGCGACGGATCACATCCTCAGAGGAATCTACAAGGTTTTCTTGTCTTTTAAGGCTACTTCTCACTTCAAAGCGAACACAAATCTTGCAAACACCAACATGTTTCATTGCTATAATGCAAAATTCTGTTATTTTTCTGTAGTCTGCACACTGGATAGCTTCTCAACATTTTGAGAAAGGTTCAGCACAACTGCAAAGTATGATCATATTAGCAGGAATATAAGTTAACGATCCACATGAAAGCAAATGATTAGAGGCTAAGAGCAGCACTGCAACCACCAACAGGTAACAAAACTAAAGCAGAACTATAGCAGGAGGAACAGATGCTGCCAGCGTGGACACTGATGTCACGTCAAATGTCGCTCTAACTCTGACTTTCTAGTCACAGAGAATGCTTGATGACATTTGTTTAAAATACATAAAAAAATAGTTTTGCCAGAAGTTGTGTGTTTATCATTAAGGTGCAACAATGCGACTTTAATCACAATGTTTTTCTCAGTACTTTATATTTCAAAGTACTGAATGAGGACAGATTTCTGTTGTGGTTAAACCTGCAGTAGGGGATTTTTTTTGCCACTTGGGGGCAGCGGAAACAAGTGAACCTTCTGAGTTACTCCAGTGAACTTGGTAACAAACAGCTGTTTACTGGAGCAGTGAAGGAGCAGCATTATCGTCTCTTTAGAGCAGCATGTCCAGATGAATCTATCTGTCTTTTAGCCATTTTGCTCTCTGAGGTAAACTTCTGGCTTTTTAGCTGCTACCTGCTGTTCACCACCATCATCATCATCACTGACTGTGTTGGTTTTCTGTATACCAGCTGAGCAGAGGGGCGCACCAAAGTTCAACATATTCAGGCTTTCTTTGTTTTAACTGGCTCAACAAAACCTAAAACCCTAATCAGAGAAGATGAATATCGCAATGGTGGTTATGCGCTTTCTTTGTTAACCAGGTCTCCTTTATTAAGACTCTGATGAAGGTCGACCTCGGGAGACAGCTCAGATTCCCAGGAAACATCGCAGTGACCGCACTCAGGCCAGAAAGCTTCCTGGTGTCTGAAACATCAAGGCAAAGACTGAATGGAGGAGGCCTTCAAGAGGAAGAGGGCCAAGTATGAGGAGCTGGCAGGTGAATGCCGAAGCAAGTGGTGGAGAACCTGGTACAACCCCACGGAGGTGGGGTGCAGAGGATTCGTTGGCCAGTCTCTCATCAGGGTCCTCGAGATGCTCGGGGACGAAGGGACCGCACACCAGGAAGGCCATCAGGAACATCACAGACGCTGATGAAAAGGCGTCAAGATGGCTGTGGACCAAGCGGGGGGATCCGGGGCCAACACAAGCTACTCAGACACAAGTCGGGGCCGGACCAACCCTGGCTGGGTCGCCTGGGAGAATGTGTATGATGTTGTGAGACCCAAAACATCCAATGATCCCAGGATACATCACTGAAGATGTGTCTCAGAGTTGAAGTCTATGTTAATAACTAAGAACTGTTGGACCGATCATGTGCCTTCGTCGCTTATTTTACCTACTTCAGTCATAAAATGTATCACGGCACAAAGCACCGAAGAGAAACGCTCGTAGAAAATTGTTCATCGTTTACGTTTTTTTTTTTTTAACAACTGCACATTAGAACTCCTGAACTTAAAACTTCATACATTTAAACACGATACTCCAAGTCTATCACTGTATCATGACGAAGGACACGTGGAATTCACTGTAGTGTTTGGATAAATCAAAATGAAATTAATCGTATTGATCAGATTTTCTCAATGATAAATGCCAATCAATTCTCTAACCGCTGCACTATTAGCTTCAACGTCAGCAGTGTAAAATACCCTGGGCAGCGAATCAGGAGCAAACCTGATAACATACATACTCTTTTTTTTTTTTTTTGCATGAATTGGTGAGAGGGTGGCGCTTCTTACAGCCGATTTAAGTCAGAAACAGGTTAGCTGTGCAGTTACAATGATCATCTAGACGATTAAAATAGCCTTTGTGACATTGAAAAGTCTGATTATAGGCTCAACAAACTTGCATTGATGTTGCTTCCTAGAGTAGGTAAGGTGTGCATCTCACTAGAAAAGCAGCAACAATAAACAAAAACACTAAAGCTGGGGCCTGTACAGCTAAACACTGAGCTGACAGAGATCTGTAAAGCTGCATACGGCTGCAGATTTGGGTTCTCTGCAGGTTCACCACTACGAGAGACTTCTGTTTACGTTGACATTTGATACAGGTATTATAAACATATTGATTTTGCAGCTTTAGTGGATTTAGTGACAAAAAAAGCTAACGTTTAATACAGTGTCTCTAATAATATGTATGTGTGTCGAAGACATTACTGACGTATTGGTCCCTGTGGTTATTAGATTGTAATTACACACGTCTGGCAGGAAGTCTGTCTGGCAACAAGACAACATATAAACACTACAGGCAAACAATCACCTGTCGTCCATTAGGCTAACACACAGCCTAACATCTGAGACGTGTAAACAGCCTAATGCTAGATCAGGGTTACACTCTTCACATCTGTGAGTACGGGAATGTCCGCTAGGATCTGTGTGGTATGAATTTCATCATCTCCCCACGTCTGCCAGAGTCCACGTGGACCCCTTCACGGAGGTCCTCACCCATCCATCCATTCATTTTCTTCCCCTTATCTGTTGTCGGGTCACGGTGGCCTTTCCCAGTTCCTCCTGGAGGATCCACAGGCCAGATGAGATACGTAATCTCTTTCAGTGACGTCTGGGTCTGCCCCCTTCTTAGTTTGATGTGCCCAGAAAACCCTTAAAGGAAGGCACTCAGGAGGCATCCAGATCCCCGAACCACCTTTGCTGGCTCTTTTCGACGCAAAGGAGCAGTGACTCCACTCCAAACTCCCTTCAGATGTCTGAGCTCCTCACCCTATATAGGAAACTCTTGCATCTCATTCTTCCCATCCTACCCAGAGCCCATGACTACCCGGGTGACAGTTGGAACAGAGACCAACTGGTAAATCGAGTCTTCAGCACAATGCTTCAGTACAACACCTGCATTGCTGCTGTCGCCACACCTCCAGACGTCCTCGTGCAGACCAAGGCTCAGACCGCAACTACGCCACAAGGGTTTCTGTAGATCCAACCTACTGTGCCTGTATGGAACAGAGTCCTCCATCTACAGCTCGGTGTCTGCAGCTGCTCGTGTGCGAGACTGCAAGCGAGCATATTTAAGCGCCAACAACTAGATAAATATGGTTTAGAATGCTTTGAACTAATGACTACCAGTCGACTCAAACGTTCATAACACTAAACTTAAAATCATTCCTCTTGTCTAAATGAACCTGTGTCAAGTCATTTATTAATATTAGAATTTTCTCACAGGGCCGAACGGAGAGAAACTTCACGGTTATCGTAATCCGTCGCCCAAACCTGCTCGTCTGAGGTGGAAGTCTGCAGCTGATGTGCGGAGGTTCAGCTCTACCAGGTGCTATTTGAATACCTTTGTATCTCTGACTCACTCCAACTCTATTAATAACTTTCTGCTAAATTTACGGCTCTACTGCTGCATGCAAGTTCTACAATTAATCTCAGATCAAGTGTATAATTAAGCAGACGTCTCTACTTGTGTTTGTGCGGCTGTGTGACTCACTGTTGGGAGTCTGTGGCGTGCGAGACATGTCCATCTCTGGCGTGTGGCCGCTGCGACTCATCATCATCGACTCTTCCACCACGTTGATGCTGTTGCATTGCATCAGCTCCTGGAGCAGATTGAAGATTTCTTCCGCCCGGGAACACTTAAATGCAAAGATTCCTAACCAAAGGAGGAAAGTGTGAGCAATGTTAGTGTACAATCAACACACCAATAACACAATAAAAACCTGCAGGTGAGGGGGGGAAAAAATCACAAGTCACTTAAGAATAGATGGTTGCATAAGATTTATAAATAACCTACCACACGAATAAATTGTCATCTGACAGTTTAGTACAGAGTCTCTACTTTATGTTTTGCTTGCTTGAGTAAATCCAGTCAACAGGCACTGGTCAAGGTTACAGTTACAACACAGGTAAGTACCAATAATGTGTAAAACATATGCCAAGATCAGACTTTCCGGTGTTCTTTGTCTTTTGAGATGATTATTGCGTCCACTTAAGATGAATGCTTGCAGCAACTTGGCAACAGACATGGCAGACGACAAACCGGACAAATCACAGCTCGTGAGATGCTCAGACAATCTGACAATCCCACATTCACAACCTACCAAACGCTGCGATTCGTCAGCTGTGAGAAAACACAATCATCGCGACCCTACAGTCGTGTAACAGAGACAACGAGGCCTACCCTGCCCGGTCTGACAGCGGCGGCCGCTCTCGAAGGAAAACAGGTTGGAGTCGTAGCCATAGCGGCGCAGGCAGAGATACGGCCACCGGATGGCGTCTCTCTTCCGCGTGTGAAGGATGAGCTCGGTCTGGGTGAGCTCCATGATCCCAGAGCCCAGCTCATTACCTTCATCATCCACATTGGTGACCTGGAAACAAGAAGACGGAGAGAGAGGAGAGTGTGAGTTTAGATTACTGGTATGCATCAGATTATTACAGCATAATGCTATGCAGCTGATCACCAGCACCGAAATGCACAACAGCACTGAAAACGTGTGTTGCATTTGATTATATTTCACAATCACCGACCTTAAATTTGGTGAGATGGTTGTCTCGGATGGGGTCTCTGTACAGACAGCTCCAACAGCTCCCCATAGCTTCAGCAGGCCAGCTGAAACCTGTCACGGACGAAACCAACACATCACACACACACAACAACAACAACAACATCAAACACCACGAAACTTCCAGACGTTCAAGCCTCTTACTCAGTCCAGGCCATCAGTGTAAAGGGATTCACGTCTCAATCCCAGGATCTTCTGCTGGGCATCAGCGTCACAAGCCAGTTAGTTCGCTGGACGGACATCTTCGAGAGAAGATTGCTGTTCTCCCCCCTAAAAAACCAACAGAGACACTCGGGTTTAGACTTGGAATCGTCATGTGAACTTCACCTGCAGACATAAACTTTGTCATGTTAGCATCCTGGTTAAAAGCAAAGACACTGAACCTGTTGCACATCATCCTTCCTCTTTCTGTCACCTCTTTACTACACAATCCAAAAATTTCTATAAAAGTAAGACAAAAAAAGAGATTAAGAAGGACTTTACAGACGGATTTTTAAAATTTTTTTATCTAAACTCTAAAAAAAAAAACACGTTAAAAGCTCATAATTTTGCTGCACATGAGAAATATTGGAAATCCAATCACAATATGACAGTTTAGGAACAACGCTGCGATGACATCTCGGCAGTGTTTGAGCTACATCTCAGCACTGTGACCTATTTGTAAATGAGACGGAGTCACTTAATTAACTGATGAAGCCTGTGAGGTGTAATTAAAACCAGGGACGACCCAATACACCAAAGACCCAACGGCCACCATAAGAGCCGCGGTGATTCATCGATTAGTTGTCAACTATTAGATTAATCACCACCTATTTTGATCATTGATTAATAATTTGAGAAACAAAATTTAGTCTGCGATCAAAACACGACATGAAGACATTCCCTCGCATTAACAGTCATGTTCTGACATGTCAACTAATTTATTAATTGAGAAATTAACTGACAAACTGATCAACAGTAAAAAATAACCAATAGCTGCAGCCCTAGCTGTGAGATTTCAGTGCATCATCTAAACTCTTGCGCCCACTTTCTTTCTTCCTCTAACATCACAGTCAGTTAATCCACTGCACATTATAATTGACTATAAAAACAATCCCTGTGGTATCAGGGTTTTGAATTTTGGAGGTAAACTGCAGTGATGCCGACAACCCTGACAAAAACTCACAACTCCAACATATGAGAAGAGCATTCAACTAATCCGAAAAGTACAATGAGTTCCATGTAAAGCTATGAATGAAAAGCAAGAGTCAGAGCATCCCAGCTGTGCATCTTCACACCACAACATTTTTATAGCCCAACAAATCTGTGACAAAACGTTAGAACAGACACCTCCTGGTTCCTTCACCTCAGTGATCAGCCTGGGTTTTTTTTCCCAGAGTCCACATCAGCACCACTGCATTATGTGAGCTCTAACCCGGGCCTCCACATCTGACTGGAGACACCAGAGGCTGGACTCCTGCACACCAACTACCCGGCTGCCTTCAATCAATGCGAGCAGGCTAAAGAGCTAAGCTACATCACACAACACTGATCACACTGGACGGGCTTTCCTTCCCCCCCTCTCAGCTATTTACAGCTCAAAAAGAAAAGAGAGGAAAGAGGAAAAAAAAAAAATCACATTTTTTTTTCTTCTCCTCCTGCCTTTGGCTCAATTAGCTCCAGCCGACGCAGAGCCCCCAAAACAAGCCGCCAGCGAGGCTCCATCTGCCCCGTCAACGTGCCCAGATATCTGCCATGAAGCAGCGCTGACAGCAAATGCACAACGACACGGTTCAATGACCATTTGTTCCCGTTTGGTGTGAGGATACAATAGCAACATAGCAGGCAACGAGTGAGTGCAGAGCGACAGCGATGATGGGTTCTTTCC
>NW_007577741.1:673643-700582 GCF_000690725.1 Stegastes partitus
ATGGCTTTGGAAGCTTTTGATTGGTTAATTGACAACATCTGAGTTAATTGGAGGCACACCTGTGGATGTATTTTAGGGCACACCTCAAACACACTGCAAGAAACCAGCCAAGATATTAGGGTGAGAACTGTGGACCTCCACCAGTCTGGTTCATCCTTGGGTATAATTTCCAGATGGCTGAAGGTTCCACGTTCATCTGTTCAAACAGTTCTATCAACTATAACCACCATGGGAATGTCCAGCCATCATAGCGCTCAGGAAGGAGACGAGTTCTGTGTCCAGAGATGAAGTGTTTTGGTTGAAATGTACGAATCAACCCCAGAACAGAAGCTAAAGACCTTGTGAAGATGTTGCTGAAGCTGGTCAGAGAGTCATTATCCACAGTGGAACCAGTCCTGTACCGACATGGGCTGGAAGGCTGCTCAGAGAGGAAGAAGACATCACTCCAGAAGAAACACTAAAAGGACATCCACCTCATCTGGCTCCTTTTGATGAGAAGACCAGTGACTCTGACACAGCCCCTCCAGAAAAATCCCCCTTGTTGTTGTTGTTAAATCATTTCATTGTAACTTTGGCTTTATGCTTCAGGTCATCCTCTTCCTGGAAAACAAATCTCCCAAGTTGTAGTTTTCTTGCAGACTGCATCAAGCTGTCCTCAAGGATTTCTCTGTACTTTGCTGTTGGTTCACAGTGGAGACGGTGTGTTTGTGTTAATGTGCCGTGTCTGGTGTCTGCCAAACATAGTGTTTAGTTCGATGGTCTCATCAGACCAAAGAATCTTCTTCCAGTTGACTCCAGCGTCTCCCACAGGCCTCCTGATAAAATCAAGACAATGCACTACAACTGCTTTAAGGAGGCATCTCTGTGCAGGAAGCAGAGACTCGAGGAATGATCAATGCTCATTTTAATAACCATTTTAATGTACACATCTCACACAGGCTTTACTGTGTAGGCTTTATCCGGAGCAACCTGAGCGTCCTCTCCCTGAAAATCATTAGAAAACTATTTAAACCTCCCTGTATGAGTCATTATTACACTCCACAGAGACGCCACTGCTCCTGTGAATTTCAGCATGCCTGAATATTTCAAGGTAATGTCACAAAGCATATCTGAAAATACTCCTCATAACTTCAGCTATGCTTCCTGTCTTCTGCTTCTTTGCGTGTACACAGCACAACACAAAGTACATCGAGTAAAAATCCCTGTAGTGTTTTCTGACAGGTTTGTGTTTCAGACTGTATACATGACGAACTGGTGCTTCTGTGAATCAGGTTTGTGTTTCAGTAGCTAGCGACAATGTGGCATGACTGCAGCCTGGTCATTCGTTTTCTCAAGAGTTTATTTCATTGGTCTTTATGAAACTAAATTATGGGTAATTTTCATTAAATAAAGAAAAGCGTGACCATATTTAATGCAGTGCTGCTAAAGCTGGATTGATGTTAAAATAAGTCTCATTTTAAATGTATGACAATTAAAGACAAATTTTACATTTTGCTGCACTATATACACCATACAACACTATATGCACAATACAGTATACATGATAATACAACATTCCTCTTCTGCCATCATGGAGGATCTTCAGTCCCTTATGTGCAGATCAAGGAAGGAACAGGCTTCTGGAGGAGCTCAGAGATACCACACACATGTTTAACAAACTGAAACAAAAGTATTAAAAACGCCAGAAGAGTAATTATTGCCTGTGTGTATATTGACTCAGTAGGTGTGATGATAAATGAGAAAAGCTAATCTGCAGGAGTTTAATATTTGAAAGAAACACAGAATGTTTTACAGCCACACTGCATTATATTCCTTTATGTTTTTTATTGTCAGCTGTTCCATAAAGCATGTTAAGAAAAAGTGGGGATTAAAGTCCTGCACATGACTTGAATGAACCCAACAAATCGAGTCGAGGCTAAAGTGGTTCGATAAAGGTCGTTTTAAGTTCAGTCAGGCTTATTTAATACAGGTTTCAGGAGTCAAGACAACTGCATGTGCACACAAATCCTATATTGGTTGTCTTCAAACTCATAGTTTTGTACTGGTGCTCTGTAATGAAGTCAAACAATATGATAGCATGCCATACAGTCGTTGGTAAAATCTTGACTTTCCTGTTGAGTCAGTTTTGCAGGAACTCTGGTTCAGGAACAATTCAGGTTGACCTTGACGGGAAGCCTGTCCCGGGTCAGGATAGTTAGTAACTGAGCTTAAACTATGATGAATTTGCTTTATTCAACTGAAATAAGCAGAAGTTAAGTCCAGCTAACTGAGATAATCCTGACTTATTTGGCCCCTGAGTCCTGTACTACGAAACAAGTTCAACATACTCCAGGTATCTTTTTGTTATCTGGCTTCAACCTAACAATTGTAGTTTTTGATAGGCGGTCTCACAAACCTGGTGATCATCTCAGTCACTCAACCCAGAGTTTCTGAACCTGGCTTCACATTAAAGAGGCAGAGTTGGCACCAGATGACCAATCACAAACATGGACAGGTCTGTTGGTACCAAAGTGGTAAATTGTATGACCACAGCTGTGATGTTAGAGAAATATGAGGATTTAAAAACATAATACAGACTAAAGGCAACACAGATGCAGCAGCCAAAGAAGAAGAAGAAGCTGGAAAAAAAAAACCTCTGCAGACTGAGTGAAACCAGTAAACCAGTTCATCAGCATCTTCTATTAAACAAACGTGTTGCTCAGACGTATGTTTCTGGTGTGTAGGACAGTTTTAGTCCTTTCCTTTCAACTTCAACCCTGGTGCACGTAAACCATGAACAAGTGCTAAGCAGGCTGACTCTCATATTGTTCAGAAGGCTGCAAGTTTTATTATTTCCCATAAAAAAAAAAACTATAATCCTGAACCAACATCAGGAGTTTAAAAACATAACACAGGCTAAAAACAGCACAACTGTTGCAGCCAAAGTGAAGAAAGAAAGCTGCAAAATGAAAATGCTTATTAATATCACTGCCAATTTGTAAAAAAGTAAAAATGAAATTGTAGAATGAAATTACTGATGTACTTCCTTTATGCAACTCACAAGACAAGACAAATTACTGAATGAATAAATGATCAATGAATGAAAATACAACTATTTTCATGGTGGAGGCTTTGTAGTATAAGCTTCTGCTTCTACTGTTTCTACTTATATTTACATTTTTAGCTCATATTTTTCAGCTTATATTCATCTATATATTTTGTACTGTGTCTAATAATTTGAATGGGAGCAACTGTAACACAAATAATTTCCCTTCAGGGATCGATAAAGCATTTACTGACTCTGATTCTGTTTACTTCACATAAATAAAGACATTTCTACCATAAACAGATGCAGAAAAGGACCAAACTGGTGCCTAAAAACTGACCAGAGTGGGAATTTAACACAATCTACGGAAATTCAAAGGATGAAGTGTCTCAGATATAAAATTTCAAATATAAGAATACAGAGACGCAGTTTTGGTTTCTTTTTTTTGTTTGTTTTTGTAGTTTTATCCTGTCTTGACCTTTTGCACATATTTTTGAAGCTGCCTGTCTGACACCATATAGCAGCTCTTTGGTCATATCAGGCTGTTTTTAACGTGCAGCATAAATAAATTTGATTTAATAACTAAAACACTTACTGATAGAATTGAACAATTTTCTCAACAAATAATGAAGTTAAATGGGAGCCTCTGTTGCTGTTCTAAAACCTAACTGCAGGATTATTATCATCTGAAAAACTTAATGACATTAACTTCTCCTGTTAACACACAACACGAGTTTAATGAGTTTAAAGTTTAGCTACTTTAACCAGCCAGAGGTGCGTTTGATCTGCTGCCAGGTGACAGTGGCACCAGAGGGGCGGGGACTATTCTGACGGTTTTGTAACCGTCGGGTGTTTTGTAAGCGAGCAGCAAAAATTATTAAATAACTTGACGATCAGGAAGCGGGTATGTCGTTAGCTTCTGTAATTTCCTGACCTTCGGACCACCGCAGCGTTACACAACACACCGCCCGACGGAGCGGCCGTTGGTCCGCCGCTCAGTTCGCGGTCGCCGCCAATCGTCGCTGATCGACGGCGGGACGTCACGTCGCCTCGTGTCGGCTCCAGAGGCGGCACCGGCTGGGAGTGTCTGAGGAGTGACCGCTCCGATAAGACCGCCCTGCCCACCCAGTAGCTATATCACAATACAGCAGCATGCCAGAGCAGTTAGCTGTCTGCGCGTAGCTTTAGCCCCGCAGCGACACGGAGCAGCCGAGACACGGTGAGTAGCTCCTAACCCGAGATAACCCGGACCGTCACCTTCAGCACCGGCAGACAAATTAGCTCTCATTTAACTTCACAGCGCTGAAACTTTAACCCGGTGACTGTCAGCGCTTGTCTGACTTCACTGCGTCTCCCTGCACAGAGAATTACCGCAGAAATTAAACATTAGCTTGAAATTAGCATGTTCTGCTGCTGTGGTTCAGGTGGCTGTAAAGTTTGTGCTCATGTTCACACCGGCACACATCTGGCTGGTTTTCTGTTCAAATTAGCATCAAAATGTAGAAACATTAAAAGTCTTTCCATCTGATAAAACCTGAACTTTATTGTACTTAAACACAGCTGAGCCACCTCACAGAGTAAAGCTGCTATAAACAGTGTTAATATTAGATCAAATTGCTCAGAGTAATAAATGGCTGATAATCATCACCTGACCTCTGATGACTGAATGAAAACTGAATGACTTCCAGCTCATTGTCCTGCTTGTCTGGCTTGCAGTTTATTTCATGTGGTTCACTCACAGCTGTCAGGGTGGTGATACACAGCTTTAAATATGAAACTATACCAAGCTCTCCGATCAGGATCTCTTACAGTGTACAAGACATCGTAAAGGGTTTGGTGGAAGGAAACAGTGCAACTAGTTGCACATCTCAGACGTATGAATGACATTTCTGCTCTGACATGAACCGGTTGACCAACATACACCCATCAGCCACTGCTTTAAACCCACATTGATTATTTGGTGTCACCTGTCGAGGGATGTGTTTGTTGTTGTCACTTGTTGGGCTTGATGTGTTGGAATCAGGAAAAATGAGCAAATTTAAGGATCTCATGATTTCTGTTGGGGCTGCAAGGTGGCTCGGTGGGTAGCACCGTCGCCTCGCAGCTAGAAGGTTGCTGGTTCACATCTCGGTGAGGACACCCGGGATCTTTCTGCGTGGAGTCTCCATGTTCTCCCCGTGCAGTGTGGGTTCTCTCTGGGTTCCTCCCACAAGGTCCAAAAACATGCTGAGGTTAATTGGTGATTCTAAATTGTCCGTAGTGTGCTTGTTGTGATAGACTGGTGACTTCACCCTGAGTCAGCTGGGATAGACTGACCCTAGTGAGGATTAAGCGGTGTATAGATGATGGATGGATGGACGATCTCTCTTGTGGTGGCGAGACAACTGGGTCAGAACATCTCCAGAACTGCAGGTGTTGTGTTTCTGATGTGTAGTTTCTAGTACTTACCCAAAGCTTTCCATGGCATGCGTAGAGAGTGAAGGCTGTTGCTGAAAACCTAAAAGCTGACTATGATAGAAACATGTCAGAACACACAGCAGCGTCCTGCACAGCCACAGACGGGTCAGAGTGCCCATGCTGGTGACTGTCTACAACCAAAAGAGCCTACGTCAACGCCAGAACTGGACCGTTGAGCAGAGGAAAAAGGTGGCCTGGTCTGATGAATCAGGTTCTCTTGTTGATAGCTGGGTGTGTGTGCGTTGTTTGTCAAACAGGAGGAGGCAGTGTAATGCTCTAGGCAGTGTTCTGCTGGGAAGCCTTTGGTCCTGGCGTCCATACTTTGATGCTTTGGCACCCACCTCCTACCGAAGCATTGTTGCAGACCACGCACACCCCTTCATGGCAGCAGAGGTCTGATCTAAGTAATTACTTATACACAGCACAAGTAAAACAACTGTTATGTTCTTCTCTTATCTCAGATCATGTGGCTGCCTATGGTTGGGATGACGGCCCTGCCCCACCTGGGCGGGTTCTACGGTGGCTACATCACACGCAAAGAGGTGAAGACCTGGTACCCAACCCTGCAGAGGCCATCATGGCGTCCTCCGAATGCCGCGTTCCCCGTAGTGTGGACGTGTCTGTACACAGGAATGGGGTAAGAGCTGTCGAGTCCTACCATCTGTGTGGAGCGCCACCCTTATCTGAGCCATCTTGTTTTGAATGCTGTCGTGCAGGTACGGCTCCTACCTGATATGGAAAGAGCTCGGAGGTTTCACTGAGGACGCTGTGGTTCCGCTGGGACTTTATGGGATGCAGCTCGCTCTGAACTGGGCCTGGACTCCTATTTTCTTCGGTGCACACAAGCTGAAATGGGTAAATCAGAAATGCAATAAATATTCCAATTAGGACAGCGTGCAGCACCATCTCTACGACGCCTGCACTGACAGATGGGATGATGCCGCCATGTTTGTAGTTTCTGACAGCTGCCAGTGCTACCTATACTACCTCATCAAGTACAAAGACCTGCCCAGAGAGATGAAGGTCATAGGCTAGCAACCTGTTCATTGTTCAGACAGGAATGCCTTTAGAAAGTGTGACAGCTCAATATTTAAACAAACACTCTCCCTCTGTCCGATTCAGGCACTGATCGAGATCGTGCTTCTCACCGGGACCGTGGGAGCCACCATGGTGTCCTGGTACTCCATCAGCCGCACGGCCACTTGGCTGCTGGCGCCTTACCTGTCCTGGCTGTGCCTCGCCACCTCCCTCAACTACTGCATATGGAGAGACAACCCTGAGAAGAAGGAAGAGTAGGCGACACGTCTGTGAAGAAACTACTTAAATTCTGAATCATCGCATGAAATTATTTTGAAGATCTTCCAGCGCAGTTTCACCGTGAACCTTTTCAACTTTATCATACAGTTTATAGACCTTTGAGTTTGTGTGTCGGTCGACCAGTGTGCAAAATAATACCTGAAGCATTCAGAGATAATATGGACCTTGTGTTTGTCCTGCAGATTACCAGCCGCCCCTGAACTGGCAGCTTTTTACACCCGTTAATCTGTCTGTTGTTAAACTGTAAGGCAGCGTGCTACTGACGAGTATCTTTAATAGTTTTATTAACTAATTGTAATGAGCCTATACTAAAACCATGCTCACCCATTCAGAGCTCTTAAAAACGTATGTCATCAGAATTAATCTTCACTGTGGGTCAGGCAGCATAACGAAACTGAAACAATGATTTTTTTGTTTTTGATTTTCAGGTGAATTGTTAAACTGAATTTATTTGCTTTTCTATAAAGAATATCCCAAGTGTGAATGGTTACGTTGTGATTCATGTAACACTCAGCTGTTTAATTTAATATATAATACATTTTTTAAAAATGATGCATTTTCTAACCTTGTACATACAAACCGGATGTTTTCCTTGAAGGCAGCACACAAGCTCTGCTGACCTCTGAGGTACCCCGAATCTTCCATCCATCCATCATCTACACACCGCTTAATCCTCACTAGGGTCATGGGGGGCTGGAGTCTATCCCAGCTGACTCAGGGTGAAGGCAGCTTCACCTGGACAGGTAACCAGTCTATCACAGGGCTACACTTAGAGACAGACAACCAAGCACACTCGCATTCACACCTACGGACAATTTAGAATCACCAACTAACATGTTTTTGGACCTTGTGGGAGGAAGCTAGAGAACCTGAAGAGAACCCACGCTGCATGGGGAGAACATGCAAACTCCACGCAGAAAGATCCCAGGTGTCCTCACCGGGACGTGAACTGGGTATCTTCTAGCTGTGAGGCGGCTGTGCTAACCACCTCGCAGCCCCATCTTCCATTTTTATAAATGTAGATATATATTTTAAAAACTAAACAATGCAATAAATATATTATACTACTGTATAATACATTAGACAGCTACAACATGTTTGTAGACAGTTATGCCTTTTAGACTGTAGCTGTTAAAATATTTCTAATTTACAATTTGAATGTGTAGCATTTCCATATAGAAGCAGTGAAAGGATTCCTAATTAAATGATTCATTAGATGAGATTACATCAGGTTTTAAAGGATGTTCAGTCACGTGCCTATTTTATTTAAGAAAACGTGAGAGATTTGCCACGTTGCAAGTTTCTGCTCATACAAAATGTTTCAGGGTTAAATTACAATCTGCTGGAGTTATTGTGTTCCTGTTCGTGCATCAAGGTTAATATAATGTTGGACAAATTCTGCCAGATTTGATTAAATTCTGGAGTTCATACGGAACGAAAACATTCAAGAACACTCTGCCTCTTAATGTTGACAAATCCTTTGTCTATGGCTTATGTTTCCACCAAATAAAACACTTTTTTATGGTTATATAAAAATACACAAACGAAACAAAACCTTGGAGGTAAAAAAAAAAAATAAAGCATTGTGTCACTAATAACTGGGAGAGTATTCCTGAACTGTGACCCTTCTTTATTATGCAGCTCTATTTGTAAACCTAATTCATAAAAATACCAAAACAGACCATAAAGGTACCAACAATAATCTTTATTTCTAAACACACAACGACAAAAGAAAGGGAAGCGAGAGAACGGTTATTTTTCCGGAGCTTTCTCTGGAAGGTCTTCTGGCGATTTGGAGGAGAATCGCTCCATTATCGTCTTCCACAAGCCCTTCTTTTCTTCGTCCATCTGCTGCAGGCTCCCTGCAAAATGAAAATACAGTAGATCTAAGTTACCTGGAACAAAGTTGTAAATGATCGAGGACATTTGCACGTGTCATGGTGTGGAGTTCATACCTTTCAAAAGCACCCGACACTCTTCTGCCGCGACTCCGGTGAAGCTTGTGTCTCTTACACGAGGAAACTGAATGAATACAAACAGATGTCAGCTCTGAATAAGCCCTTCATTACATTTTATTAGCTTTCACCCAGGAACAGATTAAAAAAAAAAAAAAATCACTTTCACATAAAAGTTGAGAAGTGCCGGTGCATTTATGTACTCAAACATTTTGGAGTAGACAGATGTTTGGATTTTTTCTGCATATTTCCAAAATTAACTCACTGCAAAGGAGAAGCACAAACATTTTAGCTTACATTACTGTGACAGATTAACAGCCTTCATCCGAGTGTTTTAAGTGTTTCTCTGGTAAACATCGGTAACCAAAGCACATGAGTCACCCAGAGGACGGAGACGAACCATCTGCCAACATCTGAGTCTTATGTGAATGTTACTATTCTTTATAGTTCAAATTAAAACGTCAACATTCCTTCTCTTGTGTTTTCTCACACAATATATATATATACCTTTGTACTACTTTTAACATGTTTTATTATCCCAGAAAAACTGCGTCCTCACAGCTGCAGAGGAAACTGTGTTACCCGCAGAGGGATTTGCTTTTCGTCTGTACTGGAAAATGGAGCAGACCAGGTAATTCACACATATACAAAAAGGCATGTGGGATATGTGAACATATACTTACTCGTTGTCTGTATACGTTGCCGTTAATGCGAGCCAAACTTTCATAAATCTGGTCACATTTCTCTGGTTCTGAGATCTAAAAGGGAAACGTTAGTGGTTAGAATTTAAAGAACTGGACTCAACAGAAAAACTACGAGGTTAATGGATTTATTTGAGAAAACATGCCGCTTTTTATTTGTTCAAGAAATATTTTGATTGTAAACTTTTAACCTCAAACATAAATCGTAACTTCAGAGCTCAAACAAAGTCTGTCATTTCCTGCATTACACAGATCAGCCACAACATTAAAACCACTGAGAGCTGACGTGAATAACGCTGATTATCTCGTAACAACTGTCAAGAGGGGAGATATATTAGGCAGCAAGTGAACAGTCTCTTCTTGAAGCTGCTATGTTGGAGGCAGGAAATACGCATAAGTATCTGAGTGACTGTGACAAGAGCCAGACTATGATGGTGAAAAATCAGGTCGGAGCCTATCCAGAGCAGCAGGGCTCGGATTGTACCAAGGGTGCTCCAAGGAGGGACAACCTGAGGACAGGCAGCATAGACTGTGAGCGTGACTGTGTATGGAGCTGCAGAAGTATCAGAGTGATTATTCTGACCCCTGTCCTCCACTGAAAGCAACTACAATGAGCAGCCGAACTGGATCATGGAGCAACAGATGAAGGTGGCCTCGTTTGATGGCTCACGTTTTCATTCACATCACATGGGAGGCTGTGAGCAGTTGACCTGGAGAAGAGATGGCAGCAGGATGCACTTCTGGAAGAAGGCAAGCTGGAGGATGCTCTGAGTGATGTTCTGCTGGGAAATCTTGGGTCCTGCATTCATGTGGATGTTACTATGACACCTAAACATTGCTGCAGACCATGACCACACAGTGTTCCCTGATAGGAGTGACCTCGTTCAGCAGGACAATGCATCCTGCCACACAGCAAACCAAGAATATGGCAGAGAGTTCAAGGTGTCGACTCAGCTTCCAGACTTCCCAGATCTCCAACCGATTGAGCATCTGTGATATGCACTGGACACACAAGTCAGCTACCTGATAGCACAGGACCACTTCAGAGGTCCACGCCTCATGGGGTCAGAACTGTTTTGGTGGAGTAAGAGGGGCTGACACAGTATTAGACAGGTGGTGCTAATGTTGCAGCTGATTGGTGTATATGCTCAGTTGACATTTACTTAAAAACTTCTGCTATCTTTGCTATTAGTATTATGATTTTACCCACTTTATTATTTTTCCAGCTGATTTTTTTTTAACACTCAATGCTTAACAATCTTGGTCACAATTTTTCAGGTTCCAAAAAGGACCATTTTTTAAAAATAACAACAACAAAAAAGTTAATTTATGTGTTTGCATTAAATATCAGTCAATATATTTTTAATTTAAGTACAATAATTTGCCTTAAAATTTACTTTGGTAGATGGAAAAAGTGGAATACATGTCATAAAGTGTAAATATATAGCAGTAAACCCACTTGTGCCACTTAAAGCCTGTTTACATCCAGAGAACTTCTCACTGCCTCTTAAACCGGTTTATTCAGGTTGGATGCTAACGGGATTAACTGTGAAGACACAACCTAAAGGGCCTGTAAACACGGCTGGTTATTCATTAACGTTGGTCTCTACAGCTGCATCTCCAGCTTCCAGGATAAGGAGGCTTCACGGGCATCGACAACCGGCCCGGACAGACAAGGTCGACAGCTGTTAGCACTCCTAACCGTTCTTAGCTTAGCTCGGTGTAGCCTCAGCGCAGCGGAGGCATGTGCCGCGGACGGCCCGGCGCTTACCTGCGTGTTTTCACCCTCACGGAAGGCAGAAGCGACTCTTTGCCGCAGAAACGTCCCCAAATCACGGCCTGTCTTGGTGTCGTCCCGAGGCCATTCCTCGCACAGCTTCAGGAACCGACGGTACCTGGTCGCGGACATCTTTGGACATGTAATGATTTAGCGCGTCGAGTCTGAGGTTTGAGCCGTTTCGCGCACCGTACTTGTGTCGCACCCAAAGTCTTCCCCCTTTCAGCTTGTCGTGTGTTCGCCTCGTTGTCGCTGCTGTCGTTACGCCGCACGTTAGCAAGATGAGCGGAGCAAACGTCAAAAAGGGCCCTTCCTCCGGTGTCGTGGAGTGGATCAGCTCGGCATGTCGGTTCGCAACAGACAGAAACGACTTCAGAAGGTGAGACTTTGTGGATAATAAACTATGCAGAGTGTTTGTGTAGCTGTTAGCCGCGCTGCTAGCGTTAGCACACACTGCAGTAACTGAGGGATTTGTCCTTGTCCTCTCCAGCCTCTCTCAGATTTCTGTACTTTAACTACAGAGCTGATTTAATTATTAATCCAATTTTTTTTAAAAATCAAGCGATTTACCAAACATTTTATGGCTCCAGCTTCAACTAATTATGGCTTCATTGTCGATACATGGTTCATTATACTGATTATTGTTTGGTCTCGAAAATGTAAAAAAAAAATAGTGAAAAATGTCCACCAGAAGCCCAAGAAGACATCCTCAAATGTCTTGTTTTTTTCCCCCACAACTCAAATATATTCAGTTTATAGTTATAGAGGAGGGAAGGAATGATAAAATATCAACATTTAAGAAGCTGAAATCAGAGAACTTAGACTTTTCTTCCTTAAAAAAAATAATTACTCAAGCCATGTGATCAATAATCAAAACAGTTGCAGATTAATTTATTATTTGACAACCCACAGATTAATTGTTGTGCTCCAGTTCCTGTTTTTCCAAGTTGTGAGGACTTTTTGGTGTTAAAATGTTGTAATGTGAATATCTTTTGAGTTGCTGATCAGCTAAACATTTGGTGACACCTTCCTGGGTTGTGAGACATTTCCCACCTTTTCTGGTATCCAATAAACTAAACGATTAATTGATTAACTGACAGATATCTGTCAGAATAACCTACAGTAGAAGTGCTCATGTACAAAGTCTGTCAGTTTATGTATTGGTCGGATTTAGCCTCAAAAATCTGTTGTTCATAGTAGAGTAACATGTTTAAACCAGAGCAAACTTGGAACCCCACATTTTTGTAGCTGAACAAACTGCTCAGAGTGCACAGATAATTCATTAAATGTAGGCTGATGGGCCGGGCAGGTTAATGTGGACATTCACATGGATGTTCTCGCTGTCTGCTGATGTTGTCAGAATAAACTTGGTGAAATATTTGTGTTTTCTTTTTAGGAATCTTCTGGTCAACTTAGGTCTGTTTGCTGCTGGTGTCTGGTTTGCAAGAAACCTCTCAGATTTTGACCTGATGTCTCCTCAGCCAGTGACATAACAAAATACATCGCAGCCAAAACCAGGATGAAGGTGAGATCATCGTCTGTGTAGGAGCCAGATGGAGGTGCTGCCTGTTTGCACACCTCTAATGAGACAAAAACAGAACGTATTCATCCTATAAATCTATTAGAACTGCAGCTAAACTGCAGACCATCGCCAAAAAAATACATTATTTCCCATAAAGACGTCCTTTTCTGTAACTGATGGGATGTTTTTGCTCTTTCAGGTGTCTTGGACCAAGAAGAAACAAGGGACATGAAAAAAATACTCCTGAAAAGTTTCTATGACTAGTTCTACTTTGTAAACAAATCACCTTATTTACCTGAATTTGCTTTTTTTAATTTTAATTTTTATGTAGATGACATGAAAACAAATCATTACATTTAATCAGTGTCTCTCGTTGTCTTTGAGTCACAGATTTTTTTTTAGCTCTCATTTGGGAAAGTGTGTCAGAAACATGTCGAGTTACCTTTGACTGTGGTGTGATTTATGCAGCCATGTCCACTCAGGAGCTCTTTGTTGCTGCAGCTCGTAAATGTCTGTCTGCTGGGAGGAAATCTCTCTCCGTTCCTCAGAGTCTGGACCAGGCTGCTCAGGTCTCGGCTGTCGATTTGGGGTTGAAATCTGCTCTTCTGTACGACAGCAACGGCGCCAGCGCAGAGCAGGTGCAGCGCTACTTGAGCTCTTTGCAGTCTCTCCAGCTTGTGTCTAAGTCACTTGTCACACTGGATTTAAATGGAAACAGCCTCATTGTTAATCCGGTTACAGTCAGATCAAATCTAGAGCAGGTTCTTTGCACCGGCAGCGTGGCTGTGATCGACGTCTGCCACTCGCTGCAGAAGCCTGCCATCTCCAAGCCGCTGAGAGGAGAGCTGAGGAGCATGATACAAGATTTGCTGCTTCTTCTTGGAGAGTCTCAGCGACTCGAGGAGGCCGAGAAGGTCGTTGATGTTGGAGAGAAGTCTGAGGAATGGAACCTGTGCACAGCGTTTGGGCTGTTGTTGGGTTACCCCGTCACCTACTGGTTTGATCACGCTAAGAGCTTTGAGAATTGTTTGTCCATGACTCCCCTGACGGTGATTACGGCTTCAGCAACATGGCAGTCAGACGCTGCAGGTCACAGATGTTGTCTGTATTCATTCAGCATCCCGGCTGCTCTGCACGAAGAGACGCAGGCCAACCTGGAAAACTGGAGGCTGCGTCTTCGAGAGAGATTCGAGCAGCAGCGCGTCTTACAGGATCTCACTGTTAGTCAGTCCTCGGTCACTTTGCCCTCCGTCTGTTTGTGATGCAAAAATAAAATGCTCTGGGATGTGTGGGTTTATTTATCACGCCATTAAAGTGTGTCGAAACATGTTTTTTTGTAGTGTGCAGTGGTATTTAAATACAAGCTTCTTTATGAGAGAAGCAGCTGAACAAAGTTAGCACCTCGATGAGTTTCATTAGCTTCTTCTTCATCAAAACACATGGATGACCGGCATCATTCCTCAGTTATTCATGTAATTATTGTTGATTCTTGATGTTGAAGAATCATGTCCTTCAAGTGGAAAGTTTACTTCAGTTTTATTTATATAGCTGCAAATCACAACATGTGTCATCGCAACTTTAAATATTGAGGTCGAGACCGGATATGAACAATAGCATCAGTGTTGCCCAAAAAAAGGCTTTAAAATAAAATGTAAGCAATGAAATTTCAGGTTAAAAGTTGTTTTTTTTAAATTTACATTTTGGTTAAAGATAAATCTAGCATACTTGATTGTAAGTTGATGTTTTTAAACTTTTGCACAGTGAATATTTTTGCTGGAAAAGTGTGTTTTATGTCTGAACCTGTAAGTGGGCCCTCACCATAAAAGTAGGCTTAATAACATGTTAGCTCCACGATAGTAGAAACCAGTCTGCATCAGCCAAAAGGAGTTGGAAAATACTGGCATATTAAAAAAAATCCAATACTGTACAATCCTAGCCAACTATATCCTATAAATCAATGAAGGAAATCATAACCAAACCCTCAACAGAACCCTCATTGAATACTAAGTACCACAGTTTTTCTTCTGAAACAACGGTTTTTATTTAAAATGCTGCCATTTGCTGCTGCAGCAGTTCCAAAATCAGCTCTGCCAAGCGACACATCCACCCCTCATACATCCAGACAGACACTTGAGGATTAAATAATGTTCATCACATTACATTTTGAGTTGTTTTTCTCAACAATCATTTCATCCTGACTGAACAAACATCGGATGCAACTCTGAATGATGCAGCCCCGCTCTCCTGACTCCAGGAATTTGAAGGCGGTAATGATTTTTTATTTTCTGCCATTTTGTGAATTTCACACATGTAGGTCTCACCTGGTTTGAAGAAGGAAGAGATGGAATGGAAAAACACCTGCACATTAGTCTGGAGATGCATGAATCAAATGTTTAATAGATATTTGACTCATTTTTACTCTTGAATTTAAGTCATTTAATTATGACTTAAGCTTAAAACAGTCCTTGACATCAGCAGCGTGTCCACGCTTCACACTCAGAAAGGAAACATCAAGTCAATGGGTGCATTTCAAAACCCTCACTGTAGAACTCTAACTGTCTGCAATGCTGCCTAGAAACACAGAAAAACAGTTTGTCTTCAGAAACGTTTAAATGAAGCATCGAGAACGTTACTTCTCACAGTTGAACAGCTCTAAATGTTTATCAATTATAACCTTCATAATTTATAATCAATCATAAACCTCAGAACGAACGTTGCATCGATTACAGGCAGTTTTAATCCCAGTTTCCACCTGAATGCTGCGTTTGATGCAACAACTCTGAATTTCAGGCCTCAAAATATGAAAAAAAATCAAAGAAAATGCTATGAGGAGTCAGATTTCCTACTCGCTACAACAGGTTGTAAATGAATACAGCATCTCTACATGTAATGAGTTTAAATGTGCAACACAGAAGATTTAGAAGATAAATATAGCACCAAACTATCCATCCATCCATTATCTACACACCGCTTAATCCTCACTAGAGTCGCGGGGGGGCTGGAGCCTAGCACCAAACTACAACAGGCTATTTAAAGATGTAGTGGAGTAACCGCTTCCTAAGCAAAGAATGAAGTCACACTCAGCTTCTCTGGTCTATGTTCTACACCAGTGGTTCTCAACAAGGGGGCCACGGCCCACTTGGGGGCCACAGAGAGGTTCCAGGGGGCCTTGAGATGACTGTGAATGTTACTAAGAAAAATACAAATAAAACATTATAATAACAAAATAAGGAGAGAAACTGTCTGACTAAACAAACCGCTAATCTGTGGGACTTCGTTTGTATGAGCTAACTGCTTAATCCAATTATAACGAATGAATAAATTGATCAAATGCAGTGTGGGGCAGCAGCATGGCTGAAGGCACCATCGAGGTCCCCGTCGTCCAGACCTTGGTGTTTATTCCTCATGTGTATATAGAAAAAAAGTTATAAGTACTTAGAATGACTAACTCTTTATCCTCGGGTTCAATTTGACCCCAGAAAATGATCAGAATTAAAACCGTTACCCAAGTTTATGTGTAAATAGCCCTTTAAATAAAACTGAAAAAAATATGTCAATGACTTATTTAGAGACGTTAAACATTGAATGGGGTCAAATTGACGTGCATTTCCCTGCAGCTCTCCCATGTGTGGGTGCATTCATGCATTAATGCTGCTACATTATAACTAGAGCTGGTCAATATGGCAAAAAAATTATTCTGGCATTAATGTCGGTATATAATTTGACGTTGCTGCCAGTTTACAGTTTCTTGTTATTAACTTAAGCCTTTGAAACTCTCAGTCCTTCCTGTGTACATGTAAAGGCAAACGGTGCAGCGCAGCTTTCACTCACTACCACTTAAACAACAAAGAGTTATATTTACATACTTTCTATGCACTCCTTAGATTTCAGCTCAGAGTGGACGTAGCGGAGCGACAGGTCAGCTGAAGACAGTTAACATCTCGTCACAGCCACTCGTTGTATTGTACTGAGCTGGTTGGGAGATTAGCTGTGGCTGGAACACTTCCTGTTGGCTCCTGTGTACACAACCTGTCTAAATGTAAATACAACATTATGAAGAGGGGAAGTGAAGGTGACACGCCTGTTGGTTTAGGTCTGTGCTGCTCTGGTGACATCCAGTGGTTCTGGATATCACATGTAACACTTTTATTGTCTAAAACACTGGACGACGTACCTTTTGTACCTTGTTTGTTTTTTCTGTTTCTTCAGTTAAATTGACTTTTGACAAGCCAACATGGAGGCAGTAATTTTTCCCAATTTGTGCATCAAACACGTGGAGAACGATCATAATTTCGAAGTCAAGCTTCCCCCTTCTGAGGTGCATCAGATGCAGCGTACATCCTCCCTGTCTTCACTGTGTGTGCAGCTGTGGTGGTTTTTCTTGTTCCTCTGGTGGACGAGTGCATTTCTGTCCATTCACTGGGTCCAGAAATGGCTCCTCTGAGAACAATCTATTCAAATAAGTCACACTGCCAAGACCAACAAACCCTTTTCTGAGAACTATTATCGTTAACAGTTATTCTGCATATCACAGTATGTGAGTGTAGACGTGTCAGTTTTAGTTTCATAACAGCAGCAAGTATTTCTGAAGTGTTGCTGATTCTGCCCTTTGCACCACTGAGTCCTGCAGTTGTTTGGTTAAATCTGAGGTAGTTTTACCACCATGATGACCAGCTCAACACAGACAGTTCAAACTTCAGGTCCATGACAGTCAGAGGGGCTGAATGACCGACAGCACCTCACCACAGCGGCCGCTCACTTTCAGCTCGGCCAGGTGGTCGGCTCTGGTGGCGCCGATGTTCAGGATGGCGACCGGCATCCTCCTGTCACTGGCTGCCAGTAAAAACCTGTATCCTGAGTACACCTTGGAAGCAACAAAGAGAAACTCAAAAAATGCAGAAAAGATGTGTTGTAAGCTCATGTTATTTGGACCACATCAGGGTTCTTCCAAAACCTACCTGCAACGATGACCCGACGACCAGCACCGCGTCCGACTCCGCCAGCCTGTCGTGCACAAACTGTACGGTCGCTTTGTTCACAGTGTCTCCAAAAAACGTGACCTCAGGCTTCAGTATGCCTCCACAGTCCTCGCAGGAGGGAACCCTGAAGTGGAGGACCTGCTCGTCCTCTAAGAAGACGTCACCGTCCGGAGCCACGGCGGCTGCCTGAGCTGTCCAGTCTGGGTTTAGAGACAGAAACCGCCTCTGTAGGTCCTCCCTCGCTGAGATGGCGCCACAGCCGAGACACACGACCCTGAGGAGAGTCCATCATGAAGACATGTTTCCTGTTTAGATGTGGTGTTGCAGAGAGTCTGGTTTGATTTTTGTCAGCACACCGACACAATGAGGGTGACAGTAATTAGATTTGGGTGCACTCACAGCTTTAGAAATGTACTTTTGAAAGCTTTATGTGCTGCAGTATGTCAGTGTAAATTAATTTCTACAGCACTGTTCATTACTTGTGTTTAAATAAGATTGAGAAGTTGTTCTGTAATCTTCAAATTAATGATTTAATATGCAACACTCTGCATCACCTTAACCCAAAATAATCCAATAATGTAATCGTATAACACTCATAGGAGATATTTTCTTGAATTACAGGCATTTTGACACCTCAAGTACATTTTGCATACTCTTGTTTTCCACATCTCATTGCAAGGATTTTTAAAAATATATTGCACTATTGCTGCTGCTCCTCTTTTCCGATTAGTGCATGTGTGGGATGATGTTTCCTCACCTGTGGGCACAGCCGTGGAGCTCCGTGAGCCTCTTCTGTCCTGCCTTTGAGTGAAGAGCGTCCACGTTCTGCGTGACCAGCCAGTGAAGCTTCCCTCCGTCCTCCCACCGCTGCAGCACCTTGTGAGCAGAGTTTGGCAGGTGGGAGGAAAACTGCGGCCATCCCACAAAGTTTCTGGCCCAGTATCGCTGACGGGACTTTGCACTGCGGACAAACTCTGCGTGCTGCATGGGTCGTCTGTCGGTGCGAGCGTACAGTCCGACGCCCTCTGAGCGGTAGTCTGGGATGCCCGACTCTGTGGAGAGACCAGCTCCAGTGATGGCAAACAGGCGTCTCGCTCGAGTCACAAAGTCCTGCAGCTGCTCCACAGACTGAGCATCAGTTGTGCTGCATGCTGGGACGAAACCCAACATCCCTGCAGGGACTGAGGAGGCCCTCCTTACCGGTGCTGTGTGGGGTGTGAGGACCCGCCATGGCAGTCTCATCTGAAACAGGACCAACAGTTATACAGGTTAAATAGAGCATACTGTGGCTTTTTATGTTGTGTCACTGATGCAAGTAAGCTTCAGATCCAAATGAAAGGTTAAAGGACTCTTAGATGTTCCCCACATTTTAATGATGCTGTCGAAATGTCACTTTCAAATTTGTGAAAAATGTCAAAAGGCAGGTTTTACCAGGTCCAGAGCTAAAACCACGACACTTAAACAAGTCAAATCTGGACCACATTGTCCCAGAGAGGCTAAAGACTCTTAAAAACACATTTTCTGAAACCTCTGTTCTATTTGTAAAAATGGAAAAGTGAAAAAAACATAATTTTTTTTAAATGTACTTTTATTTTTTTCATATAGACCACATTAAAACAGGTCCAGATTTAAAACCACAATACTTACACAGGTCAAATCAGGCCGGAATTATCCCAGAGAGACTAAACCATCTTTTACTTTTTTTAGTTTATGAATCCTTTATTCTACCTGTAAAAATGTACACAAGGTAGATTTCACTGCTGTTGTAGAATATATCAGATCAGGTCCAGCGCTAAATCCTTTTCACATAGACTGGGTAAACCTGAACAAGATTGTCCAAAAAAGATGAAAGATTTTTAAAACACAGTGTCTGATTATTTTTTTAATCTATTTTTGAGGTTTAAATGAGAAAAGAGCAGCACAACAGTAGATTCACCTCCTTTTTTCTCTTTTTTTTCATTTTCACACAAAGAAACAAAGATTTGACAGATTTGAGAATGGGTTTCAAACAGCACCAACGTCTAGCACCACTAAAATGTGAGAAAGAGCTGAATATCGGTCGCTCAGTGCTGTTTAGTTGAGTTTTCCTCAACTTTTCCCCGCAGCTTAACGTCACCGTGTTGTTCCTCCACTGAGGGGCGGAGTCAACTCACTGACACTGAATGCTAGCTGTCAGGTAGCTATGAAGCTATGCTAGCACACCTGTTTACCACAACAACCTTTTCGTTAAAGTGTGCACACAGCGAAAAAAACCAAAAAAACTGAAAAAAATAAAATAAAAACATGAAAACACAGCAAGAAACATTCTCAGCTATCTCTTAGCTGCTGCCCTTTAGCTCATACCTCCACCGGTGACTGACCGCTAGCTAACTTAGCTCAGGTGCTACTTTACCTTATCTGTCGCACACAGTGGCGGCTACAGGATAAAGCTACGGCAGTTAGCAGCAGCAGAACGTGTCAGCAGCTGGAAACAGTTGTTGGATAACATGACAAACCACAAATGCTGATATAACATGGGAACCTTTCTCACGCTGACATTGACAGCAACAGGAAGTACCGGCTAAGACGTAACACCAAATACAGTCGAGGTGTTGTCTGGGAGTTGTAGTCCAATTAGTTTCGCTTTAGGTTTCAACGTAACGCAACAATGTAAATGCAGGCACAAAAAATAGCTTTAATGATTAACCCTAATGTATAAATTAGTTTAAATTATTGATTTATTGATTGTTAAATAGTTAATAGACCCAATCACATGCAGGCATAGTAACTTGATAATCTGTTAAAGGTGAGCAGCAGGAATTTATGAAACATCCTGAATAAATAACGATATATATGCATTAATTAAGCATTATTTAGGCATAGGATCTGTACCTTTATTGTGAAGTGTTACCCACATATTCACTGGTTGTAAAAAAAACTTGAAAAATACAAGTTGTATAGAAAAATATGACAAAATAATGTAGTAGCTGCTATAGAAGAATTATCTGCCTGTGATGTGCTGCAACCAAACCTGACGCCTCAAACATTTGAACAGAGGTCCATTTAACAAAGTAACCTGCAGGATAAGGATTGTCTATTTCAGAAAACTGCAGTTTCAACCAGCATCCACACACATCTCACACTTTACATTCTAACTTTCATTTTAATGTTTATTAAATAAATGTGATACAGCTGGTTCCTGTGCACAGAATTAAGTCAAAACCTAAAGACATTTATACACGATTATATGTTTAGATTCTACACACGCTGATTTTACATCCATATTTAAGCAGAGTTGCGGTGATCTTTGTGTGATGCAGTGCTGGGCGTCATCTTAGCCTCGTTGTTGATAAAATGCACTAAAGCAGGTGCCGTGTAGTCTTTCAGCACAGCTTTTGCATAAACACCTTAATGCCAGTGAGGGTTTGCAGTCATCAGATATGGACAGAGCAAATATGTGGATGAAGAGTAAAGATAGTTTTCTTTCCCATTAGAATATGCTGCACACGTCCTGATTACAAAACTCCAAGATATCTGTTGGAAAGAAAAAAAAATAGTATTATAATTGTGTGAGGGTTTAAATACATCTCTGACATGTACAACAATCAGCCCGTGTGTTTGGTTTCTTCGTACCAGAGTGCGTGCAGTTGAAGACAGCTTCTACGTGAGTGTAAAACTCCTCTCCCAGGATGGAGCGGTAGTCCATGTGGCTTGTGTGGACGAAACACTGCGTCGCATCTTTAAACAGCAGATCACTTTCTCCGTACTGATGAGACTCAAAGAGGCTGAACTCTGAGTTTGGGTTGGCTGCCAAAGTTTCCTATAAGGTTAAAAGAAACAGCTGTAAAACGTAAAAGAATGACCGAAACACTCCCTGTGTCCTTTCTGCAAAGCTACAACAGATCATAAGTTAAGTTTCTGTCCTGATTTAGGAAGACGTCAATTAGACGAAGCAAAAAAGAAAAACGTGATCGTGGGTATAAGGTTTCTTTTTTTTATCAGACAATGAGTAGGAGCTGTTTTTACCTTTGACATGTTTCGACTGTCACTTCAAGTCTTCCTCAGAAACGTCATTGATGTCTGTAGTGACGTGTCTTTATCAGCTGGTGGTTTCCTGGTGGCGTGACCCGCCCGGCAATCTGTCAGATATGCCCGATATCTCTGAAGGAGAGCGTCCCATGTGTGGGACAGCATGAACGCCCCCTCATCACGGTTCATGGTGTCTTTGGCTCGCCTCCTGATTTCTATGGCCTCCTAGATCCAGGCGTGGCCCGTCGGGCAAATCTGACAGGTTGCCAGGCGGGTCACGCCTCCAGTAAACCACCAGCTGGTAAAGACACGTCACCACAGAAGCCAGCGACGTTTCTGAGGAAGACTGAAGTGACAGTCGAAACATGTCAAAGGTAAAAACAGCTCCTATTTAAAAATACTCACTGTGTGATTAAAAAAGAATCCTCAGAGTGGACAAAATGAACCTAACCACACTGAAAAAGGTGACTGATGGCAACAATTACTGCTGGTTGGATCTTAATCGTCTTTTTGTGCCAACTGAACAGCCCAACAAAACGCTGTTCTCTGATGAGCTCAATCCTGACTCAGTTAAACATTTTGCCAGTTTTGGAGTATTTTATTTACACAACAGGCAAAGTTTTGAGTTTTTATTTAAGTATAAAATTGTAAATGCAATGGCAAACACCTTGGACATTTCCAGGGCTTTTACGGCGTCTGTTCAACCTGCAGCTTCAAAGGCAGAGCATACATGTCTAATTCAGTGCACTTTTTGACAGAGTCAGCAAGTACTTCCTCATGGTCCTTTAGCTGCATGCTGCTTGTGTGCACGCTGAACAAAATCAGGCGTTTATACACATCCCTGCCTCTGTGAATGGAACTAAACAAAGTGGCTCGGACACATCCACACACACTATTCCAGGCAGACACTAAATCTGGTCATGCTAGCCACACCTTTGTAGTTTAGGGTGCTACTGAGCTATGTAAGCTACAATGCACAGCGCTGTTTTCCTCTGCTGCCTTCTTCCTTTCAGCCTCAGAAGGGCAGCATCGCCTCTATTCTGTCTGCCAGGCCACTGAGCAGCTAATCCCAAAAACAGAACTGACCTGTGACTTCATCAGGAAGTCGTACACTCGTGACGTGAGAACCGGCCGCGTCATGATGGTGTTTGGTGGGATGACTCCCAGATTACAGCTCTCCCACTCTGACAACGGGGCGCGACGGCCGTCACCACACAGCAGCTCGAAGTCCGACGATGTCCAACCGTCTGCCCAGCCGGCGGAGCTCAGACCTGAAGGACAATAGCGACATACAGTCAGGCAGCATCACCGTGTGTGTGTGTTTACGTCAAGTCTTGATCTCGAGCATCTCACTGAGGATGTTGGCGTGAAGGTTGTGCTGCTCGATGAAGGCCACGTCGCCGTAGCTTTTACCGCTGGGATCTCCAACCAGGCACCTGTGAATAACCAGTACAGTTTTATTTATGTAGCACTAAGACTTCACAAAATCACTCAACAAATCCAGAGATTCCTTTGGGTTACTTTTGAGCAGCATCATGATTAAAGGATTAAACAGTCACTTCAGGCAAATTGTTATTAGTTTCCTCACTGACAGATTTGGTTTTATTTGCTCCATGTATTTCTAAAATAACGCCTTTAATAAATGAAAAATACTTTATTTATCCCAGAAGGGAAATTCAATTAATTAATACTCTGTCTTCACTGTAATTCAGTGGAGGGGATTATGAATGACACTGTTTTGTGGATTGTCATGTTTCCTGCTGCTCTTTTTAATATTTTTCAGCGAATTTTTTTTAGAGCCCAAAAATGTCTCGTACTGAATCACTCTCACGGCTGCTATTAGTTTTGCTGGTGGCGGCCATATTGAGCTGTTTTTCTCACAAACTTAGAGGTGACCTGGGGAACATTCTGGAGTATTTAGCAACCAAAATGCCAGATATTTCTCTCAGGAGCTGGTGGAGACAAAAATAGAGCCAAAAGACAAAAAGTACTTGGTTTAAATTTGCACGGTGGACAGAAATTCACTGGTAAGTGAATGCTAATGTTGCTCTGTAACTGTTAAATAAATAGTCAACATAAATAGTTGGTGGTAGGTGATGGTATGTCAATGTTTGGTTTACTGCTGGCACCACATAAATGTGGATTAAATGCATTGTTGTCGCAGCAAATATCTTAAAACCAGGACTAGTTAAACCAAAACTTCCTCTAAAAGTAGGTGGAAAACATGCTTATTCATAATTTGGCTCAACTCTTTCTTTAAACCACAGATTAACAGAAAAACGAGGCTCAGGTAATCACTGCACCAACCTTAACGCCCCCATGTTGCCATAGTAACGCTCATTGTGGTTGTCAGCGCAGCGTTTGGTCGCGGCCTCCCCGGTGCCTCCCATGCACACTTTGCACAGATTCCCCTGAGAGCCAGGAAGGCAGCCTTTCCAAAACACCTCATTGTACACTGAGGACACACAAAGCGGCAAACTGCAGTCACACGTGAGGCTCAATGCAGCGACGGGGGACGCTCAAATCCACAAGCAGCCACTAAGCGCTGAGTGCAAAGGTCAAGAGGTTAGAGAATAGACATGATTTATCTACGTTCAGTGCAGCAGGAGTCCACGTGAATGTTTGGAAACAGCACCTTGGTTTGGATCACAGTCTGAGCTGCTGTTGTGCTCCAGGCTCAGCTGGTGTCTGACCGGCAGCAGCCAGCCTGCAGGGCTGTACATGTGGCCGTGACACGAGCGCCGGCTTCCGAGGTTCCCGATGAAAATGTTCCTGCTGGAGCGCTTGGCCACCGCTACAGCTGCTACCGGCGGCAAGACTGGAGAGAGAAACAGCGGCAGGTTGCGTGTGAAGACAACAAAAGGCAGCAGAAAGTTGACCGCTAGGCTGCTTGTTGCTTGTTGCTCTTCATCTTACCATCGGCCTCCAAGTGAGCTGATCCTGCAGCAGGAACACATTTTCCTCCTGAGAGAATCCACGAAGACACAAGAAAACAGAATCAATCACAAGAGTAGAATTGAAGTTTATTTACTAAATAATCAAGTGATTGTTTTAAAGCTGACCATGTTGGTTCTAAACTATCTGGGCTGCAAACAGAAATCATCAGAAAGTGAAAACCTTCAGCTGATTTACCTCAAATAAAATATTGTTGATTGACAGAATAAATTTGTGTTTAAAAAAGCACTGACGAGGTTTTACATTCACTTACGACGACTACGAGACTCACAATGATTAACTAAATAATTGTCTAATTGTCATCAGCAATAACAATTTAATAATTACTTGAGTAATTTTTCAAACAAAAATACAAACATCTGCAGATTTCAGTCTCTCCAATGTGTGGATTTGTCACGATTCTGTTCTATATCAATAGAAATCGATGTTTGGGGTTGAAATAAAAGACAGTTTAATAAATTTGGAGATAATATCTGGGACACATTATCTGATGGGATGTATACAAAACAATAAACCAATCAATCCTATAAACTAACTTAAAACAAAATCATCAGTTTGAGCCATAATTATCAGATTATTTCTGCAGTGCTTTGCTAAATGTCTTTAAGTTGTCGGTTTTGTCAGATTAATAATCCAGATAGATTCAGTTCAGAGCTCCACGAAAACCAGGAAAAGCTCAAAACCCTCACAGCAGAGGCTAAACCAAATAAAGGTGGATATGGAGTAGTAAGAGTGCCAAAATACGAAAATAAATCAATAAAACAATCAAATAAAAGTGGAAATAAAAAGAAGAATAAATAAAATAAAAAAAGAAATGATGTGACAATATAAAGCAATGCTAATTGAAAATGAATCCATAAAAGAAAAGGCTAATAAAAGTAGAATAATAAAGACAAATAAATAAAATATTAATTTATTTTTAATGATTTTTTATCATTTTAATTTTTTATTTATTTGTCTTTATATTTCTACTTTTATTAGCCTTTGCTTTTATGGATTTCATCTCTGATTATTATTGCTTTATATTGCCACATTATTTATTTATCTTATTTTATTTATTCTTCTTTTTATTTCCATTTTTATTTTATTACTCTTTTATTGATTTATTTTTGTAATTTGGCTCTCACTACTCCATAGATGGCATTTTGCCTTAATAAATGACTTTGGATTAAATCGAACTGTTGTCTGTTTTTGGTCGGTCTCCTACTCATTTAATTTCGCTACACAACTTCCACCAGTTCATAATGAATAAAGGAAATTCTACAGCTTGATTCTGGAGGAGCCTCTCTGCTGTGTGCTTCTATTTTATTATTCTATTCAACAGTCTTACCATAATATTCTGTCACAACAGGGACGAGGCCACATTTCCCTGCGATGAACGAGTGAGTCGCATCCAGTGAGACGGCGTCCACCTCGTCCCTCTGTGGTGAAGGTACAAGAAGTTTGTGCAACAAGCCTCGACAGAGTTTAATGAAAACCCAGACATCCTGCAGTGTACGTGACTCACCTTAATTTTCTCGATACAGTCGCGCATCGATACAGCTCGGACGCACACCAGCGGGTCGGACTTGATGCTGAGAGCCCACTGCTCACACTTCTTCTGCTCTGCGTGGCTGATGCAGCACCATCGCACAACGCTGTCCTCCAACGAGCTTCCTGCAGACACACACAGTTTCAGTGATGCTGTGAAACCACAGCCAGCCTGTTTTGAATGTGAACACAGCAGTGAGTGTCAGCACCTTCATGGCCGAGGCCTTTGAGCAGAGCAACGTAATCCAGCCCTAACACCTGACTGACATCCATGTCGTCTGCCAGGATGGCCAGTTTCTCTGTGACGTCTTTGAAGAGAAGGTCGTTCTCCCCAAAAGCTGATGAGTTGAAGAGCTGGAAGCGCTGCCTTTCTCTTCCTTGTTGCCCAAACAGCATCTGAAGAATCATTAGAGAGTCTTTCACTGGAGCAAAACAACGATGAAGCACAGAAACAAAGTGTGTCACATTTGTGGTAAGAAAAAAATAAAAAATTACCTGCACAGTCATTAGAAATTTGCGAACGACTTTGCGGAAATTGGGTCTGGTGACCATTCCCCCTCCTGGACCACGTCCCAGGTTACAGTGTCTGTAGTGGCTGAGAGGAGCTTGTGTGCCGTCGGTACACAGTAACCTGAACTCATCCCGCTCGCTCTCTGACACAGAAGGAGAAACACAGATGTTGCTGTACTTTGCAGTTGGATTCTGTGAGTCTT
>NW_007577741.1:701337-752126 GCF_000690725.1 Stegastes partitus
TCATTATTTGGCTTATTGTCATGTTTTGATCTTAAATTTTGAACCCAAAAGTGGCAAAAACACAAATTTCACTCTATTGTTAAGCTAGTTTTGGAGAGCACTGTTTTTCTTTTGGTTTGTTTGTGAGTTTTTTTCTCATTTATAGTATATTTTGTGCATTTTTGCCTTTATGATAGTTCAGCAGGAAACATGAAGAGAGGAATATGTGGGATGATCATTACCAGTGTCTTAAACCACTTAAGCCACCAGGGTTCTCCAGATCAGTCTATTTATTGCCACGGAGTAACTGGAACAAGACATTACAGCATCAGACTACACTGCTCACCATCGATGCTCTCAAGGGCCAAATGGTCCACGAATGCCACATCTCCTGCCCCCCTCCTGAGACATCTGTGGCAGAGCAAAAGGGGCAACAATAGAGGCAATTTGCAGATGTTTTTACTACCACGGCACATGTTGGAAATACATGAAACATGTCCGACCTGAGGGCTCCCTGGCTGTTGTAGAAGGGCTCGCTGTGGGACGTTTCGCAGTGGTAATTCTTCTGGCGGATGTACGACTTCTGGCCTTGGCACAGGCTGCACAGAGGAGGCGCCATGGCAGCAGCTCCAGGAACACAGCTGGCACTGAAAAAGGTACTAACATCTGCCAGAGAGAAGAAAAACAAGTCAGAAACTTGATCAGAAGTGAGGAAATGGAAAGATGAAGCTGCATTGTTTTCCACAGGAACTTTCTCATCACCCTGACTTAGCGGCTGCTCCTTTGACCAGCTCAGGTAGTTCCTGGACAGCAGGAAGCCGAGCGGAAGACTCCATCCTGCCGTCCATCGAACCCCGCTGTGACAGCTCTTGAGGCCCTGCAGGGATCGTATGTCCAAGCTGCTGTTTCTCACCACAGCCACAGACAGAATACAGCCTCCTGCAGAGAAACATTCACAGACCTCAGTGCTCAAGAGACACGCTGAAGTTTCTCAGAAATGAAAGGCAAACCCACCGTCACTGTATATCTCCTTGGCGATGGCAACAAGGTCGAACTGCTTCACGGCAGAATAAACTTCTCCTGCATCCAAAGTCACTATATCGGCGCGATTAGCCTGAAACAAAGAGTTCAGAGGGTGAGTTGTAACCTTACATCGTCCTCCTGAAAGAGACCAAGCAGTGAAGCTCTTATGGGGTTGGAGGTTCAATGTGAGAAGTTTAGCATTTAAATTCACCGAGATGCTTTAATAAAAAACATTTACAAGCTCGATTGTGTTTGCTGGGACAGAACCCTGGACAGAATCATTAATTTTAGGTTAATTTAAAGAAAAATCTACAACTTTTCTCTCAGTGGTACAGAGCAAATATACAATAGGAGGATTTTATTTCATATATTTTTCCAATCAGCTGATAAAATGCGTTCCAGTTTCATGCAGCTAACATCTGGAACTGTCTTTCAGAAGATGTGAGACAGACCTCAACTCTGACAAATCCAGGCTGAAAACAGTTCTATTTAGTTGTGCATATGACAACTCTTCTAATTAATGATTATATTTATGTCTTTTTGGATTGATTTTATCTGCCTTTTTGCTTTTAATATAATTAATTAATGACTGTGTTTGTGGATTGACTTTATCTGTCTTCTTATAATTTAGTGTGAAGCGAATTGTGCTATTCAAATAAACCTGCCTTGCTTTTCCTAAAATAAATTCAATTTAAATGCTCTACTTTAGATCTAATGCAGCTGCCTCTGTTTATCTGAAGTCTGTGTTCTCACACAACGTCCCGCCCACACCGCTATCTGATTGGTTACATGCTGTGAGCAATAGCCAATCAACACTGAGGAATACATTTCAAAAAGTTGTCTTTTAATCAAACAAAAGTAAAACATAAATAAAGGCATTTTAACCAACTATTTTCAGTTTGGTTGTCGATCTCCTTGATGACCAATAAGTGGGAGGAAACATGTTGGTCAGTTTCTAACAAACAACCAGTCGTAATTCATCTTCAGAGCTAAATTTTTCATCCAATTCCACCTTAGAGTGTGACCAAATATTACATAATGTTGTCTAAATAATGTTTTAAGTTGTATTTTGATTCCAGCCTGTGGGTGGTTTTAATATCGACACTGATAAGTTTGGTGATTTGTCTGATTCTCAGTCATCCTGGTTATTGGAATCTGTGGTGCTCTAGCAGTTTGACTTCTCTTTTTGGTTCTTGAAGATATTTCACCTCCCGTCTAAAAAGGCTTCTGAGTTATGGGGAGCCCCAGGTATATGATATCACCCCTAACTCACACGGATAATGGCCCATTAACTCCCACAGATTTCCATGAATCAAAGTGACAGTGAAAGCGCCAGGTGAGGGATGACTTCAGGTCACTGTGGTTTATAATGAAAGTTACAGCACAGCTTTAACAGCTTTATGAAGGAGGTCTTAAAGGAAACAGTAAATCTCAATCACCTTTACTTCCTGGTTTTTATAGGTCCTTGTTCAACCTCTGACACCCTCTGACTGAGCAGCTTCCTTCAAGTTTGTCTATATTTTTATCAAGGACTTTTTTGTGTGTTGCTGCGTACTTTAAGAACTGAGTGTTTCCATTTAATTTCAACATGTATCTATTTTCAACAGTTAAATTCACATTTTATTTCAGAATGCATTTCATAAATGTATTCAAGCGTGCAAACATTGCCTCATATGTAGTTAAAACTGACTTATTCAGCCCACGCAGACGTTTACATCAGATCTCTCCCAGATTTAAAACAGTGTTAAAATGGTTCACCTTGATTCTATCGATGCAGTCGGCCGTGCTGGACGCTCGTATGCAGGAGAGTCTGGCAAAAGCAGCCACGGCAGCTGGTGGCAGCACCGCCACCAGAGCTTTGGCTAGTTCTGCACACTTCCTCTGCTCAGGATCCGACACTGTGCACCATCGCATCTTCTTAGCTGGAGGACGGTACAAAGGAACCAGGCCCAGAAGAGGGATATGCATTTAGCTCTTTTAGTGGAGAATTTAGTGTTATACTTCATGCATGTGTATGCTTTATGAGGACACAGTTATTTAATTCATTTCTTTTCGTATTTATTATTAAAAAGAAATGTCAAGGCAAAACTGAAAAGCTTTTACAATATTTAGATAAATCACTTTTAATAATGTCCAACATGAACAACAGGACAGAAAGACTTTGAACAACAAAATGAGGCTGAAGATCAACATGAAATAACTCTAATAAATAGACTGACTAGTAACAGCACTCACCCCTGATGCAGCAGACAAAGATGAAAATGAGGAAAACCACATAAAGTCCTCGCATTTTGCCTTGCTGTAGATCAAAGATTCAGACAAATCTGCAGAGTGCAACAGACAGCTGTCCCCTCTGTGAGTCCGAAATCCCTGATTTTCCTGCATAGAGTGTCCAAACTATTAGAGGCACTGGTGCTAACGGAGAAAGAGAACACCTATTGCGCAAGGGCAGCTCCTCTGAAAACAGTAAAGTCACTTTTTGCACACATATGGAAAATATTTAGTACGCACCATCTGTCACAAGGACGACCCCTATCCAACGTTTCCGTCCGTTTAAAGTGCAGCGCTGCAGGCTACTCTGTGGTACTTCGGTTTTAATGTTTTTGGTTATGCTGAGTCAATTTTAAGACATTTAACAAGAACAACAGCATTACAGGGATATTGAGATGTCCGTTTTTTCCCCTCAGAAGATATAAAAGTCCAGCATGTTTTCAGCGAAATAAGCATCAGTTTAGAAGATGAAAACGAGTTTGTGGCAGATAAATAACAGTCCAGCAGGTGTAATTGCTCTGGCGGTGTGTGAGGACTGCACTGTAATGCTGTAAACACAGAGGTATCAGCTTCCATCTCTTTTGCTTTTTGACAGAGGAAATACACTCCTGACGCGTGGAGGACCGACTGTAAATGCTGGACTCTCTCTGCGTGCAGCAGCATCGTCGGTCTCTGCTTTTCCAGCTCCGTGGACAGTCTGTCGATGCGCTCCTCCAACTGTCAACATCAAAAACAACAACTGTGACACATTAACAGTAACGTGCAGCGTCAGTGATGTAATTCACCATCCGCCTTAAGTGAACTCTGCTTAATACTTTACAGCCAGCGAGTTAATCAAGCTGCTGAGAAATGGATGCAGAGCTTAAGGCAACAGTGACAGGAACTTCAGAAGTCTAGCCTCACAACCAGACTGTGAGTGCTTCTTTCCGTTATCAAAGAAACTCGGACCGTGTGCAAATCACCAGCTTCTCAGTAAGGTCACTTCTACTTTCTGGTGTCCTGCTGCTGTTTGCAGACTCAGTGTTTGTGCAGCATAAAGTCAGAGAACCACAGTTTCTCTCATAGTGATGGAAAAAGCACAATTATTGCCTGAATGCTTTATCAAAATCTCTCCCTGGTCTTTGATTTAAACCATAAAAAGTTGTCCCTGTATATTAAAATTACACATCTAGTAACTTTTATCCACAAAAAGAACCCTTCATGCCTTAAATGGTTTAGATCTAACTTTACACCTTTACCCTCTATGAATAGGAGTTGTGTCAGAAAAGTTCCAGGACTGGTGTCACAAAAGATATATTTCAAACCCAAATTACGAGTTTTCCCCTTCAGACGATCAACCAGCACGTCTACAAAGAGATCCTGCAGCGTTTGCTTCGTTCAGTGAGGAGAAGAGGCGAGAGTTGTGGCAGGACGAGTCGTGGCTGCTTCACCATGACAACACGCCTGCTCACGATGCCCTGAGCATCCCACAGTTCCTGGCTGAGAAGAACATCGCCGTGCTGGAGCAACCTCCCTATTCACCCCACCTGGCTCCGTGGGATTGTTTCCTCTTCCCCAACCTCATGGGTCATCAAGGGGACCCGTTTTGGAGACATGGACAACATCAAGATGGCTGTGACAACGGAGCTGAGGAGGATCCCGGAAGAATCCTTCCAGGCAGAGAAGTCTGGGGAAGTGTGTTAGACTCCAGGGGGATTACTTTGAAGAGGAAAACTTGTAGTTTGGATTTGAAAATATATCTTTTGTGACACCAGTCCTGAAACTTCTCTGACACACCTCGTATGCAGATCTATGACGTCCCTTCCTCTCTCTCCCCTCCCATGCCTTCGCCACTCGCTGCAGCTCAGACACACCAGCTCACCTACGACTCTGCACTGTGAAACCACTCTCTGCTACATGACGGCAAGTTGTACTATTGGAGTAATTCAGTCATACATGTTCGCACTAGAAACCGATTCTGATAGATAGAAAATAACCCTAAAATTTAACAGGATTGGAAGGTTTGTTATGCATGAATCCCCAAAAGTGGGAATCTCTGCTTTTTAACGGTACACTGTAGGTTCAAGGTGGAAATACAACAAAAGCTTATTTAGCTAAGACCTGTCGTACAGAAACAGAACAACCATGATGGAACTTCTGACATTATCCCTTTAGGTGTAGTTTAAATGTGTTGAGCACTTGGCAGAATTTCTTAAACAATGACATCGAATTTAAAAACATTTAAATATCTAATAATACCCAGAAAATGTGTTTTCAGATTAACTATTGTTGGTTTAAAGGCGACAGAGTGACGTGGCGGCTAACACTGCCGCCTCTCAGCTAGAAGGTTCTGGGATTTAATCTGCTGGATGTCCTCTGTGTGTGCAGTTGTTCTCTCTGTGCTCCAGTTTCTTCCCACAGTCCAAAGACACGTACGGCAGGTGAACTGGTAAATCTAAAGTGGCCACAGGTGTGAGAGGGAGCATGTACGGTTGTCTGTTGCTTTGTGTTGGTCCTGTGATGGACTGGTGACCTGTCCAGTGTCAGCTTAGGCCCTGTGACCCCCCTACAGGTTTAGTTAAGATGTTTATTGTCAAATATTTGAACACAGTCAGGTTACTTGATTAATGTTCTTTGAGAATGATGATAAAGACTAAAACTTAAATGAATCAAGCTTTAGATCATCACCACTCACATTTGTGCTACATCTGTAAAAAATCTATTTATCTCTGAATGCAGGCGCTGATAACGGCGTCCCTGAGCAGTTTTCTACGTCTTTACCTCCTTTAAATCTTGGCAAACTGCATTTTTTTCCATTTGTTCGTCCTTTCCGCTGGTCTGCAGCCAACTCTGTAACACCTCTTGCAGTTTTCTCCATGCCCTGATCGGAAAAACACACATCAAACACCAGCCTCTATGTTGACAACATGTACATTGATAATAAAAAGACTGATTTTTACCGGAGCTGCTTTCTCTCCTGCAGGAAGCTCTTCATCTCCAGCCGAATGCTGAGAAGTTCTGTCGTCAGAGCTGATGTTGCATCAGCTGTTGGATGAGGAACCTCAGTCTCTCCACTGGATGCTCTCACACGTATCTCTTCAAAAAGCATCACAACAGTTGTTTCAGCTTTGGTGTTTGAGATGTTCTTTGTAATCCAAGCTTGATACGTAGGTGATTAAAGAAACTCATACTGGGAGGAGAGGCACAGATAACATACCTGGATGAGCTGATGAGTGTTGCTCAAATGAAGGGATGAACTGATGAAAAGGCACAAGAGGAGCATCTCCAGGATCTGAGCGATTGCATTTCTCCAACTGGGAAAAAAAAAACCACAATATAACCCAAGCAAGTTACTTAATATAGTGATGAATGCTTGTAGATTTATGTCCAAGTCAAACACGTGATTATTACTATATTCTGGGTTCCAGCAGCCATGAAAGCAGAAGGTGGTAAAAGGAGGTCTTGTGTTTCCTGAGTCGAGTCCACGGTGGGCATGAAAGGTTCAGAGATGGTAGATATGAGGGGGCTCTGATGTGTAGCGGTAACAGGGACTTTAGCAGGAAGGAGGCAGGATGACGCTGCAGGATGGTCGTCTTCTGAAGGAAAACTGAACTCAGACGGAGCTGCCTCGCTGCTGGTGATGCCAGTTTGTGTTTGGATGCTGGAAAACAAAGCGTTTGTTAGTTCCTTCTGCAGACTGTTAACACAACCCTTCACTTTAAGCTAATTCATAATATAAAATATGTGTCTAATACACAGAAAATATAGTAATCATCCATCCATCCATTATCTATACACCGCTTAATCCTCACTAGGGTCATGGGGGCTGGAGTCTATCCCAGCTGACTCAGGGTGAAGGCAGGTTCACCTGGACAGGTCACCAGTCTATCACAGGGCTACACTTAGAGACAGACAACCAAGCACACTCACATTCACACCTACAGACAATTTAGAATCACCAATTAACCTCAACATGTTTTTGGACTGTGGAAAGAAGCCGGAGAACACGTAGCTGCACGGGGAGAACGTGCAAGAAACTCCACGCAGAAAAATCCTGGGCATCCTACCGGGAATCTTCTAGCTGCGAGGCGACAGTGCTAACCACCGAGCCACCTTGCAGCCCTATGTACGAACAGAAATGAGAAAAAGTGTCAATTTATTGACAGCTGCTGTACCCTCTATGTTGCAACACTTTCCCTGGAGAGTCAAAGAGCTCCTGGCGGCGACGTGGCTGACGTCGAGGTGTTCTGTTAAGAAGCCTGCAGAAAAAAACAAACAAAAAAACAAAAACAAGACAAAATGTAAGTCCACATGTCGACCAAACTTTCACAGCCTGTCAGACTGACGCACACACTCACAGCTTGCTAAGCAGTTCATCCTCAGCTCCGTATTCTGCCGAGTCAGACGAGGAAATGCTGTTCACTGCAGGTGCAGTCAAACAGAAGGTCACGCTCTTTTTCAGCGGTTGAGCTCTGACCTCTTGCTCCCTTCGTGGTTTGCACAGCGCTCGCTGCTTCCACCGCATGGCACACCGTCTGACGACTCTCTGGAGACGATGTGATCTCTGCGGGACACGTGTAGATTTAATAAAATTAAATCTGACGTCTAAAAACAACCACAAGAAACACACAATAACCCACTTGCTCTTGGCTGTGCTGCGTGAGGCTCGTGGTGAGATTGTTCATATGAGCAGCGTATGTGAGGATGCACGACACGCCTTCCCTCAGCAGCTGGTCTCTGTAGACCAGTGCAGCTCTGGCGGCTTGTTCTTGCTTCCTGCGCTGCTCTGTGACCCACAGCCTCCAGCCGTACAACACCTGCAGCAGGTTCACGGAGCAACATCAAGATAAGCATCATTTCTGCAGTGCATACAGAGCTAAATGTTGTCGTGAGAGAAGAATGCGGAGGCAGGTGTTACCTTGGCCTGCAGAGTGAGGGCCCAGTGCCAGAGAGCCCGCTCGGTCTGCTTAGCCTCTCTCCGTCTGTGCTGCAGCTGTTAGCAGGAAGAAAACCGACGTCACAGCCAGTTTAACTGCACTAAATCAAACCACATACAGTGCTGTGCTAAAGTTCTGGCCACTTAAGATTCTTATCCATCACACAGTAGTATCAAAGAGGCATCTCAAGTCCTAAATTCATTTTGGGGCTTAACAACAACTTCAAACAGAGTCATAAAAAACTATCTTTGCCGCAACAAACACAAGAAGTCCTGCAACAGATGGTACGACCTCCACAGAGCCCCGATTTAAACATCATGGAGTCAGTCTGGGATTGTATGTCAGAAGACAGCGAGACGGGCTGAATACATAAATGGACTTTGGCAAGTTCACAGAGAGACTTGAAACAACCCGTCTGCCAAGTACCTTAAAAAACTGTGCACAGTTGTACCTCATTAGTGCTGTTTTAAAAGCAAAGGGTGCTCACAACAAAAACTGGTTTGATTAAACTTTGCCTGAAGGTAATTAATAAATAAAAACCATGAATGTACATCAGTCTGACTGTCTCCCCTTTATGCCCACTCACAGTCGTGTTCCACATAGAAATCAGGAAACAAAATACAAACGCTGCCAATTCTGTCCTTTTCCTCTTTGGATGTCAACGTCACTTTTACTCCACTAATTTGCTTGAAATGTAAAAAAGGACATCAACAAACCTTCATTTTCCACCGTTCATAGTACGCCTGGTACATTTTCAATCTCAGCAGCAGGACTCCTTGTCGTTTCATCACCTACAAAAAACACATCTCAACATTTTTAAGAACCCACGTTACTGCATGATGTCGACAGTTAAGCGATAATAAAGTTCTAACCTTATTTTTCTGGTGCTGGTAGTGGTATACGTTCCATGCTTTCAGAGTTCTAGAGAGGAGTTTAGAGTTATGGTGCCTCCTGGCCTTTTCCATGCACATCCTCTCCCTCCGAGCCTCCCTGGTTTGTTTCCGCCACTGTCTGAAAAACCGCAGCAGTTGCACTGAAAACAGAAAACAGTGAGGTAAGAAGTGGACAACAATTTAGGTACATTTCACTTTGCTTATCTTAAAAGCACCATTCTGACTTAACAGTTAATTAATCACTGTAATAAAAGGAAAACTGTGATAAGTGGAAGATAAATGTTGCATTTGTCTTAGATTAGTTTGATCAAAGTAATTTGCTTTGTCCCACTCTGGGGGTCTTGATCCACTGCAGCCGTTCATGTGCTTTTACAGTCTAGCTGTAAATTGTATGACAGCAAATTAAACAAATACTCGGCTACTATCAAACTACAAGAGTGAGAAAAACAGAGGTTTCGACACTCGTGACTTGTAAAAGAACTTGACACGCAGCTGCAATAGATGAAAACGCTGAATAAATATAAGTCTTGCTTTTGTATGAAATTCAGAAGTTGCATTAGTTTACTGAGATGATCAAATGTGCCATCGATTGCTCGGCACTCTTTTGTGTAGCGATATCTGCAAAGTACTATTTATCGTGCTCCTCTCTCTTCGTGTCACTTCCTGGTCCTAAGATGTAGGACATGAGGAGAGAAAAGGAATCCAGGACGTACAAACTGAGAAATGAGAAGATGGAACTGTAACCTGTTGACCACATACCTTGATTTATGGAGCTCTGAGCCCTGCTGAGTGCTTCCCCCTGCTGGTGGCGCTTTGATACTGCATGTGTTTTTACTTCTCGCCAAGTAAAGAACACCTTGAGAGGTTTAGAGCAAAGAAAGCAATCAGCAAAAACATTTTAAAAAGTGAGGAACTGTGGTGGTTTTAAAGGTGAAGGCACAAGACCGTTCATAACCTTAAATTGAAGGTGGTGCTCATAGTGATTCTGCGCCCGTTGCTGTGCGACTCGAACCTCTGCCATGAGCGCTGCGTTCTCCCTCCACACAGTGAGAACTCGCCTGAGGAGACAGGACTGAAGCTGGTGATGCTGACATACTTGCGTGGTTTCTAAATGGAGATGCTGAAGGAGGTTCTATGTGTTTGTGCTTTACCTGAGAAAACACTGTGTTTGCTGCTTGTAAAGTTCCTCTGCATGATCGTAGATGTGAGACATCTGTAGATGGTGTTTCTGTGAATACACACAGGACTTTATTTGTGTTGCTCCCAGCGCATTAAATAATGTGAGTATATTGCATGTAATCGATACTAACGTACCTTCCAGGCCACAAAGGAGTGTTTGAGAAGTTTAGCTTCATGGCAATGCTGAATCTGCTCCAGCCTGTTATTCTTCACCCTCTGGCTCTGAACAAACTGATCACACACACACACACACACACACACTTGAAACAGACATCTGATCTGTGTTGGTATGACACCTGAGAGCTCTGGTCAATGCACCGGTTTCCAGAGATGCTGAGCAGAATATTTCTAAGATGCAAGTTTCCAGATTTAAACAGTTCTGTTTTTATCCTTTTTTTAATCTTAGGCCAAAAGCACTGATGCTTTACAGGGTGTAAACTCTATGAGCAGATGGTGTGCAGACTGACCGGGACAAAGACTAAAAAAAGCACCTTTTTCCATTTCTCTACAGCCCATCTCATGCAGCGCAGGTCACCCTGATGGCAGGCCTGCTGCTCTCGGTTTCTCCTGACACGAAACAAACAGATATATTAGCAAACACCACTTTAAGCTCACAGCTGTACCAACAACCTCAGCAGAACTTGGTCTGCTTCACCTGTCTCGTATCTCAGCACTGTTGTCCTTCCACTGCGTCATTGTCTTGTGGAGAAGTGTGTGCAGGTACAGGCGGTGTGAGGCCTCCTGTTTCTCCGCCTCTTTGATCTTCTGTTGTGTGCGTCGTCTCCATCGAGCCCAGGCTCTCTGCATGTGACATCGCTCCTCGTGAAGAATTGCCTGAAAATACAATGTTATGAGTCTGTTGCACAGCTGCGGTCTTAATCAACAACACAGTTTTCATGTGAAGCTGGCGTACCATCCGCTCAGAAAGCATTTCCTCCTTGTGCTTCTCCGACTGCCCCCACCAGGTGTAAAACACCCAAGTGTACTGACGCTGCCTGACAAACAAACCACGGAGAGACATCGCATAGGTCAGCCTGCTGAGTTTGGAACCGGTTTACAACAAGTCCAGAGAAAAGGTGGTAACTCACCGATTATAGACTTCAGCTTTGTGTTTCCTCTGTTTCTGCAGTTGTCTCTGCAGAGCGAACTTAACCCATGACTGGAAACATCGAGGTAACATACGCTCTGCAAACCAAATGTCTGCACGAAGCTCGAGTTCCTGTAAGAAAACATGCTTTTGATCAAATATCTCGTATTTTCAACTACTGTTTGTATGAACATCACAAGATTTCATAAACTGTAATATATTTTACAGTGTTCTCAGTTTAAAGGTCACATATTCTGCATCTTTTCATTCATGAAAGTCTCATATATCCCCAGAATGTGTTTAATTTTCAGCTCAAACAACAGCAGAGATGGTTTATTTCACTGTGACTGTATAACACCTGCTCTGAAGTGGCTGTTTCAGCATTTGCAGTTTTAAATGCAGCTGAGCTGGGCTAGAGGAATGGATGTGGTCTTTATATTCTCACAGCTTCCAACGAAACACAATAAAAAGTGGATTTTCACCATATGGGACTGTTTTATGAAACATGTTTTGCTCTCATCCATAGAAGTATATCTTCATATTTGATGCTTTGTATTGGATCTGAAAATACCTGCATGTGTTTCTGTTCAGCAAGTTTCTCTCTCCAATGTTGAAAACAGCTCCTCAATAGTAAAGCGCTGAAGTGAGAAAAGCAGCTCCTTTCAAAATTCAGATCTAACAAAAGATAAAATATGTTTGTAGCCTGAATGCTACAATGTTGAGCAATGAATGAAAGCACCTGTAGTTCGTCTGTGCCGTCTCTGTGAGCGGTTGAAAATTCTGATCCTCAGCTTCCTCCAGACGGTTCTGCCATAATTTCCAGAACCTGCTCATCATCTATGAAAAACATCAAACCTTCAGACGCTTTCGAAACTTTACAGAAAGTAATTATTACTGACACTGTAGAGTGAGGATCACAGTGTGCTCATTAATTACTGTTTGCTGACGATGTTGGACGGCCATGTTGTTGTTCAGTCTGTGTGCTTTGTTCTGCATGACATTCAGAGACAATCCGCGCAATCCAGCACGCTGCAACAAGAACGCACAGTGATCAATATGTGACGTGATCACATGGTCTATTTATTGGAACTTGCTCCTTTTTTTCCTTTTTACCAGTAAATTACGCTGGAGATGCTGACTCGCTATCTGGTTTCTTTCAGCCTCTTCTCTGCACAACGTCACATCTACTGAAGAGCTAAAGAATCAAACGATAATTGTAAGAACTGACTATGCTTCAGCAGATTGTGTGATTGTATGTGTGAACGTATGGATGAGGATACAAGCTCTCCAGCACTCCAACGCTCTACGCTGGACGCTCTGTTCGGCCAAATGGCCTGCAGATTGCAACCGGGCTTCTTCAGCCTGTTTGCATTCCAGCGCGTTGCTCCATTTACTCCAACATTTTTCCGCCAGGTGGAGACAAGCGGCACGCTGGGCCACAGCTACAAAGGCACAAACAATAACAACTGGTAAGAACAGAGATTCTACATGTGAAAGAGCAGATGAAAAGTCAGGAACAGGAATGAAGCTACACATACTGACCTTGTGTTTTTTTCTTGGTCTGGCGACAGGAGACATAATTTACCCACTGAGTCAATGTTCTTCTTTTCAGTGTTAGGTTGAAGTGAAGTGCAGCTTTGGATTCTTTTTCTCTCTGGCGACGAGCAGCTGTGTGCATTTCTTTCCATTTATGCCAAACCTTGCACAAAACATATAAGTTCCCACATTAACAGAAAAACGCACAGGAGACGAGCAATCACTGCTCATAAAACTGATAACAAATGGTTTATAGGTGTCTTGACACAACTGGTTTCACTGTCAGTTCATTATTTTCTTAATAAATCAATTAGTCGTTTGGTTGATGAAATGCAGGAAAATTGCGTGTTTCCCAAAGTCCAGCATGACATCCTCAAAGGTCTTGTTTCATTCACACCCCGAAGATATTTAGTTCAGAGTAGAGGAACCAGAAAATATTCTGATTTAAAAAGGTGGAGTCAGAGAATTTCCACTTTTTTTTCTTAAAAAATTACTTTAAAAGTAGTTGTTGATTATTTAAATCAAATAATTGTGCAGCTTCAGTGTTGGGTCGCGTCTTTACCTCGCTCTGCAAGATCACTTTCCTCTTTTTCAGAGCTTTTTCCTCTAAAGCATAAAGGTCTCGATGCTGCTGAAGCCTAGTCTGCCACAAGCGCCACGCTGAACTGGAAAACACAACCAAGTTAAAACCAGGAATATGTTCAAGATTACAAGACTGAAACAAATTGTAAATATAATCATCTCACTGCATAGTTGAGAGCCTGCTTTGCTCAAGGGCCGATTCGAGCATTCTGTTCTTCATTCTCCTCATCTCCGTGAAAACCTCCCATCTGTCCCAAACCAGACGCATCCGTTGCTTGTCAGCTGATTAAAGAAACGAAATGATTAATGGGGCACCAGCTGCCTTTGATATCTTACAAAACATGTGGCTTATGGTTCAGCGAGAAACTCCCTCTTTGTGTTGTGATCATACCAAATGCTTGAGCGTGCTGCACTTTCGCCTTCTTTTCCCTCTGCAAAGATATAAACCTTCGCCAACTGTGGAATGTCCAGTTACACAGGTAATACCTAAAACACAAACAACAACACAATCACACAAACAGCCTCCAGCGATGAGTCGACTGAGCGACTAGACTGTAAATCCTTGGATAACGTCCTGTAGTGACCTGTAGTGACACTCGGCCCGCAGTGTGAGACTCCACTCCCTCCTGGACGCCCACCACTCATCCCTCCATCCTCCAAAGGCTCGTCTCAGGACCACGCTGTTGTAGTGGGACCTGCAGAGCACAATTTAATTTAGAAGCAGAATGTGCTTGGATGGAATATTAAAAGGGATAGAGCATGATCCTAGCTTTGACAATACAAATATTTCTTAGTTCAGCAGCTCCACTTTGCAAAAATAAATGTGTTAAATTACTTGGCTTCATGAGGAAGAAGTCGACCAAAGGTGTTCCGGATCCATATCTTCAGAAACTTTCTTGCCAAGTGTCTACAAAGGTTAAACTTAAGTTAGGCATAAATTATTAAAGCAGTAAGGTATAAAAACAACAACAACAGTAAATGAAGGCACCTTATCCGCAGCTCTTTGAGTCTTCCACCTTTATTCCAGCTGTATCCAACTCTGTAAAGAACCTTTCTGGTCGGAACTTTGCGCACTTGTTTGGTTTCAGCAACAGGTCTGACGCTGCCTGGTCGGGGTCTGACTGGAGCTAAGCTTCTGGCGTTACTTTGCATTATACTAATTCAAGCCACTACTTCACAGTTCTGTATGATCACCGCATCGTTTTTTCCAATAAAATAATCACAGGCCAACACTTCTAGGCTCTCAACTAAAACAACACGCTTCTTCGGTGCAGGGATTAGGTCACAAACTGCCGCGCGTTTGTTTTTCCCTGTCACGTGAACGCGGATGTGACACCGTGTTGTCAACGGCAACAACCTGCGCCGATATTCTGCGCAGTAGACATTGTACTGAGTGTAGGTTGTGGCGGTTGGTAACTTTCAAAGTTTTTACACCGTTTAATGTTGTTGTCAAGTTTGTACTAGTGCATCGGGGTATAATTCATGTCACGTTATGGGAGTTTCCATTGTGGCACGTTTACTCCGGTGTGGAGACAACAACGCACCAAAGGTCCTGTCAGGGTAACGACGACGCGCATTGCTAGACCTGGACCGCCTGTGAGGGCGGGGACTCTATTTTCACAAAGAAGAGCCGAGAGACCGCTTTAGAGAAGAGCAAATCGAGCAAACCCCAAGACAATCAGTAGCTGCCCCAAATAATGCCTGTAAAGCGTTCCAAATTAAACATGAATTATATTCCCACGAAGCCATTTAGATTTTGGCCATAGTTTGTAGAGCTGCGCATAAATGTCTCACTAGGGACGTGTGTTTTTTTATATAACAATTTAAATATTAAAACACAATATCGCCAACGCACACCAGACTATTTATAATTCTACAAAGGCGCGATGGGCACAATGTAATCTTTCCCAGGACCTTCTTAAAGCGGTGATCATAGGAAAATTGCTGCTACGACTTAGAAAACAGAGAAAGAGCAGACAATTATTTGAGATTACACAGTTTCCGTGAGATTTAATTTGTTATTTGGACCTGTGTTATTGTATTAAGTTACCCTACTACATTGTGAGTTTATTGAAATCACTGCAACAACTCAACCGGCTTTTGATTCGGTGCTCGCTGGGTGGGCATTATCCCCATTCCCCAGCTAGTTAGTTAGCTAGCTAAAGGTGCTAGGTTAGCTAGCTAGCTAGCCAACTAACGTTAACTGCTTCTGCTCCGCCGTTTGCAACTCGTGCTCCACGCATATTTCAAACAGAGTAAGTTGGTCAATTGCGTCTTTCTAAATGTACTAGCTAGTGAGCTGTTCGTATAATTTTAAACCGCAGAAGAGGTTTAGAGCTAACTGTGTGGGATGCTACCACAATTTAGCTAACCCACTACAAATCTCTGGGTGAGTTGTTAACGTGTATTTTCCTAAAACTCAACGAAGAGAAGACAAGTGTAGCAATATATTGATTCAAACGCGTCAACGTTTCGTTCTGTTTGGATTTCTTTTAAGTAGAAACTGCATTAGCAGAGTAGACATTACAAGCAATTTTTCAATTAACGCCAACGCATTGTAATTTATTGTGATTGACATGTCACTTCCTTTGCCAATGCTCTCTGGCTGTTGTCAATTAACTCGCTAATTAGCTTGCGGCCTTTGCTAAAACTGTCCCCACGTGAGCAAGCTCGACCTCAGTTGAAATTTATGGTTATTTTGATGAGTTTTATTTTTTTGTTGTTGTGCTGTTTTTGTCATGTTTGTGTTAGATCGCTGCTTTCAGTTTTGTTTTTCCACGCAAACTGATTTAAAACGTCAGCGTTTTTTTTATTTTTTTCGACGGCGCCTTTTTCGTACAATCTTTAATTACGATTAAAGAGCAGCTGACCAACGACATTATAAGCAGTCAGTTCGCCTTTAAGTTTATCTGCATCGTCCAGCAGAGTGCCCACTGTTACATAAGGCTAACTTCTTAACTTTGTTTTCAACAGATACAGAGTCACTGTTGGGCTTGAAGCTGTTTCTGTCTGAAACTAGTCATGGAGAAAGATGCTTGTGTGGAGCAGAAGAATGGGGATGCTGCTGTGGACCAGCCTAAGCAACAGCCAGCAGCCACAACTCCTTTCAGATACACCAAGGTGATGAGATATGCCAACTGTATGATTATTTTTCAAAGCCATACAGATTTTCTTCCTAACACGACCATTTTCAATTACTATACAGGAGGAGCTTCTGGAAATAAAAGAATTGCCAATCTCCAATGAAAGGCCTGAATGTCTCTCTGAGAAATATGACAGGTACGAATATTTTTTTAGATGCAAAATCCACACCATCCTTACCCTTACAGATGTAGGTCAACCAGGGAAACAAGACTGGTGAAATGAAAATGCATGTGTGCGCTGTGTCGAAAAATGGATACCAACTTTTTAACTGAATAGTAATTGGCTTATTTACATGTTTGATCAAAGATGTTCTCTTTTTAAATATAGGTGCTGATGAGAATAAATTAGTGTAAGCATTGTGAATCTACAACTTCAGTGGAGGTCATTAGCTGTCCTGAAAGAGTGTCTTGAAAGATGATTCTTTTGGACATAAATGTATATTTTTTGTAACTCTCCACTCAAAAAAAAAAAATATTCAGACACCATTATGATGATATTTTATTTCTCTGCGTTGAGCTCAAAGCATTTACAAAGTAAGTCTTTGTCTGGTATTATGTGCTACTGGCACTGTGTGAAGTGTATGGGATCAAATATTTTTAAAGTGACTTTGAACAAACAGGATTATGGAGTGGAGCTGGTGCACTAATATAGTGTACACTTCTTTGAAACTTTGAATTAACCTAACATTAGTTTTGATGGAATGGTTTATCATTTAGGAAGCCTGACTGTCCACAGGACCAGGTCTTCTGTAGTCACATTTCCTTCAGTCTTGACTCCTTAGTGCAGCCCAAGAAAAGTCCATGGCAGACCAAACGTATGACTGCAAGTGCTTGGTCAAGGAAGGTCACCTCTGATGTTGGGTGTTGTGATAAAGGTTTTGTGATAAACATTTTTAGATCACCCATATTATATTTTAACTTCTACATTTTAGGATCAGTGCTGGCTTGAGCTATTTGAGCAGTGGTTGTCTAACACTGTGAAAAGTAGACTCATAAAAGAGGTTTTTAACAAGCTTTCTGAAATACACAATCTGTATGGGTTGCATTCATATTTGAGATGAGTGAATGGCAGCAGTTTTTCTTTTAGGACATGTGCTGATTTAGTATATAGTTTGTTTTCACCATTTTTAACACTGTTTGAAATACAAACAAATGTGGAAAATGGTTTATTGTCAGTTTTGCAGAACTTTGCTGTTCTGATTTTTAGATTTGAGATGACCGAATATACTGAGACTTGGATGGTGTGATTTTTAAAAATAACAGACTTATTGTCTTACAGCATAGTGGTTGTAGCTGGCTTTGTTGTCCATGTTGATTTTTTATTAAATGTAGTTAGACTGCTGTCTTTGTAATGCTTAAAAGCATAAAAAATATTAGACAGACAATACTTGATATTCTTGTATCCTTCATTGTTGGTATGATTAGCCTCACATTTTTTGTGTATGTAGCAACACATGAAGTCTTTTGCCCAGTTATTTTAATCAGTGATTGATTGATTCAACAAGTTCAGTATTTCTTTAATTTTGAGTTCAAATGGTGTTTTTATACAGTGATGGTGTCTGGGACCCTGAGAAATGGCACGCCTCACTGTACCCCACATCAGAGCGAAGCTCTCCGGTGGAAGGTTTTAAGAAGGACTATGTGGATGATAGAGTTCCTCTGAAACGAAGAATCCCAGGTAAATGACTCGATAGTGGCCAACATCAGAGGCCTGTGTTATGAAGCAAGTTCAGCATAGCCAGGGTATCTTCTCATTATCTGGCTTCACTAAACCTAACAACCACAGTCGGGATAAGCAGTTACATGAAGGTCAGCAAGGAAAGCAAAAACTGCTATCACTGTGAATACGTAAATTCAATCAGCTTATCTGTAACACTGTCCCACTGTGTAAATGTTGCTTAGACGTAGGTTTCTTATTGAACACTTGAGATAAAGTTTAATTATTACGCATCACAAGATTGTATTATGGATTTCAGATGTTGTTCTTTTTATGTTACTCACAAAAAGACATTATTTAAAGATTAAATAATCAAATTTATAAAAAGTATTTAATTGTCATGTGGAGGATGAATTCAGTATTCTTGGATTTAACCTAATTCTTACCTCGTGCATAACAGTTTTAGCCTTGGCGGCTCCTTCAGCTGCAACCTTGGGGGTGTTTTTAAGAACATATAAAGACTAAATATAAAATCATAATTTAAACTGATAAATGGATGTGCTGCATGTCTTAAGAAGTCAGCAGGTAGGCTGTGAGGTTTTACTGTTTTAGGATTATATTTTATTCAGTTTCTGTTTTAGGATTATATCGCTCCACACAGGCATGCAGAGCAGTAAGATGGATTTGAAATGGCCTGCAGCTTTAAAAACTCTTAGCTTTTTCTGTCACTGTCTGTGACCTGAGCTCTGAGGGGTCTTCCAGGAATGATCGTGCTGTTTTCTAACCGAACTGATTGGTCACTAAGCTGTGTTTTGATATTGATCGATCTGTTTTCCGGAACAAAAGCTGCTCCGGAGAAAGTTAGGCATTCAACAGAAGTTACAGTGGTGATGTACCCAGTTATGAAGCAAACCACCATCGTAGTCTCTGAAAACCCAGAATTAAACTTGAACATTCCTCATTAACCGCAAATCCTGCTTCGTAGTACAGGCTTCAGGAATCTGCAGAGCTAGATTTAATCCAAAGCAAAATTAGTTTCCCTGTACATGAAATGAAAAATACTTTATTTACTTTATTTATCCCAGAAGGGAAATTCAATTGAAACATCTGACGGTTCAGAAGCAGTGAAAATGTCCTGTAGTTAAAGCATTGTTGCACTGCCTCTAGATCCCCGTGAGCGATTAAAGGAGGACGATCTGGACGTCATATTGAGCCCACAGCGACGCAGCTTTGGAGGGGGATGTCAGGGCAATGCTGCACCGGCACTCCACGCCCGTCGCCCAATCAGCCCACTGGAAAATAAGGAGAACGAGAGTCTCCGTCTGGGAGGGGCCCGCAGAATCGGCAGCGGACGCATAATTGCTGCCCGAGCCTTTGAAAGAGAAGCTCGCGCGGAGAAGGAGAGGGAGCGTGAGAGAGACTTTAAGGATAAACGATTCAGGGTTGGTGTCCATAATGCATTTCCCTTAGAGTTACGATGTCGAGGCATACAGTGCATTGAGGTTGCTGATCTTTTTCTAATGTAAAGAGGACTGCCATGAAAGAGTTCTGGAAAAACAGCAGCCTCATTTACCTTCAGTTTGCTTCACAAAGCTACATACAACTTTTGCCATTTAAATATGTTCTTCAGACATTTGATTTTCTTCATAATACAAAAATATTTACATGCAACATCTTGAAGATAGTTCTATCAGCCTGGGTAAAACAGGGGCTTTTCTTCTATTTTACACTTACAGTGACATTGTTTTTGTTGTGTAATCATTTGCAGAGAGATTTTGGGGACAAACGTGTGTTTAGCGAAAGGAGACGAAACGACTCGTATGCAGAAGAGGAGCCAGAGTGGTTCTCCGGAGGTCCCACCAGCCAGTCTGAGACGATTGAGCTTATTGGGTTTGATGATAAAATCCTGGAAGATGACAAGCGCAGATCCAAGCGGTCAAGGAAGCGGCCAGAGTCTGTGAAAGAAGGCACGTCAGAGCTTGAAATGATGTGTTATTTTCAGAACCAGCTTAGTTTGACTAGTTATCCTGTGAAGACTGTGGTTTTTACTGTCCCGTGTGTTCTGTGCATCAGTGGAATGTAATGGTGGACAGGCTGAGGAGCAAGATGTCGGTTTGCAGTCTACAGCTGATCAAGAAGTTCCCCACCCCGATGTTCTACCAGAGCAGTCGACCGGAGACTTTGACTTCAATGAGTTCTTTAATCTAGAGAAGACCATGCCTGGGCTGGCCTCTGTAAGTACCGGGCTGCGCTGTGGTTCTGTTGTACGGGTTGCAGGTGTTGGTATCACACATGAGGTACCGTTAAGTAATACTTACTCATTGTGTTTTTTCCTCTGTGCATTATTGTGATCAGTACAAGCTTAACAGTAGAAGTTTTCTAGTGCAGAACTGAATGTCTTTACTTTTTTTTTAGGTATTTATGTTTTAGTACAGTCTTTAAGGGTGTTTAAGGCGATAGATTGACAGGTATGGCGCAGTTTTAACCTAGTTACGGTCCAAATCTGTGTTAAATAAAACTAAACAAGCAATTTTGAAAGAAACTATTGCATGTGTAGATACTTGGTGTCAGCACAAGACTACCTCTGCTGCACTGGCTTTATCTCACTGAACTTAATCTTTGAGGGTGAGGACTGTCACTGAATGGTGCACTTTCTTAATATTCTTTTTTCCTGTGGGCTCCTGCCTGGGAAACGGAATCAACGATCCAAATTTATGCCTATCAAAAAACCTGCATTAGATTATGCTACTAATTGGAGAGCTGGGGTGAGCCAGGCTCCCCACCGAAAGACATTGTTGTGTATTGGCTGGTTTGCGGTTAAAAAACAAGTCAATACAAGGTCAAAAAGCAGTCCATTCTGTGACACTATCCTCTATCTTCCAGCACATTTTGCAATCTAAATGTAAGTTCCACCTTTGCTCTCGCACCCTAAGGTCTATGGATGTTTGCGTTTCTCAGTCAGGCTCACAGGCCCCCGTTTCTGTCTTGCAGATGATAGAGGACGTTTTGGGAGAGGGCCCTGTATCGGCGAGCCGCTTCAGTCAGTGGTTTTCCAGTAACCTGAGCCCATCAGGCAGCAGGTCCAGCAGCTTGAGGTCCACTCCTCATGAGGAGCTGGAAAAGCTAGCAGGTATGTGATTTGATTTCCCTAATGGGGCTTCCTGTATCTGTGTAGCACTCTATGGTCAAGCTTTGGTTTGGCATGTGGAAGCATGAAAATCTCAGAATCAGAGGCATTTTCTTTAAAAGCAGCTGTAATGAGTCATCAGGATGACTTCCATGTTGAAGATATAAAAAAGCCTTGGCTTTTAAAGTCCTACAGATGATTCAATAAACCTGACACAGGAAAAAAAACAAGCAGGATACTTTGTTGACTGTCTTCCATAATGTTTCATATCTTTAAAAAAACAACTTAAATAAATTGATCTGAACTTTACCTCAATTTAGGGATGTATTATTAGCTTCATGAGAAGCATCCAGCTTAAAAAAAGAAAAAAAACAAAAGCTGGGATAAACTGTCAGCCTGAACCTGCTTATTTACTGCATTACCCTCGATGCTATGTGTCTGCAATTTTCACCCGTGTTGGTGATGTTAACACTCTTAGGCAGACTTGCATCGCTGTGTCGGCAGCCCTAAATCAAAACTGTTTTGCCTCTGAAGGGCTTGATCCACGTTGCACATCTCCCAGCCAAGGCCCTGCCTCATACTTCACACCTATTCAATCATCAGAGTGCAAAGAGAAGGTGGACATCCTGGAGCTGCTGCACAAGGCCAAAATAGACCTGAAGCCCCTTCTCTCCACCCTCTCAGTCAACAAGGCTCGGCTACGGGAAAGCAGTGAGTGCCAGTTCACTAAAACATTTCCACAGTTGAGTAATTGTGCAAGTATAGCCTGATTTAAAATAAATAAATAAAATCTCAAGCATTTCCTATTCAGTCACATACACCCTCTTACACAAAAACCTAAATCAGTTTAAGACATTTTTTGACAGTTTCGCTGTGCCAGTTGTTTTGTTGCTTCTCTAATGCTGTGCCCATCATCTCCTGCTAAGTTCTTACACTTCAAAGACGGCAGTCAACTTTAAAAATTCATGCTATTTTTACAACACTTTTTTTTTTTTTTACTACATCTTACATCCTCTGGCACAGCCTTGTTGTTTTTCCTGAATCTCACCTTGATACTAAGACTGTGTTCAGACTAGCATTAACATTGCATTAAATAACTAATTGAGTTCGGTGTCAGGGTGCAGAACGCTCCAGCAAAAAAATGCAGTAAATCATGTGCTAGCCCACATGTCCTCCGTTTCCTGTATAATGTCTTTACCTTGTGAACATCAGACAAAAGATTAAATCACTTTCTAAGTAAGGAAATAGTTTTGCAGCCTGTAGGTGTTTGAGAAGATGGATATGAAAGCTTAAGCTGGACTTTGAGTCACAGTTGAGTCTCAGCTATACCTGTAGTTACAAGCTGAAAACTGGTCCCATCGCACCTCCTTAAAACTCATGTTTTTTTCTTGTAGCATTGTATTAAATAAGTAAAATGAAATGGAAATTTAATATTTGACAACTTAACCTTTTGTTGTTGCCCGTGGCCCATACAGGCTACATCAACACTAATGCATTTTCATTTTCGAATTGAATTTTAAAGCACACTGACTTCCATCCAGATCAGTATTTTATCTCACTTTCAGAAATATGAAATATATGTTACACTAACACCTCTTACATGACCACTCACTGACACCAGGCATCACACTCCTACACCTTTAATAGGAGGGAGATGAATAAGGAAACAGGTAGTGACAATTAACAGCAATCAGAAACCAAGCACGGCTGTCTTGGTCACCATTTCTGTTCAGATTAAAATGCAGCCTCAGAGTTTTGGAGTCTCTGTTTTAGGGAGTCCTAACACTCAGCAGTGTTGGATGCAAGATGTAAATGAAGTCAAATTATGCATTAAGACTAAAATTGATGTCGCTAAGAGTCTAATCATATTTGTTCTTGTCCCCAGCTCACTCTGGAGTGGTGCTGTCACTGGAGGAGGTGGAGGGAGAGATGAAAGGAATGAAGCTTGGCTCAGAACCACAAGTGCGAAAGGTGCCGCCTCCCCAGAGGGGAAACGGTACGCCCTTCATGGCCGAGCATTTAGAGGAGGCTTTAACTGGTGGCACTAGTGTCCGTCCACGCTCACGTGACACGGACATGTCGGCCTTTAATAAACTGGTCAGCAGCATGAAGGCAAGTGGAACTCTGCCAACTCACCCCAAAACCAACACAAACAATGTAAGTATATCTGTGTACGCCGTTCTTATGTTGTCCCACGTTTACACTGGACAAACATGCATGTTGCAATGGAACGGTAAAATGTGGCCCTGTGTGATGCAAGCGTTTAAACTGGGCCCAGACAACTCTTTGCAAAAAAAAAGTTAAATGAAGTAGAGAATGATGGGCATAAATTTGCTGTGTTGTGCATCATTTTGAATTCATTTATTTTGTTTAAAAACTGTCCTCTGTGCAAGTCAGTGCAAAATAAACAAGCTCATTTGTGAAAACTGAGATGAGAATCATGTCAACGATCATTTGATAAAGAACCATGAGAGAAAACAACATTAATCCAAAAGCATCACTGGCTTGCACGTGGGACACTTGGATTTGGACTTGCATGTACATATCCATGTCAGTGGGCTTGGTGTGTTGTGGTTTGTAGAGGTTTCAGCAAAGTCAGTTTTTGTACCTGGTAACTACATTTTTTAAGTTGACACATTTCAAAATGCCTACCGCTCACTTTACATTGCAGAATGTGCACTTGGATGGAGACACAGGGATGTGTTTTTACAAGGAAGCTGTTTGTATTTGCATTCTAACAATTTGTTTTCTCCCTGGACAATACAGCAATCTTCAGACCAAGCAGTGGTGACACACTCTGATGCTCAAGTACCGCCTCAGCAGCAGAAAAACATATTCCAGGTGTGTATGTTGACTATCCTCTCAGGCTAATGCTGACAAATGTACAGTACAGACTAGAGGTCTTCACAGATCCACTCTGTTCCCACTGACGATGAGGGCCGGGTGCAAGGTATATTAAGATTAATTGTGGGACAAAATGTAGGACAAAATAGTGTTGTGCAGCAGATTGAGTGCAAGCCAAAGTTCAGAGGAGGGAAAACATCATGTACTGAGCTCTCTTTTGGGGTTTTCGACAACAGCTGCTCATTAATTTGTGGCACAGTTGAGCCGGTGACCATGTTGGTGAGGGATGTCATGAGACATCACGACTGAGACAATGCCAAAATTCTGAAATGACTTATGTCAACTGGGCCCTAAAGGAAGAATGTGAAAACCAAACAGTATATGTACCTGTTATGGTTATATCAGTTCAGATTCTGTTGTTTTTTTTCCCCCTCAGGCAGTGAAATGTCATGTGCAGCCAGGGGTGTAAATCTTTAAACACTACATTAACAAATACAACCAAGCTATAAAGATTAAATGTCTAAAGACACTGCAACCTTGAGCGCTGTATCAAAGAGTGTACCCTTTTTACTAGAGCTGTTGAGGAAGGTTCCAAGATGGTAAATTTACACAGTGACGTTAATGGGGAAAAAATATTACTCTGTAGCCGTCATAACATTAAAGTCAATGGGGACTTTCTGGGAAATGTCTATTTTTTTTATGTTGCAGGAGCTGTTGGGAGGTCGCAGCGGGTCCCCCACACAGCTTGGCAGTCTGCTGGGCAGCTCTGAGGCCCCACCAACTTCTGCCCCTCTTCATGGCCTACTACACAAGGGCCCTTCACCTCCTCTCTTCCCACAGAGGGCCCCCTCACCTGACTTCTTCAATAGTCGGTTGCAACCTTCGGCAGGTAAGTTCAATGAAAAACTAGGATGGAACTGGAGTGAAAGCATCACATTTTTAGAAATAAGTCCAGAAAGTTATTATCGATCTTGATGAAATCTACTTTCCAAACCAGATCATTAAATAGCTCTTCTCCCCCTCTTACCTCAAGGGTTCCCTGTTGGTCCTCAGCCCATGCTGCCAGAACAGTTTGCTGATGTACACAGGTCTATCAGTCCTGGATCTGCTGCACAGCAACAGGTAACTGAAATGTTTGGCTGGATTTACTGAAGAGAGATTTCACATGTAATCGTGATTTGGGTTGACTCTTATCGTTACCTCAGCTCGTATTAGTTGTCACATAAATACCAATCTGCCTTACTGAAATCTCTATTTTTAGTTTTACTCAATTTCATTAATGCATGTGTAGCTTTCATTTGTTTCTGAACCTGTATAATTTTTTGAAGAAGGCACGTCATGTGAAGCTTTGGTTAAGAATCGGCCGTGTGTCTTTCGTTTGTCCAGATGAGGGCACACCCTATGCCTGTGAGTCAGGCAGACCTGGAAGCTTTGGCATTCCAGCAGGACCTTGCCCTACATGCCCACCACGCTTTCCAGTCGGGCTACAACAAACAACCACAGGACAAGTCATTTCGAAACAGGTTTGTTTATTGATTGATGTTGAATATTGTCCAGTATTGATGGTGAAATTATCGTTGAATGTCTCCTCAGCTAATCAGTTATCTGCAAATCCTACAGTTTGAAGAACACATTTTTATTGGGCTGCTTGTCTTTGCTGTTAATTTCAGCAACTGGAATGATGGCAAATGTAGCTGAATGTGTTGCACAGTACTGCTTAGTGCAATTTGGTTTTTGCTTTTAAAGAATGTGGGAAATGGTTGGGTACATATTTAGATTTAGCAGTGTACTGACCGTATGCATTCAAACACAATTTGGTCAGCATTTACTAGTTATGTATGGCTGAAGAGTGTGTGTCTATAATCTACAGGCCGCAGCGTGTTAATCGCTCCCCTGGACCAGGCCCTCAGCCTGCTGGAAGAAACTCTCCAGGAAATGCTGTCACCAGCATGGTGAGCATACATTTTTGTCTCCAGTCATTTTTTTCATTTGTCCTGTATACAGATTAACCTGGAACTTACCTCCTGGTGTTGTTGGTTTTAATGTTTTATTTTTCTTCCTCCCCCAGTTATCCCCGTCATTTACACCCACATCTGTGATCCGCAAAATGTACGCAACAAAAGAGAAAAGCAGAGATGAGCCATCAAGTCGTTCAGAGACCAAGGAGGAGGCAGCTCACTCTCAAGATGGTAAAGAGTATTGATTCACTCGCATCAACTTGACTGTAACTTCAGTCTAAGTAATACAGCACTTTAACATTAGGATTTGGTTTTGTGATCACAGACAGCAGTTCCCCGAATCTATATCTGGAGGGATTGGATGGGAACATTGCACAGTCAGGGGGCGTGAAGACTGGCTCACAGAACTTGCCAAGCAAGGACCAAGAGCGTCTCAGGCCTGGTTCTGCTGGACACCATACGCCCACCATGGTACCTCCAGGATCATCCTCCTCCTTCCCTCGTCCTATCTACCCAGTACCGCTGCTGTCCCATGTACCTATGGTGCGCCCTCCTCCCCAGCTCCACCCTAACGTGGTTCAGCGAATGCTGGCGCAGGGCATCCAGCCCCAGCAGCTCGGACCTGCTCTTGTGCAAGCAGGTAAGTGATTTTTTTTTTCTCATTTTTACCATTGTCAGCTTTTGTAAAACTCTCAGTATCGAAGTGCTCAAGCTCTTTGCAAGTGACTCAATGTTAAAACTCTGACCTTGATTATTTCTGATGGACGTCTTTAATTGTACTCACAAGGTATATTTCCACCACATGTTGACCTTGCACAACTTCAAGGCTTGCCTCCTGCCCTTCTTGGACAACCGTTGTACCCTCTAAGTGCAACAGGACATCCACTTCTACCTCCCAGAGCCAATACTCAGATGCAGTTAGCAGTAATGCAGCAGCATCTTCAGCAACAGAGACCAAGTGAGTAGAAGGAACTGTGATTCCATGTAGCAGTCTCAGCTTTACATCCCCACAGAAGCTTTGGTTTGTCTAAAAGTTTACAACTATTTTGTCTCGTCTTGCAGTACACCCCAACGTCCCAGGCAGTCAGTCGCAGAGCCAAGGCCCCCACCGGACAAACGGCTCCCAGCGACACGGGGGCAGCCCCCCTCTAGGCCTCGCCAAGTGGTTTGGATCAGATGTGCTAGAGCAGCCACTCCCCTCCATGCCGGCCAAGGTTATAAGTGTAGATGAGTTGGAGTTCCGGCCATAAGAAAATAAACACTGTGCTGGAATGTGAGATTTTTTTTTTTTCCCTTTGCCCATCTCCACCTCCTCGTTACCATGAAAATGTGAACTTTAATTTGAAAGACGGTGCACAGAAGGGGACATTCTACCCATACCATGCTTTGTCTTCAACCTTGAAGTCACTGCTTTTGAAGAGGCAAATGTTGGAGATTTGTTTTGCCAGCTGAGTGATTTATTTTTTTTTCTTTTTGTATTAGACTCTGCACATAATTAATGTATAGGCCCAGTTGTACAGACCATGGGAAAGAATCTTATTCTCCGTGTATATAGGTATGGTGTTTTTCTTGATAAGGTGAAACAATCCAGCAGTTGAATTGACAACTGCGAGAGACAAAGTCACCAAGAGCTGGTAGCATTCCTTTGTCGTGTCCACCTTAATTTCCCTCTGAGCTACACGGAGTAAGGGCCACTGCTGTAACTTCTGTGAATACTCCACCTTTCCTTTTGTGGCATGACTGGTGGCCCTTTTCTGTAGAAGTGGAGTATCTCAAGACACCTCCGGGGATGCAGCGAGCTGGTTGTGCCTTTGTGTTTTTGTTTATTTTGTTCCCCCCCCACCTCCCTTCAAACTGTATCCTCGCCAGTCCTACTTATCACTTGGGGGGCAGCACTGCTCACACTGTCGTTTTTGAGGGTGGTTGGGATTCAGTTTGTTTGTGTGCTACTAAGTTATAAAAAGCACAATAGAATTAATAAATAAACTCTTGAGTAAAACACTTTTGTTTATTTTGTTTAGATGATTCTGCATTTGTTGTTTCAGTCATGACAGGAGTGAATACCGACTGTTGGCGCTCTGTTAGGTACACTTGTGTAACGTCACAGTAACAAAACAAAAGCTTATGACATTGTTGGGTGTCATTTTGACGACATTAATGGCAGGTTATACTTTGTAGTACTGCACTATATCAAGCTGAGAAGTGTCTAATGTATGATTGTCCACCTGATTTACACTTGTGTCCAAGTGTTGACCACACTATTTTAAGCTTCATAAAGGCTCAGTCTATGTGGGATTAAATTATACAGTGCTCACTGAATGTATATCTCAACCATGTAGCTATGCTAAAGAAGCAAAAAAAAAAAAAAAATCCCTTTATTGTATTTTTTAACCGTTTTCCATACCTGAGAAATACTGAAGATTGACCTGCAGGTCCCATCCAATCTTTGTAAATGATATATATCGTTGTGCAAAGTCATACATTTACTCTTAATTACATTTCTTTAGGAAAAATATGCCCTGTTTGAGCTAAACCAGTTAATTGATCTCCCTGTACTGGTTTATTGTAGATATTCTGGCATTAGGGTAATTTACATTGAATCAGTGTAGAAATTTCCGATATGAGTTTTTAGTTTTCAAAAATATTGTCTATTCACAATTTTGTAAATACCATCTTGGTCTCAATGCTTTGAGAACCATATTTAGGGCATCCTTATGGTTTAATATCCTCAAAATGCACACAGCCTCTATATTTTTTATTCTTAAAGATTATGTAGAAATATAAAGACAAAATATGTATTTTATTTTTAATTATAAGCTTTTTAATTCATTTTTTGAAATTTTTGCTATGTCGCTTTAAAAGCAAAAGAAATATATGCAGAAAAATGTGCGCATTAGGAATGTCGTGCCCATATTTCCTTTGCTTTTAGAGCGACATTATGAAAAAAAAAGAATAAAAAGAAATAATGAAAAAATAAATAATTACTTTATATGTTTGTCTTTATATTTCTACTTTTATTAGCCTTTTCTTTAATGGATTCATTTTTGATTAATATTGCTTTTTATTGCCACATTATTTACTTTTTTTTAATTTAATTTTTTATTTATTTATTTCCACTTTTATTGATTTATTTTGTAATATGGCGCTTGGACTACTCCATAATTATCCACACTAAACAGCCGTAAAATTATTTTTCTTAGATTATGTAAACTGATATTTCCACGACCATCTGCTCTGCTCTGGTTCTGCTGTAATAACGTGCTGGCTGGTTTTTATCGCGCCGTGCTGAAGGCAGGCCTTACCTGAGGTGACTCTACAGTATCGGGCTGTGTTTTGAATGGGCTCGCAGGCTGCGCTCGCTCACAGGAGGAGGAGGAGGAGGTTTTATTCGGGTTTGTTGGGGGAGGGGTTGCTTCTGAGACACACCAGGCAGGAAGAGACCGACCTGCGTGTTCACGTTCAGCCAGAAAGACACGAACGACCCCCGCGGCGCCGGGTCTCTGCTCCCGTAAGTCCCCGCGGTCGCTACCAAAGAGTCACGAAAATACACATTGAGTAACAAAGCATTGATATAAATGTGTATTTATTTTTTTAAAACCAAACATTAGCGACCCCCACCCCCGAAGAAAGCAGGGTCAAAGTTCACAGGAAGCTGGGGGGCTGCCATTTTTCCCTGCTGCTGCTGCTGCTACTGCTAACGTTTAACGTTAGATGCTAAAACGACGGGAGGGGCGGCTGGTTTTGGGTTCTGTAGCTAGCTGCTTTCGCTCGGTCGAAATCCTCACACAAAATCCGCCAATTCTCCGGCCGTTGTCGCGAACAACCATTGTAATTGGATGAATTCGGCATGGAGAAAGTAGCGGAGCCGTCTTGGACTTCTTCGTACACCTACCAGGTGAGCAAGCACAGTGCGGAGATGCTACACAACCTCAACGTTCAGAGGAAAGATGGAGGCAGGTTCTGTGATGTGGTCTTACGCGTCGGCGAGGAGAGCTTCCCCGCTCACAAAGCGGTGCTAGCCGCCTGCAGCGAGTATTTCGAGTCGGTGTTCGGCCGTCAGACGGAGGGCGACGGCGACGCCAAGGAGTTGGAGATGCACACGATCAGCCCGAAAGTTTTTAAAGACATCCTGGACTTCGCCTACACCTCCAGGATCGTGGTGCGGCTGGAGTGCTTCCCGGAGTTGATGACAGCTGCCAAGTTTCTGCTGATGCGGTCCGTCATCGAGATCTGTCAGGAGGTGATCAAACAGTCCAACGTGCAGATCCTCGTCCCGACCTCCCGGGGAGGAGACGCCAGCCTCTTCCAGGCCACGGGGGCCACGGAGCTGGGCTTCCCGGTGGCTCAGCAGGATCTGGTGAACGGAACGGGGATGCTGGTGAACGGTCAGGGCTTTGCTAACAATACACAGATGCATGTGGACGGGAGCGAGGACACGGCCGCCGTCATGCTGGAGGACGGCGGCGAGGCGTCGGTGCCGATGCTGGAGCCCGTCGAAGGACTGTCCGTGTCCCCTTCCGCGGAAATAACGGGGAACACGTTTCCTCACGACGCTGGCTCCCCGGGGTCGAAAAGGAACCGGGGGAGACCAAAGAAAGCCGGTGGAGTAGCGGAGCCGGTTCACTTTAATCACAGCACCCAGAAGGACAACGGGCTGTTCCCCTGCGGGACCTGCGGGAAAGCTTTCACGGAGGCTTCTCGCTTGAAGAACCACGAAGCGCAGCACGGAGCCTCGCACGGAGCCTCCCACGGCGGCGTGAGCGCGGCCGGTGACAGCCTGTCGGCTCCGGGCGGCGGGTCTCTGCTGTCTGCGCCGGGGCTGCTGGAGAACGGCGTGCAGCTCCACGGGGGGCTGGATAACGGCCGCAAACGGGAGAGGACCAGGCGGCACGTCGGCTGTGACATTTGCGGGAAAGTTTTCCGCGACGTGTACCACCTGAACCGACACAAGCTGTCCCACTCCGGGGAGAAGCCGTACGCCTGCCATGTGTGCGGGCTGCGGTTCAAGCGCAAGGACAGGATGTCGTACCATGTGCGGTCCCACGACGGATCAGTCGGCAAACCTTATGTGTGCCAAAGCTGTGGTAAAGGCTTTTCAAGGTGAGTTGAACTCTACTGACAGCACGGTGTGTGCTTTAGACAAACAGTGTTGTGATTGGGCCCTGGTGTCTGTGATATTCAGATGTCCCGATCGGTCTAAACACTGAGGGGTTTGTGTTGCTGTTGTGTCACTTTGATTACAACTGTGCATCTGGGGTAAAGTCACTGCAGGTTGATATCAGCTCACATGCAAAGAAGTGTAAAACCACAGAGTTGCAACAAAGCAAACATGTGGTTTAACCCTGCTGAAGGGCAAAAAACCAAAACAAAGCTGCTTTGGAGATGCACAGACACACATTTCAGTCAGCTGCTGTATAACCAGCATCCAATCAAGTCCATAAAAGAGGAAATTGGTTCTATGAACACACATAGCGCACACATCTGGGGGGCAAGAGAGGCCCTCGGTATTTAAAATCATTTGAACAAGGCCACTTCCTGTGACCCAGCTGTCACATCCACGGTAACCAGTTGAAGAATGCCATTACTTGTCACCAAGCAATTTGCTCTCACCCACACAAACCAGTTAAACAGGCTCAGTGTTCTCAGGCCTTGCTCCCAGCTCACTGTCTCCACCTACTGCTGTGGAGGCTAAAATATGTGACAGATGATAAATAAAAGCAGTCACATGTTTTCTTCTTCTTTTTTTTTTAATCCATAAATTCAGTGAGGGTCAGGGGGAAAGTTCAGAGCCCTCGTCGAATTTATGGTGAACGTCTTTGTGCTGCTGCTTTCCCTTTTAAGGGGGTTAAGTTCAAGAAAAGAGGGTAATTACTTAAAGGTTGTTTTTGGATTCAGTAGCACTTGGATGCCTTTTTGTTTGGCTGAGGAGTTCTCGTTGACCTGCTTTTTACTGCATTGACAGTTGGTGTTTTTAACAGAAGACACGCTTTTATTTAGCTCCTTTGGTTTCGGCTCACTTGTATGACTTACTGGGGTGCTTTAATAGAACATTGTCATCGTTAGTGATGTGAGTCACACATGCGTTATGTTCTATTAGGACAAGTCAGAATGTCGGCTGTGGAAAAGGCATATTTTACTTGGTGTTGTAAGCTCCCGCAGCTCTTAATGGCTCCTTTGTTGTACTTGTGTCACAGCTCCCCTGTGCTTGGTTGTAAAACTTCTCCCGGTTGGCACAGTGAGGTCTCCTGAAAACATCTATGCGTGGAAGTTTTTTTTAAAAGCAGTGGAGTCCTTCTCATGATTTTTGAGGCCAAAAATCATGCCAGTAATATCAAAATTACCGTTATCGTTGTAGGACTGGAACTAATGACTGTTGTTATTGTCAGCTAATTTGTTGGTTATGTCCTTGATTAATCATTTGCTCTAAGACATGACAAAAAATGTGCTTAGAAATGTCATGAAACACTGGTTGATTTCATGACTTTTTATTCATAATTATTGATTACTTATTCCCCTCTTGTATTGCAGGCATACGAGAGCCACCTTTGTGACTGAAGGGACATTTTTAAATATCACTTTTCATCTAACTATGCTAATTCCCCGGTGTACTGATCACAACAAGATTTTTACATTGCCGTTACTGTATGATTGTCATTCTGGTTTATTGTTTTATATTTTCTTCTCCTTTCCCACGTCAATGCATTAGCTATCTGTGAAAAGAGATTATCATTTTGTCAGTGTCCCTGGCAGAGATTTGTGTTAAGGGTAGCTGCATTTTACTGTCCGATCAAACTCGGCTGTAAGGTAGATACTGACTGCAATTAAAATGTATCTAATAAATTGACGTGAGAGTAATTCTGCCTTCACAAAGACGTGATCAACGAGGTGCATAGTCACGTTACAGGTTGTTATTGTGCGTGTTCAGTTGTGCAGGAAGGCCGAGACAACCACTGGACCAGCACATGCTTTTGTTATTTATTGCTGGTGTTGTTCAGTCAATAACCATCACTACTATTTGACACCTGCACGCCAAACGGTTTAATGAGGAATGCAAGAAAAGTCATATTCCTACGTGGACAATTCACTTATCTTTGCTGCTTTTCTCTCCAGACCAGACCACCTGAATGGACATATCAAACAAGTACACACAACAGAGAGACCCCACAAGTGCCAGGTAACATTCAGGCTTTATTTATGTTAAAAAACACACATATAATGATTGTTTTAAACAGCGATGAGAAGTTTCACCTTGTTGATTTCTGCGTTTCAGATTTGTAATGCCTCTTTTGCTACAAGAGATCGCCTCCGGTCACACCTTGCATGCCACGAGGACAAAATCCCCTGCAAAGTCTGTGGCAAGTTCCTGCGAGCTGCCTACATGACGGACCACCTCAAGAAACACAGTGAAGGAACTCATAACTACTGTGGCATTTGCAACAAAGGTAATTCCTGTGAAAAGTCGGCCTGACACGGTCACGGCGACTGTCGTGTGGGCTAAAGTTGAACAGTGTCGTCTGGCAATTGAGAGTGTCGACCAATTAGATATGTGCAAGCGCAAAGATCCGTTTCAGTTTTAAGATGTAACGTTACATCACAAAGCCCCTCTGCCGCCACATTACCTCGCGTTGCAGTGACTGTGGAGCCTGAGTCCACTGTCCCGCCACGTGCACTGGGAGGTTGTGTAAATACTTGGTTCATTCCAGGGATTGTTTGTTGTTTGATCATGAGGTAGTGCACCTATTGGATTTGACATGATTAAAATAGGGCATTACCTTGTACTGAAAGTTTTGGCGACGGGTTGAAAAGGTTTTCTGGCTTTTGCGTGTTTTCAGCCCACAGAGAACATTCAGGACAAATCGGTGACCATCACGTCTGTTAGACTCCTCTGTCTGGGCCGGCTCACTTTCTTCTGGCTCCACACGCACACAAAGTAATTCATGATACATATCTTCAAGATATTTTATCGGACAATATTAATTATTTTCAGTAATTTCAGATTATTTCTGATGCACAGAAGAAAATCTCTTTCAAGCATGTGATGGTCGGGGTACGAGGGAAGATCTTTTTAAGCCAGTGTGCATCACATGAACCAGCAATGCAATCAACCGTTATGACGACAGCAGCATTACCTCACAGCTGAGCTCTTGCTTTCACTTTATGATTCTTTTTTTTCCTTCATTTGAGGTTTATTTAAACAGTCCAATAAGCACTGTTTAGCCTTAGACCTCAGGTTCACTATTGTAAATGTTAGACATTAATCAAACCTTTTTCTCTTCACGATAAGATGTCCAGTTATTCTAGTCAGACCAGTCATGGAATTGGACCATCAACGTCGAGTAGCCTGTCTCTGTTTCAGGACGCCCCTCTCGATGCCAAGGCTTTGAGTGTGTCAAGCAACTGCCTTGTTCTTTGTTCTTCTGGTCCCAGGTTTCTCCACTGCGTCCTACCTTAAGGTGCATATAAAGACACACCATGGCTCGCCACTGCCCCCCTCTGCCACAATGCACACCTTCCCTGAGCCAAGGGGGGAGCTGCAGATGCACAACGGCACCCCTTACCACATGGGACGCCAGTGCTCAGTGGAAGGCAAGCAGCCGCCCGCCCCATCCCAAACTTTCATGTTTCTGGCTTTCATTTGCTCTGCTGCTTTTTTGGAGAAACATGCCGCTGCATCTCTGTGTATGGTTAAACACAAGCATACATCAGTACCCGCTTCCAGGCGCTTTGCTCAAACATTTACTATTGACACTTCATCTGCCAAGTGTTGCGCACCTCTGTGAGGACGTTTTCTGTAGTTATTCTCTAACTGTTACAACATGATTATTGTACACTACAGATTAAGTAGCACGTGATCAGGCGGTTGGACAGTTTCACTCAGTAGATTTCTACATGAACAGTGTCGGCAACACCAGCGTCGTCACAGCAGTTTCACCAGCTCATGTCGAAGGTCAGGATTGAGGAAGTGACTGCAGGCAGCTGCTGTACCTCAGAGCAGTGCACCTGTTGCTATAGAACAAATGGAAATCAGAAGGCAAACAATTAGTTTATTAGTTTCTACTGGACTGAAATTATAGCTGAAATCATGACTTTATTAGTAGTTGATAGTAGTAAAGACTCCAGATGCTATTTGCATCTATGCTACTAAACATTATGTTGTTGCTTAAAGTGAATACTTAGATCTTGATTTAACTAGAAAATTGCAAAAAATGTCACCAGCCTTCGAGGTCCTACCGCCACATGCAGTGATAAAGGACGTATAAGTTGTCTCGACAGGTTTTGTTTATGACTGTGTGAGAATCTGGAGCACTTTTGCTTTTGTTCGTGTGTGTGTGTGTGTCTGTCCAGCATGGCCATGGCCGTATGGGTATCTGCTTGGCTGGTCCATCAGCAGTTGTTCAGCTATGCACAGTGTTGCATGATCGTCCTGATGTGTGCTCCATTTGCCCTGGATTCATTGAAACTTTTGTAGTTGTGCCATTTCTGCAGGAGAAACGGTAGCATAGAGACAGTGAACTATACGCCACAAATAATAACGACTAAAATGCTTTCCTCTGATGATTATTTGTCATTTACTGATACATGAGGTAGGATATAAATATTGCTAAAACAATTTGATAGCACAGTAGAAGGCATGCTGACAAAGACATGAAGTGTAGCAAGGAGGCGTATTTTGCTTGAGTGTTGGCATCTAATGTCACCCAATTACATAAACAGCTTTTTCTTGAAGTCTTTCTTCTCCTGTAATAAATCGGGTGCATCGTAAGCAAAGAAGCTACAGTAACCATAGCAGGGTGTTATTTAATATTACTTTATTTAACTGATTAGTTGGGTCCATCGTGTGTCATTATGCAGACCTTTTCTGATTTATGGGCTTTTTTTTATGTTGCACTTAAGGCAAATTTGTCTTTTACTCCTTCCTTATTTGGCTTTGCTAAAGTTAGGACAGTATTAAGGCCAATTCATGCTTTTCACGTCCGTGCGATGGAAATATCTACCCAGATCCAGTCCGTGCGAACACCATCGTCTGTTTGCAGTGCTAGATTTGTCACAACGCGAATTGTCCACACTGCAACACCCCGACTGTGTGTGTGGGAAGTCCTGAATTCTGCAGAAATCCTGTGGACTGATCGCTCTGACACCATGCTACAGCTACATCTCTAACTATCTGCTTTATTTTGTAAAAGTGGGAAGTCACAACCAGCCTTTCAGAAGCATCCTCAGGAGCCCCATGTGTTTATCTGTGTTTGATATTAGTGACAATGCAACTGCCTGCATAGCACACAGTGCGCTAATGTAGTATAAATAGAGCTGTGTGTCTGCTCGCTCAGTGCGGTGCGGAAACCTTGAATTGGCCTTTAACGGACTTAGTTGGCTTTTACGATTCCTCCAGCTTTGTTCTGCTGAAGTGTGTCACTAAATTAGCAGACTTCTTGTTACAGAACAAGGATCAGTTTGAATTTGTGTTTGACTGTCACCAGCAAGCAAAGTGCTGCTGAGGAAGTCTGACGCATGTGAGTGATAAAATTTGAATTAACTCTGCTAAGCGTGAGTTTAGAACCGTAATGATGCGGCAATCATCTGGTTGTTGCTTTGATTAAAGCTGAGCTCATCAGACGCAAAAGTGGAAAAAAGCTGATGCACCCTTGGAAAGAGACACAAATATGCACTGTTACTATATTTACTGTCGTCGTCATTAAGTGCGACACCATTTGTCAGACAAACAGGTCATGTGTGTGGTAGTAGACTTTGCTGTATGCACTACGAGCTTCTCTCACGAGGGTTTTCTGGCATGTTCAGCTGGGATGCACAGATGTGACTAATAGCATTGAGCTGTTTCCGTGAGCCGGCATGTGCAACAGCAGCATCCTGCTTTGCTACGTCGATGTTCAGTGTGGTCGTTTTTAATGTTTTTGATTACACCTGTGAAGATGAAAGATGAAGGATGTACTCAAATGGCACAACAGTTTATTTACTCTATCTGATAAAAGTGGATGACTCCCATCCAGAGTGTTTTTCACAAACTGCTTCAGCTGCTTATTTCAGCAACTGTTTAAATTCACTAAGTTCAGGGATTTGCTAAAAGGCAGCAGGATAAAAATAAAGGTGATTTCATTCGTCACTGACAGCTTTAGTAATGCGACTCACTCAGCATGGACTCATTTGTGCTCCTATCCCTGTCTGGTATACTGTGTTCACAAACAGCATTTCAAACACCAGTGATGAAATGAAGGTAATTCTGTCCATATCGTTTCCGCCGGCCTGTTGTGTCTGTCCCTCCCCCTTCCTTTCTCCCTGGCTGGGTGTTGTGTAGACCTGTGCGCCAGTCGCCAGCTGCTTCTCACCTCGTCTGAGGCAGAGGGTCGCTTTCATGGGCTCTCTGGACACCCAGTTCTTCCCCAGCCTGGCCATTCAACCCTCTGCTTGCAGCCTGAGCTGCTCATGGGGAAGCCAGGTGGGTCCCCATATTTCTGGGAGTGTCGCTCTGGTGGGGTGCCTGGCTTCCCCGTCCATGGGCCTGTCGCAGGTCAGTACAGTCCAGCTGGAGGGTGGGTGGGGTGCAAGCATGGCCTACTGGTTGGATGGGCACAGCAGCATTCTCAGTGGACACTGGGCAAATGGACTGAGCTAGATGATTGTATATTTAAATGCTGTAGCCACATTGTTGAAGGAATCGTCTCTTTTAAACTGTATTTAGTTATTGATGTGTTAAATCAGTTGTTGTGCTTCGTGCCTTCTCACCTAACGCTTGAAGTTTACATCTGATGTTCTTGCAGGTGCCAGCCAGCTACTGGATTAAAGTTGTTTTTGACAAAGCTTGTCTTATAATCCATTGTACCTAATTCATGCCTGTCTTGTCTCCCATTTTCGCCTGTTTTCTCTTTCTGCCTCACTCCCCTCCACCGATCCACGCTGCATCTCCCTCAGACGGGCAGGAAAACGCTGGGAAATGTCCACATCTGGAATCAGAGGAATCGGATCCTTCATTCGGGGAGCTGTCCAACGGCGACGAGCTCAAGTCTCCACACAAACCCGACGGGCCGGAGCTCGAGATGCCCTCTGTGGCCTGTAACGGAGCCTCTGCGGGGGCGCTGGTGTCTCCAGAGGGATCTAAAGCCAAGACGGACCCTGAGAAGAAGTTTAACTGCGGGATCTGTGGTCAAGCCTTCCGCACCAAGTCCTACCTCAACAAGCACCAGCACAGAGTTCACAAAGCCCAGAAGGCCCAGGGGTTGTCTGGGTCCGGCTTAAGTGAGATGGCGCCCTCCCTGACCTCTCCCTTCTCCCCTCAGCAAAACATGTCTCTGCTCGAGTCCTTCGGCTTTCAGATAGTCCAGTCTGCTTTCGCTTCTTCACTGGTGGATGCCGAGGCGGGTCAAAGTGGAATCGACTTCGGAGGGAAGTGACATTTTCGCTAGAGGCTTCAGGAGCTGCAGCGAAGCCTCTTGTTCTTAGGACAAAGCCGGGTTGCCCACAGAAGACGCTCTGTATTTGGGAATAACTTTGCCTCAAGACTACTTTTTTCTGTTTGTCACGTTGCTTAATGTGTATCCGATATTTTTGTCAAAGACTGCCATATAATTCCTACTTTTTCTACTTTTTCAAAGTATGAAAAGGGTGCGTTTGGTGTTTGAATTTTTCTTTATAAAGGAATAACATGAAGGTTTTATTTCCTTTAACTGATCCTGATCTGTTGAAGTTTTGCGTTTCTTTCAGCGGTTTCTTTGACTTTCCTCAGCTGCACAAATGTTTCTTGACGTGAGATGAATTATGTGTCCTTAAAACGAGTAATTGTCGTCTTCTCGCCCACTTTAACTGCTCTGCTGTACTCGGCGTATCGACCCTTGGCCACTGCAGTGATTTTTAACGCTTCATATTCCTCATTCCTCTCAAGGCTGTAAACAGATGTCATTACCTCAGAGTAACAAAGAGGGCTAAATTCTGTATTTATTTCATTCTTTGCTTCTTCTTTCAAGGTGGATTTTCTTTCCTTCGGGACAGGGATTTAAATTGGCCTCAATTTTGATAGTCTTCGAATCTGTTTATTACTGAAGAAGAATCATTCCTAACAGGCTCACGGCACGTTTTATGACACGTTTTGTACGAGCGATTTTCTTTGGCATCACACAGAGTAGCACTGTTACCTGTCAAGGACCTTTATTAAATTACTGCTGGCAGGATTATAGCTAAGAAGCACTTTTTAAATAGTTCAAAAGCCCTTAATGTATGTATTTTTAATTTGATCACTTGTAAAATGAATTGTTCTTAAGATTCTTAAGAGTAAACAATTTGTCATTATGGTTTATGTTAAGTACAGGGATGCTTTTGAAAAAAAGAGGTTTTTTTTTTAACAAGTCTGGGTGAATTTGGATGCAAAATCTGTTTGGAAAAGTGCCTCGAGCTTGTCAGGAATGAGCTTCTCTTCCCCGCAACAAGGACAGTGTTGTTTGTAAGGTGTTAAATCAGTTGTGTACATGAAACAGGGACCAAGGTCAGGTATATTTTCAGTATATATTTTGAGAAATGTAGATTATATTTTATTAACTTATTCATGCCCTCGGTTGTGTGTACAGTTGTTTTTCTTTTTTTTAAATTGTCCAACAAAAATCTTGTGATTTGCTCACTTTGCTTGTGTTTCACTCTAAATTATGTTCAGTGGAGATGTGTGTTTTGTGTGTTGTGCGACAGAAGGTTAGACGTGGGACTCACACCCTGATCCACCAGCCTCTGGGCCGACGAAACGTAGGACAGCTTTCACGCAAGGTTTCTTCAAATCTCTGTCGTTTCTTTACCTTCATCACCTGCAGTTCTTCCTCCTCCTCCTCTCAGAGTTGTTCGTGCCGTGTGTGGTTGGTCGCTATGTGTTCAATCCAAGACATTCCCTCTCGTGTTAACACCAAATTCAGCTCAACACTTCCCTTAAATGTCAGCAACAGGAGCCTCACAGTCACTTACCTAAAAATCTCCACTTCTTATTGTGAAGGAGTCAGTTTCTGTTGATTGGTTTCTTATCTTAAAGTTCCTCTTAAAGCCATTTGTTAAACTGGTGAACGAAATCAAAAAGAAACGGGGGGTTCTGCCGCACTAAATTCATCTTAATGTAATTCTGTTTAGTGCTGCTTTTTACCTGCTTTATTTGCCTAACCAAGAGTCCAAAACCCAAAGATATCCAGCATACTAACACATGTAAAAAAACCAAGCTGTAAACTAGCTAAAATCCAACCACGTTTTGCATTTTTTTTTCCTCAATGAAATCAAACTAAACGATTAAATCGATTTTCAAAATAGTTGCAGGTTCGACTAATGTCAGCTCTATTTATTCTTTCAGCTAAAATCACGATGAGACTTCTCGCGATCGTGTCGTCCCCCTGATCCGTCTTGTATATACCGAAGCAGGAGAATACGTACAATCACAGGAGTGTCGTGATCGTACAAAGCAGCCAGGCTTTAATTACGTGGTGTCATATGGACCTGTCAGAACCAACACATCAACATGTTTTCTCTTAGGTTGGTGGGTGGGTGGGTGGTGGGGGTTTGTGTTGTAAATCATGATGCAAATCGGGCTCAGTCCACGAGCGAAGTGGCTGACTGTGTGAGTGTGTGTTCATGTGTCTGTTTCCGTGTTTGATCCGTGTTTCCTGCTTTTCTGTTTTAATTATTATTTGTGAGTAATTTAGTCTGTTAAATTCAGTACATTCCTATATTATTTATGGTTATATTGTGATTGTAACAAGTGTATATACCTTCCATATACACACTATAAATATATATAAATATATATGAACCAACCAATATGATCAGTGTTTGTCAGTGGTGGTCCTGTACATATAAAGATTTTTTTGGTTTGTTTTTCTCGTCTGTTAATGTGGAGGGATGTTAAGTTATGGCCATTTGAAGTGTAAAACTGCATGTTCTGGCATGCGAGCGAGCTGCGGACTGAATGTCGATCACTGGTTGGTGGCAGTAGGTGTTTCACTGCTCACTGTACTATCACTCTGCTCTGGTAGCGCTCACACTGCCAGCTGCACGACTCACGTCTCTGACCAATCCTTTTTTGATCCACTCTGCACTAGTATTTACTCCTTAAAAGGTAATAAGGGTTGTGTTGTTCTGATTATTATTTGAAGACGAGTGGAAGATGCTGTAAGAAAATAATGAACCTTTGTTGTTTTTTCTTTTCCTTTCCACTGATTTGTTTCGCTCGTGTCGGTACTCAAAAGATAATTATGATTATTTAGGCCTAAATGTTTTGTTGTTTTTTTTTTTTTGCTTTCTGCTTTTGGTCTGTTGCAAAGTGCCTTCCAAATACTGATTGTGCACAGCAGTGGATTAAAAAAGGTCCTCTTTTCTAAAGGTTAAGAATTGTACAGAGTGACTTGCATTGACACTTTTGTATAAAAACACAAAATGTACAATATGTTAACTTGGTATTTTATCATCGTACTCAACAAGATTGCTCTTAAAACATGTGAGCTACATGTTTTGTTATAACGTCTTTGGACATATTTCAATATAAGCTTACTTTTCTATAGATATTTGTTTTTGTACTCTGTTATTGAGTCTCGTCTCTCTTCTTGGTACAGAGATGAGCACCGAATAAATTGCAACTGAAAATCTCCTAACTTTTGACTTGCAATGATTACCGGTAGACACTGAAGTCCATGTGCGTGTTTGTAGACAAGGACGGGTGACAAATTACAGAAAGAAATCAACATGACGTGTCTTGATGAGGCATCGATTCTTCAGTTTGCTTTATCGTTGTACAAAAGTTACTCCGTCATTCGGTGGTTTGATGATAGACCCCTAACAGAGCCACCTGATCCCCTCACTGCTGGATTCAATGGTTAAGATATTTCCTTTAGTTTGTCACCTGTCTATAGCAGTGTGATTATTGTTGACAGATATTGTAATATGAGTTCTAGCTTTAATGGGAATTTTTGCATTTCTTTGCACTGAAACACATAAAAATGATGTAGTTGCAGCAAGCGTGTTCCCTTGTGTCTGGAGACGATGATTTGTAAGCTGGTGCATCACTGTAGCACCACAATGCTTCAAGGATTCAAGGTCTTTTATTGGTCACAAACACAGTTATACATGGTACAACGCGCAGTGAAATGCATTGTGCACCTGTTCCACACCGAAACAATAATAATAAGATGAATAAAGAATAAGGAATAAAACACACAAGAAATAAAATATATATATATATATACATATATAGAGAGAGAGAAATAACAGACATAAATCAAATTTCCAAACAGCTTTGTTTATAATAGTAGGTTGTGAAACTTTGTAAAAGAAAAAAAAATATTTCAATGCATTGTTTAGGACTGCAAGGTGGCTCGGTGGTTAGCACTGTTGCCTCACAGCAAGAAGGTCGCCAGTACGCGTCCCAGTGAGGACACCTGGGATCTTTCTGCATAGAGTCTCCATGTTCTCCCCGTGCAGCATGGGTTCTCTCTGGGTTCTCCGGCTTCCTCCCACAGTCCAAAAACATGTTGAGGTTAATTGGTGATTCTAAATTGTCTGTAGGTGTGAATGTGAGTGAGTCTCTAAGTGTAGCCCTGTGATAGACTGGTTACCTGTCCAGGTGAACCTGCCTTCACCCTGAGTCAGCTGGGATAGACTCCAGCCCCCGGATGAAATTCTCTGGGAAAGTCTGGAGGGTGAATGCATAAACATAAAGTCACTCATTCACATCAACAAGCCGTTTAGAGTGTCCAGTTTCCTGAACCAAAAACATTTTAGTATAAATTTTGCTTTAAATTACAAAATGTTCTTGGGAGGCCAAACACCAGGCGTGTGCTGAAGCGTGGCTGCATCATCAGCCACAGATTCCCCAGATACCATCCATCCATCCATTATCTATACACCGCTTAATCCCTACTAGGGTCACGATGGGCTGGAGTCTAACCCAGATGACTCAGGTGAAGGCAGGGCGCCAGATACCTGTGAAGCAAAAACTACTTTCCTCTCTTGGAGTTAAGTTTCCAGAGATGGTGCTGAACTTTTCCCCTTTGCTCCTCTGATTGACCTCCTTCATGTAAAAGTCCTATTTCTAGCAGATGTACACGAATCTGCAAATCTTCTGTAGATTCTTGACCTCATGTAGATCTATTGTAGGAGGACAGGCAAACACTCCCTGCACCTCTCAAGGCCAGATTACACCAAGGCGCCGGACTATCTTTGTTTGCCTCTCACCCATAAATCTGCATGTGGCGTCCACCGAAGGAGGGTGTAAGTCCTCAGAACTGATGCTGGCATTCCTGCTGCTCTGTTAGTGTCACTTCTCCTGATGCATCAGTAAACCTTATTTCAACCATCTGAGTCTCTGCTGTGTGTCTCTCTGTGTTGGGTTCCTCATCCTACATCAACCTCTTCCAGAACTTCCACAACAACACCCCTCGCTCCACTTCTGACAGCCATGCTACATTCAAACACTCCCATTACGAGCACACATTTGTGAAGAACTTTGCGGACACGTTCTTCCTATAAACTCACTGAGTGTTGTTATAGCGGTGATGGGAGTGGATGCAGCTTTATTGACTTTTCCAGAGGACCAGATTGTTTTTTTATGGATGCCTGATGTGTTCTGAAGCATTCAGTGTCCATTAAACCCACATATTCACTTCTCACTTATGTACAATGCTGAAAAATGGCACTTCTTCTAAAAAAATAAATAGGGGGATAAGAGTGATACAGCTTCATCATTTGTGTTAACGGTTAATGAGGAGCTGCTGCTAATGATGTGGTTCAAACGGTCTGCAGAAGCAACAGCAGGACCAAAACTAAAACCCACCGTCACTGATCGCTCGTCGTCTTTATCGAGTCATGGCACCAGGTTCTGTCTAAAACCTACGATTCTCCACCGTTTCACTTCTATCTCGCTGTTTGGTGACAGAACAGTAACAGTGACTAGTGGTCACTGCTCCGACGTCACGCAACGGTTAAATAAAAAAAGCAGGTTGCCGTGGAAACTGCCTTGCCGGTGAGGATCTGAAAGCATCAAATATATTTAACTCATTACGTGTTCAACTGCTGCCCAATTAGGCCGAATACTAACTATAACACTAATGACGGAATTTAAGGTATGTCCAAGAAGAGAAACGGACACAAATAAGCTTCTTCTCTTTATCTTTACTCTTTAAATTCTAACACCTAGAGGGAAGAATCAAGAAATTAAACATTTTGTGTGAGATTTAAGGCGCAGCTTCATGTTGTTTAGTCTTGGGAATTCTGAAACCACCATTTATGTTTGTGAAAACTAAAATACAACACACATGTACGCAGATTTTAGTATCATTTTGTTTGTGATATCAGTTGTAGGATATCTATTGTACATTCTCTCATTGATCCTCCTTTTCTATTCTCTTTGAAAGGTACCTTCTTCTGTCAAAATAGTGGAATAGTGGAATAAAGAATTGTATAAAGGGGGATATTGTGCAATCGTATGCACACATTTCCAAAGAATTTAAACACTGTCTTATAACAACCAGGCAAGCAGGATATCTGCTTGATCTAATAGTCCAAAAAAACCCAAAAACCATCAGTACATCAGTTGATATGCTTCATTTCTTTACTTCATGTTGGTTAAAATAATGAGGAGATAAAACTCTGCTGTCTGGTGCTGTGGTTGGAGTTTCAAATTAAAAGATCTAAAGGGAAACCTTGAGCCTTTATTGCTAAGAAAACAACCAGAGAACAGTTTGCTAAAAACACTTTATTTATTTTGAACATGTTAGGAGAACAATCATAGAACCAGAAACGGTATTCAGATGTAATGACATGTTTTATTTTTGAACATAAGATCAAACATTTTTCCAGTTGTTGCTCATATTTACATCATCTCGGTTTACTAGAATGCATTGAACGAATAAATAATAAAGACATTTATTTATGTATTTCTAGGAAAAAGAGAATCTTGCAGCTTGCAGATATTCTCTGGTATTTTTGCAAAAGGAAATTAAACATTGATTTGAAAATTCATCCAGTTCTTCCCAAATCAGCTCAATGAGGGTTAAAAAAAAAAAAGCTAGACTCCGTTAATCTTCTATCATGTGAAGTCCACTGTGTTGTTCTTTCTTTGGATCATTGTCACCAACTTCCTCTGTTATTTTCCTTTTTCTAACCTATGATACCATGTTATTGTCCTTATAATGCAGCACACAGAGACTTTGTCTAAAATCCCCAGAAGCTGGAAAACCTGTAGAAATTGTTTCCATGATTGACTTTCCATTTTTCCATTTGTGGTCATCTTGGACAGTTTTCTGCTAAACCTTTGTACCATTTAAAGGTTTCCACTGGACTTGAACTACTTAAACATTAATAAAAAATAGATAAATGATGCTGTTGTAAAACATTTTACTGATCAATATTCTCAGTCGGAGCACTTTGGACACATGATCTGATTTCAGAATTTTGCTAAAAGTAATAAATAACACGCAAACAATGGAAAAGAAATATGTGAAGTAAAAAAAAAACAATAATTTAGAATTTAGTTGCATAGTCATCATCAGTCTCTTCCACATCAGCCACCCTGGTTTTGTAATTCAGCTTGTTGAAGTCCTCCATGATCTCCACCATCGTCTTTCCTTTGGTCTCCGGGACAAAATAAAGCATAAACGCTGAACTGAAGAAGGAATACGCCACAAAAATCAGGAAGCAGAACTGTCCGAGTCCCTCCTGGTGGAGAACATTTTGTGTTAAACAAACAGCTGGGTGACATAGTTATAAAGATGGAGACACAGAACATGGCGTCTTACCACCACGTAGCCGAACAACATGCCCACGAGGAACATGCCGAGCCAGTTGATGGTCCCGCTGATGACAAAGGCGGAAGGACGCCAGGCTTGTAGGAAGAGGTCAGCGGGGAGAGCCATGGACACTCCAGCTAAAGGAAGATTTGAGCATTAGGAAGCCATCGACACAATAAAACCCCATCCAGTCATGGTATGAGTCACTCACAAGGTCCAAGCCCATAGATGCAAATGACACAAAAGATCAGGCCGATGTTCACATACGGGATCCATGAATTCAGATCCTGTAGAGAAAGAGAGGCGTTGATATTCATCCTGCACAGGACAGCGAGGAGGAGTGTGTGGCTGTATGTACCTTAATGGACAGCATGATGGTAAGAACACACATGGTGACACCCATCAGGAGATAGCCATAGCCCATCAGCTTCTTCCTGCCGGCGCGATCTATCAAGAAGGACTGACATGGAGAGATTAAGAATCATGCCAGTTAGATGCTGCACATCTAGCCTTTTCTGAATCTGGAATCATTTAAAGTTCCATCCTATATCTTCATGTTGTTCCTCTGCAGTCTTTTCTGTGCCTATTTACTTCTCAGCATCCTCAGCAAACTGTACAGTGAGTATTGTTTCTCCCACATGTCAGATTGAAAGCGTAGGAAAGGTCCATAAACTGTGTTTTCTGTCCAATCCCTGCCACCTTTTACAGACACTTACACACAGCGTTATGGTGATGAGCTCTGTCGCTCCAATGCCAATGGCCAAATAATGCATCTGGTCCTCCGGCACTCCCGACTCCCGGAAGATGTCAAAGGCGTAGAAGTACAGCTGGAACGAGACGAGAGGCCGTCAAGCAGCGTGAAAGAGAGAAAGAAGAAATATGAAACAAACGTACAGCGTTGATGCCGCAGAACTGAACACCAGCGCAGGGGATGGCCAGAGTCAGCAGCTGCCATCGGACGCAGCGAGAGGTGAGGACATCCTTCACGGTCTTGGCCTTCTCGCCCTGTGTGGTCTCTCTCTCTTTCTGCATGTCGTCCATCTCCATCTTCAGGTTGTCCTCCTGCCACAGCCACTCCAAGGCTGCCAGACACGTACAGAAATTAATTACAGACAAACACATGATGATGCTCAACCAGCCATATCTGGATAAAACATACAAATTCAGTGGTGGAAGAAGTCTAGAAGGATGCATTCAGAAACGCCCTTAAAGCCCCCTCTGATGCACATCTATTATCTCTACCTTGTTAAGACGCCCATAACATGTTATTTATACACTCCGGTGGTGAGTCTGCTGCATCCACTCACCTTTTTTGCTGCCCTCAGTGTCTCCTTTATCGATGTAAAGGTATCGAGGGGCCTCGGGGAAGAAAAGCAGCGTCACAAACTGCAGCACGGCAGGAATCCCACTAACAGCTAAGAGATACGGCCACATCTCCTCGGTGCCCATTATCTCCCTGAGCAGAGCACAAAGACGAGTTAGAAAAAAGATGAAACAACAAGGAATGTGTTGATAATGACAAAAACATGAATAAAATCTTGCCCTGGCTGGATCGTTTTGTGCTATTTGGTCTCATTAACTAGGAACAAGGTGTCATACTTTGATCTTTCTGAGTTTTTCTGCTTCGTTTGTCTTCACTGATGTTTTTCTGTTTTAGTTATTAGTCAACTTGTGCTTTAAAGTGTGAGCTTTCAGTTCTTACTTGATGCCAATTATCTGACCCATGACTTTCCCAAACCCGATGAAGATTGAGCTGGTGAGGGTCATGAAGCCTCTGAGCTTCTTTGGAGAGCTCTCCCCGAGGTACATGAGGTGAACGCTGAGGCCGAGGCCTGCAGAGAAGCACAAGATGAAGAGAGGAAAGAAAAAACAGATTCAAAGGAAAACACACATCAGCACAACATACCGACGTTGTATCCGTACAGAAACCTGCCCAACAAGATCATCTCAAAAGACTTGGCCATGCGGCTGAAGACCATGAGCAAGGCAGCGACGATCGCCACCACGTTGTTGATCAGGAGAGCTTTTTTCCTGCAAAATCAGAAGAAACACCAACGATTATGAGCAGCTCCCGTGAATGTTTGCATGTTGTGTTGTACCTCCAACATGTGACATCTTCCTCTGCTAAAGAAATAGTTTGACATTGAGATGAAACACATTTATTTCTACCACTGAAAGGTTTGTCTGGTAGTATTCAGGGAACTTCAGAAGGTCACTGCTTAACATGTTTTATTTTGTTTGTTGAATCTGCGCATAAACTGAAAAGTGAAAATGTCAAACTGCAGATGTACCGTGGATTCTGTGTCAGACTTTGTCCAGACCAGATGCTGGAATCTGAACTTTTGTTGCCTGACAAAACCTGGTGTGCTGTTTCCACTCTTTATTATTCCTACAAAGTTCCCTCTGGGCTTTTTGAAGAACCTTATAGGTTATGTATGTGGTGGCGCTTATTTAAGTCATGATGTTAAAATAATGCATTTCTGGTTTCCATTACTTGTGAAACAAACAACAGACAACAACAAACAAACTGCTCTGATGAATACATTTGTGTTTGATGAACCAGAGAAAACGAGATTTTCATGCAGAGAAACAATTCTAAACTCCACACATTTGTGGGAAACAGTATTTCCTGGGATACTGAAAAGTTGTTTGTAAAATCAGACCTGTTCTGCTTCTGTTGATTCAACTGCAGCTGGAATTTGTTGGTGATTTTAATATTGTGGCTAATCGGATGTTAAGTAGCAGAAAAAATCACTTGATTCTGTCCCTGTGTGCCGTGTGAAAATGCTTGTAAATGAGGCTAACCAGGTGAACATCCATCCATCCATTATCTATACACCTTAATCCTCACTAGGGTCATGGGGGGCTGGAGTCTATCCCAGCTGACTCAGGGTGAAGGCAGGTTCACCTGGACAGGTAACCAGTCTATCACAGGGCTACACTTAGAGACAGACAACCAAGAACACTCACATTCACACCTACGGACAATCTAGAATCACCAATTAACCTCAACATGTTTCTGGACTGTGGGAGGAAGCTGGAGAACCCAGAGAGAACCCACGCTGCACGGGGAGAACATGGAGACTCCACACAGAAAGATCCCGGGTGTCCTCACCGGGATGCAAACCGGTGACCTTCTTGCTGCGAGGCAACAGTGCTACCAACTGCTCCACCTTGCAGCACCAGATGAACAGTAAAGTCTTTTTTTTCTGATTGTTTTAATTGTTCTTTTGTCTCTGAAGCAAACAATCATCAGGTTCTGAAAACCAGAGATGTCAGCAAGTTGTTGTTGATTATTTCCTATGAATAAGCAGCTAACGGCAGGAGTGTGTTTGTCCTTCTTACCGGCCGTAAGTGACCGGGAGGCTGCCGCTGTGGATGGCTCCAGCCCAGGCACCCAGACTCAACACCGCCACGATGAAGGACCAGATGAGCTGGTTGGTGGACTCGTCCACTGGAGCGTCGTACCTCAACATCCATGTGTAGTTCACAAAACTCTGAACGTGCTGCAGGAGAGTCAGAAAGGTCAAAGGACATGTGATGGAGGCAAACCTTCACCCCAAAGCAGGTCAAAAAACGACCTATTAACCAATAAAACTCATGTTATCATTCCATACTTTTGATCTTCACATTGGTATTTTGCATAGATTGTGATTCTCTGTTTAGTTCTGTGTGTCAGAGGTCTAATAATACAGGATGCAGTTTGCTGGAGAGCTTCTAAAACCTCTTGTCATTTGTGTTATTCAGCTTTATAAATTGAATTTCAATTTGACTCGTGTCCTTCTATTTGAATATGAAACATTTTTCTCTCTCTTTTTTTCAAATATTCATGAAAAGCACTTTGACTTCTCGCCTGTGCACGAAATGTGCCAAATAAAAGCGTCGTTGCCTTGCCCTTTTCATTTAGTCTCTGACACCTTTCACTGCTTTCCTTTGTTTCTGTGCTCAACGAAGCTCCGGCTTTCACATTACAGAGTGAGATGCAAAGAATTGTGGCCTTCAGACGTTCTTCGCTGCATATTTTACAATAAAGATTAATTAATTTAAAATACCCGTCAAGTGGTGTCAAAATGAAACTTTAAATAAAACTAAAGGAAGGTTTATGAAAAAGTAAAGTTTGTGAAGATTTCAAGAGCCTATACTTGCAGGTAGAGATTTAGATATTGTGCAATTTGATGCAACTGCGACTGAGTGAGGTCTTACCACTGCTGGAGAAGCGATGAGAGAAACTTGGATCCCGTATTGAAACGACCCTCCGATCCCCAACACCAGCGACAGCAGGTAGAGCCTCCAGTACTGCAGCTGACATGTGAAGTGAACGTCATACGTACCGTTAATCTTTGCTTTAATAATTAGACAGCGTTGGAGAGGGCAGACTGTATGTGCTGATTCATCGACGTTGGCTCCAAACACGTGTTCAATGATTATAAACCTCCATGTGGATTAACCTTTTTTGATGCTCAACTCAGCTCTGTTACAGATGTTGATTAATCAAAACAAATACAGACACACAAGTCTTATCATTTTGCTGAACTGTGTGAGTGTACAGATGGATATTTTGAGGATGTAATTTGTTTTAACAGCTCAAAAGATCATTTCTCTTGCTGCACTGATTTGATCTTATATCATATGTGTCACCTACAAGTACAGTTTCATTTGACTTTTTCTAATTTATGCTGCTTTATATCTGCGCTCCACTACACTTCAGATGGGAAATATTTTGCTAAATTTATCAAACAGTTACTTAGATTTTAACTTGTACAATTTGACGCAGTACTATGTGTTAATTAAAGGTAGTTATTTTCAGTTATGTGGCTGATTAGACGTCTGCAGGTTTTATGTG
>NW_007577741.1:752250-760537 GCF_000690725.1 Stegastes partitus
AATATTTTTTATATTTTAGCTACCTTTTTACTGCTCATACCTGCTGAATGCAATAATACTTTTACTTGGTGCTGTTTCTATTTTTACTCACTGTAACTAAAGTAAATTGGAACAGTTTTGGGTTTATGTGTTAAATGTTTTTAGATATCAAGCTCTGAGTAAATGCAAAGAAAGTGAGTGAGTTTTAAATTTTGATGCTCCGATCATTGAAAGAACATTTTAAAAACTTAATAAAAAAACGGTCCTACAATTTGTTCTTAACGTTTTAACTGGGACTTTGATTCCGACTCATTCCAGTCAAAACTAACTCTGCAGCAGAAGTTCGGGGCTGATATCTCCTATTGTGTCAGGATTCAGGTAGAAAAACTTGATCTTGTAAGTTATTAGAAAACAAAAAGGCTTTTAAATGAATTATATCAACTGAAAACTATCTTCACTTAGATTTCTATTATAAAGCATGAAGTTTCCAACATACTGAGTCTAAAAGCACAAGCAATGTGCTGCAAACACAGAATAACTCAATAAAAGCTTAACGATGTCCACTTACCGTTTTTGATTTCTCCTCCATCTTCTGCGCTGAGATGCTGGCTGCAGAATGAGCGGCCGAGCAGCACATATGAAGGATGCCACCCAAAGTTACACATCTATAGACTTTAGTTGTCCATTTATGCAGCGAGAGAGAGATCATCGTGTCTTGACGCTGCACTAGAATAAACCCGGTCTGTCTTGTGGTTGTACTGACATCTTATTCTGTTAACTAGTCAGACATTATTTTATCAGCGAGGGAGCTCAAAAGAAACCAAACACAGTCACAAAATGTAATGAGGACATGTAAAAAGGACGTGGCGGTCTGGCGTGCACATGTAGGGATCAGTGATTTGCTGTATATGTGAGGCCACGAGGGGCACATTGTACATCATTAGTAACCTATGGAGGTACAGTACATACACTCATTAAATGTAGTTAGACTTTAGAGAAGGAGCAGAAAGTAGGGTTATAGTTAAGTTGCATTATGGCAGCAGGAGGATGCAGCATCTTCAGAGTTTGACTAAAATCAGAAACATCTGAATAATCTGCTGGTCAATTTAAACCATTATTTTTTTAAATACGTCTCCCACGGGTGCCTGGGCTTAATGAAAGTGGAATATTAAACTGTTGGGCTGCACTTTAGGAACTAGAGTTTATTTTACAAACAACTGAAACGCACACGAATACAACTTTAACATATCACATTTTACTGGTTGCTCTAAATGGAAATCTGATGCTGATCTTTTTTCATTTACATCTTCAATCAATCAATCAATCAATCAAAATAATCTAGAATCTTTCACACAGGTTGAATGCAGATAAAAGGGACTGCCAGTCAGAATGGAGTTACCCATCTCTTGTGTGTGTGTGTGATACATCTGGACATCGTCAGCATGAAACACAGGATCGTGTGCAGCAGAGCAAAACAAGTCTTTCCACCTAAATGAGCTCAGAGATGCACAAGACGCAGTGATCAGCTGCTCCATGCTGGGCCTGGTTCATTCTCATGCTCATATCTGCATCATGTTCACAGATTTGTGCACTGAATGTGTATTTAAATTGACAAACGGCAACTATCCAGACCAACGTGTAATACAACACACAGGATCAACTATTGCATAAACTCTGTAGTCGTCATGTGGACGGTGTCTTTAAAGTCCAGCCACGTGTTCACGTGTTCAAACAACACGTCAAGGATCTCTCCTGAGATGTCTGACAGAATCACATGTTGCATTTAATACTTATATGAAGCACGTGTATCACCCAGTAGCACCCAATAGAATCAATTGTGTAGTTTTGTGGACACAAAAGTTAAACCTGTAGGATCTTTTCTACCTTTTCTCTGATATTTATCCACAAAACAAGAGCAAAACCTTTTCTTATCGGCATATTTGCACTGATTTGCATTTTAAAGAGTTGTGAGTAACAGTGATTTGCACAGGAGACACTTTGCATCAAGTGCAAACTGCAATCAGAGAAATCTTGAGTTTTGCTGTAAGTTATTTAAATTTAGCATTTCAGTTTCATTTCTGCATGTTGCATTATGTACCTGGAGATATATAATGAGTTAAATATTTTAAAACAAGATATTTCTGGGGCTGCAAGGTGGTGCAGTTGGTAGCACTGTTGCCTCGCAGCAAGAAGGTCGCCGTTTCGCATCCCGGTGGGGGCACCGGAATCTTTCTGCGTGGAGTTTGCATGTTCTCCCCGTGCAGTGTGGGTTCTCTCTGGGTTCTCCGGCTTCCTCCCCCACAGTCCAGAAACATGTTGAGGTTAATTGGTGATTCTAAATTGTCCGTAGGTGTGAATGTGAGTGTGCTTGGTTGTCTGTCTCTAAGTGTAGCCCTGTGATAGACTGGTTACCTGTCCAGGGTGTCCCCTGCCTTCGCTCTAAGTCAGCTGGGATTAAGCGGTGTATAGATAATGGATGGATATTTCTGTTTAATGAAATAATCTTCATGTTTGTCGTTGTTTTTTTTCATGCATTTTCCTTAAACTGGGCTGCAAGGTGGAGCAGTTGGTAGCACCGTTGCCTCGCAGCAAGAAGGTCGCTGGTCCACATCGCGGTGGTGGGGGCACCCGGGATCTTTCTGCGTGGAGTCTCCATGTTCTCCCCGTGCAGCGTGGGTTCTCTACGGTTCTCCGGCTTCCTCCCACACAGTCCAGAAACATGTTGAGGTTAATTGGTGATTCTAAATTGTCCGTAGGTGTGAATGTGAGTGTGCTTGGTTGTCTGTCTCCAAGTGTAGCCCTGTGATAGACTGGTTACCTGTCCAGGTGAACCTGCCTTCACCCTGAGTCAGCTGGGATAGACTCCAAACCTCCTAGTGAGGATTAAGCGGTGTATAGATGATGGATGGATTTTCCTCAAACTGCAGCTTCACACGTTTGACATCTTTAAAGACGATGCAATTTAAATCTTTGTGACGGTTTTATTTGAGTGTTTCAGAATAATGCATACAGCTGGTACAAACAAGGGTTAAATCCATTTGTGTCAAATTGTTTTAAACAAAATGAGATGATTTAAACATATCGTATTAAAAAAAATGGATGTTTTTCATGCCAAATACTCACACATAAAAAAAAAAAAAAAAAAACAACAATAAACGGAGAGAAATCATGGTTGACATGATGACTAAACGAACCAAAGTGACAGCATTTCAACTAAACAGAATAATTTGGAGTCCTTCTTTTAACAACATGTACCAAGTTAGACAAATGAAAAACATTATCATCAGTATTCAACATAGACAATTACACACATTTCACTGTGGTAAAAACAGCAGATTACTAATTTCAGTCTTTACTAAAAGTGTTAACATTTAACGCCGTGATCCGTTAGAGAGCACGGTGATGCAGGAGGACAGGTCGGAGTTAATAAGGTGTAAATTAACTCGACTAAATGTTTTTTGTTTTCGTACATCCTCACCGAAAAGATTGCCAAGAAAAATCTTGTAGAAATTCCTGATGTGCAGCTCACTCAGAATAAAGCAAGGAGTGATTTAGCAGCTTGGATTTGTAAGACAGTGATTTTTAACTCTACTGCAAAGATGTCAAACTAAAGTCCCCTTAAACTACAAAAATATATAAATTTATCAAGCCAAAATTTGACTGCATAGGATGATTCTTTCTATAAATAGCCCTTTAAGATAAGATGTGTTTACAGTGTTTATGTCTTACGTTGTGTCCGATAACATTAAAACTTCACTCCATTATGTCGGCTTCATGTAAAGTAGTTTTTATGACTTGACACACAAAATGCCAAAGATGAATCCTTTACATTTTTCATCACACACACTCCAGAAAAAGGAGTCAGAGTTGATTTATGCGTCTTTCAGCGAAAGCTCCTCTCAGAGTTCCTTCATCGTCCAGCTGCAGCAGATCAGGCCGAAGCGAGGCGTGATTCAGGAGAAAAAGTCTGTCTGCCTACATGGCGGTGGAGTGACACACTTCACCCAGCTGGTACTGAGCTTCAGTCTGCGATTCAAAGTTTTTCGCCTGGTCTTTGAAGTTGAGCTTGTGGAATTCACGCGTGATGGTCGACAGAGACTTTCCTTTGGTCTCGGGCAGGAACAGGCCGATGTAGAGCGCCGACAGCACGCAGACGGCGGCGAACGGCACGAAGCAGTACTCGCTCAGCTCGCTCTGTGGAGGGAAGGCAACAGAAAGCTGTTAGATACAGACCTCAGTGTGCTAATTTAACAGCTTTAAGGAGAGAATTTCTATTGTTGGGAATGATCTAAAGCCTTCGAAATTTCAGCAAATGAATAGAAGTCGAGATAAAGTCAAAAGCATCCCGACATGTTTCCCTCATTTGTGCAGTTTCCGACTCTGAACTCTGGGAGGTGCTAAAGGCTGAATGCTTTCTGGCTCCACAAACATTTTTATCTTTTGTTTCGAGTATATTATTCATAGACAGTCGAGCCATTTTCATTTATCATATCAAAAAAAATCTGACCTTGAGCCAAAGTGTTTTCCAACAGAAAAATGAGACTTTACCTACAAGTTTAACTATTAAGACTCTGAATTATGAAGTTTAGTTTAACAAAAGCATAGCCAAAAAAACTGATGCATCAGAGACTGGAACATTATTCATTTATTCCCTCATGTGGCCTGAACTACAATAACGCTCCTACATTTTTATTAATGAAACTCAATAGCACCTCCGGTCTCTTCAGCCGACATGACGAAGATCACCCTGAACCACAGAAGATGTTAAACAACTGTTTTCACAAAGCTGTTAATCACAACAGACTGACCACTAGAAAAGGAAAGATCATCCCGACAATGCCCAGGTTGATCCACATCATGGATCCAGCGATCATGTAGGCTGCAGGCCGAGCCGTCTGATTGAAGATCTCTGTGGGAAGAACTCCGGTCACTCCGGCTGAGGGAAAAAAATAAAAACAGAAACATGTCGATTATGTTTATTCTTTCACACCGGCATGGCTGGCACTGCTGCAAGAAAGACAAATTTGTGAAACAATGCTATCTGCAAAATAATCATATTTTTTAGCTGACTGACTTTGTGGTCACACATTGTTGAAGAATGAACTACTGCGTGAAAATAAAGATTTTTGATGTGGACACGATTTACAGCTTTGGTCTGTCTTTTTTTCTGAAGCCAAGAAGTCATTTAACACCCTTTTTCTGTGATTTTTCTAGTTGTTACAGGCGTCCTCAAATGTATTCATCCCCTTCCATTAAAGAAAAGGCAAAATTCACAAAAGTTACTCAAACAACTAGAAACTGAAAAAAGCAATAATAAATAAAAATTTGCTAAATTATAATAAAGCTAAATTAGACTTTTCTTTTAAATTGTAGTTGAAAAGAATAACTAAAAAAACAAAAAAAAACTGTTAAATTAGAGCACCTTGCTGCTGAGCAGTGGGCCAGAATATTGGTTTATAGGTCCCATCATGCTTATTTTTATTTTATTTTAATTTTTTTTAAATATTTCTGTTGAGCCACAATTTAAAAGCAATGTCATGATTTTCACTAAATTTTTATTTATTATTATTTTTGTCAATTTCATCTTATTTCAGTGATTTGTTTCCTTCTTTAATGGGAAGGTCTGAATACATTTGAGAACGACTGTGTCTGTAATTCAACAAAACAGGGAAAATCTGCAAAATTAAATAAAAATAATATATTTTTTTTTAAATTACCATTTTCAAAACCTTAATATGCATAATTCTTTAAATAATAGCAAACATCTTTAAAATAATGACATTTTAAGTTGATTTAAATACAGTATAAATAGTGTAATTTCGTAGTCACACATTGTGAAAGTACAGATTTTTTGATGTAGACAACATTCACAGTTTTGGCCTGTTTTTTTTCCAGGTACCAAAAAAGTTAAGACATTTTTTTCTGTGATTTTACTTGATAATAACTCTAGTTTAACAAAGAAGGAAAGATAACAGTAAATTGTTCAAACAACTACAGTTCAATAAAGCTCTAACATGAATTTTTATAGTTTGGGTTTCACCATTAATGTCTGTTGAGATCAAACTTCAGTGAATCACACATAACTGATGCAATAATAAATATCAAGTTACTGAATCGCTCATTCATGCAGTAATGATCACAACTACACAAGCTGCATCCCACTTTTACACATTATTATAATATATCTGACATTAAAATATCAGTGGCTTCACTTCAGAAGTGGAGATGCGTGAAGGAAAGCAAACCTTCAAGGTTTCATCCTCTATCATCTGAAGTGTTCACAGGTTTTCATGTCAATGGTTGCACTTAAAGCTCAATAAGATGCTAAATGACTCTCAGCATTCAAGTTTGGCTTAAGTGCTGTTATTATTAGCATTTACTGAAAGCTTCAGTCATTAGTAAGACCTCGTGAAAAAGGATAATCATCACGTGAAGGGGAGAATAAATCAAGCACATTGTGTGTCATATACATGTTATTGCTGCATTTTCAGACACTTTCATGTTCCTGATTTAAACTTGAAATTAAAACTGACCTGGTCCCATGCCAAAGCTGAGAATGTACGTGAAGATGCAGCCCATGCTCAGGTACGGCATCCACGATATGTAGTGCTGTTTGTACGTGGGGAGGAAAGTAGCAAACAATTAGACAAAATACATCTCATAGATTAATAATATAGAGATTTGATCATAACAGAAGTTAAAGCTGTGAAACTTCTACAGCATAAATCATCTTCATTTCTCTCCTCTCTTCTCAAAGGATTTTCCCAACACAAGACATCAGATAATTAATAAATCTGAATTTATCAGCTCCTCTCTGATTATGACTTCTAATGGCTCCTTCTTGTCACACTAAGATGTCTGACTGGGTTATCACTGGACATCCGACACTCATCATACAACACATGAGTGATAAAACCTGCAGCTCACGACACAGCCGACCTCTGACGATAAAACTAGTAATTAGGTCGACACAGTAAACACATATCTGTCTCATACATGAACTCATGAACCGAGGAAAAAATCACCTCAAACGACAGAGCGATGGTGAAGACAACAGCCCAGACGGTCATGAGGATGAAGCCTCCCATCAGCATGAACCTCCGACCTTTACGCTCTATCAGCAGGTTCTGAAAGCAGCAGAACATTTATCAGAGTCTGTTCGTGTCATGTCAGATTATACTAGAAGTTAGGATTCAGTAGCAGTGAGGAACAATTCAGGAATGCACTTTTAGGAAGCCTTTATTCATCACTTATACATTGGAACAGTGAAATTCTTCGGACCAGCTGTTGCATGGCACCTCTGGAGCAGATTGGACCTTTGTAAAGGGCCAAACAGACGCAGGCTTTATCTATGTTAAAAAGTCAGTCTATCTCTGACTTAGAATATATTTATAGTCCAAATAGACAGATACCTTCTGTTTCACTTGATGGGAGCACAAACATAATTGACAATCAGTTAGCTTAGCTTAGCACAATGCTAGAAACATGGTGGGAAAGCTAATCTGCCCTCTGTGATGGTAAACCAGCAAATCTACAGTTCATCACAGTTATATGAATTATTATTAATTTTGAATCCATACAAAACACAAGCTCTAAACACAACAATTGGTATTTTTACGAGTAAGGATATGCGTCTACATTTAACCCTCTCCAGGACTTTCATGTTGCCATATGTAGAAGGTGTTTCGAGGTCCAATGGACCCCAAGAAAGAATATGTGCAAAATATTTGTTCTACAATTCTACAATTTCATTTAGCAGACGCTTTTATCCAAAGCGACGTACATCTGAGAGCGGATACAACACAAGCAAGGATCTAGTCAGGAGAAAAACAGTCTAGATAAGTGCCATAGAACGAGGTCAAGTGTGATAGGGCGTTGATGCCAACAGCAGGCTGTAGGGAGGTAACAGGAAATTGAACAGTTTGGTAACTCGTTCCACCAACGGGGAACCACAGAGGACAAGAGTTTGTTTTTGTTTTGTTGGTATTCATTATAGACGTTTATACTGTGCTAAATACATTTTCTGATAAGTTGACGTATTTTTGGTTTCAAATGCATGACAAATGTCCTTCTTTTTATATTACAAAAAAAAATCTTCAAAAATACAAAAAACAGTACCTGTCATCTAAACCAAATGGCCTGGGGTCCAAAAGACCCCAAAAGTCCTGAACAGGCCTAACGTCCTGAAGTCCTATCTGTACAATAGACTGTATAAAAGATGGACGTAGCAACCGGCCCTGAAAAATGAAGCCAACCCGGAAGAGTCAAAAACCTGCAGTATCACTACGTCCACTAGCTGCTGGCTCCA
>NW_007577741.1:761025-775163 GCF_000690725.1 Stegastes partitus
CCAGTTGATTTTTGAACAGACTAAATAGATGAGATACAACATCAGACAGATTTAGAGCTGGTGGTAGGTTGATTTTGTTATAACTGGAGTCAGGCTGACTGTTCATCATCGAGCGCAGTCCTCATGCTAAGCTAAGCTAACTGCCTCCTTGACTGTACAGCTACTGTTGTCACCATTTAGAGACTCATCTTATTTCACTAATCGTACAGCCATCGATTTCTACCCTGGTGTCTTTGTCCTTCCCACCAAAGATGAGCAACGAAAAGCGACGTGTGGCACAGCTGCACCACCTGCCCCTTGTTTTGTTATAACCTACCACTGTGGTTTAAGATCTCTGTCAGGTGAGTAGAACACCATTGATAGGATATAATAACTTACAATTCAATTCACAATGTCGCACACAAAACAGTACCAGAGGCCAGAGGACATGAGGAGGCTGAAATAAGCAACAAATAAGAGGTGAATCTGATTGAGAACTTGTGATGAGGCAGCGACCTGTAAATCAAAGGGTGGCCTCGCTGTAAAACCTGCATTTGTAGGGTTTTGTGTCTTTTTCTTTCTCATGCTCCACTCTCTGCTGTAGGCCTGCCACCCATCAAAGTGGCCTCATTTCGCAATCAAGCTCATCCAACCATCACCCTCCACAGCATGAAGACACCGGTTCTGGAGTCGTTCTTCGCCCGATTCATGCTAACCGTGTGTGGTATTTTGGTATTCTCCTTCCTGTCTGCTTGCCACTGCCTCTCTGGAAGCAGGAACTCTGCGTTCAAGACTTCCTCACCTGCTCAAGCCCACATCTCCTCTGGTTCACAGGCAAAGAAAGAAAGACACTCCCTCTCTCCACCAGCCAGCGCCTGCAATTATCCCCCTTGTCCCCAATAAACCTCTTAACTTTTAGTCGTCTAGCCTCGCTGTCTGATTCTGGGTCCAGCTAAAATACAAACATACCCTGCTTTATCTTCCATTCTCCTCCAAACGGGGCTGTGCTTTACAAAATGGACATCGAGCTGTTTTTAAAAAGCCTTGAAGCACATCCAGAGGGAAATCTAATCTTGTTCTGATAAACTTTTATGCAATCTTCTGGTCGCCATTCGAAGGTTTGTGTTGTCTTTACTTTTCAAACTGTTCCTTTAACACAACGTCCTTGGGTCAGGGGATTTATTATCGACTCTACAGGGCATTTACAGATACACACAAATTACTTGCTTGATTACTTAGCAGCTAATTCCACTCCAGTTCTTTTCCAATGACTCTGCAGCCTTATGGGCAGTCGTGCATCCCGCTGTAACATTACGTAAGTGTTCCAGACAGGGAAAAGAAATATAAAACCGAGTGTATGAACACCACTGGGAGCTATTCTCACTTCTCAACCTGCAGCCTGCGTTAAAGCTTTAATAAGAATGCAAACAACGGCCTCTCTCTGCTTCGAGCCGGTTACATAACTTTAGAGCTTTAGATACTTACACACATTATGCAGGCCGTGAATTCACACGTCCCGGTGCCGATCGTGATGTATTGGATTTTTTCGTCGGATATTCCAGCCTCTTTAAACACGTACGATGCATAGAAGTAGATCTGCAAAAAAAAAAAACCCATAACGGAAGATGTGCAAAATAATCACTGCTTGCCAAGTGTTTTAATACTGATAAGCTGATTAAGCCGGTATTTGTACATAGAGTAATTGTGTTAATACCCCAGTCCCCTCTCTAAAACTGCCAAGCATGTGGTTAGAAGCCTTTTCTGGTGACATGGCATTTTGCAGCTCTGGGAATTTGTCTAGAAATGTTCCTATTTTGGGGCAAAAATGTAAAAATAAATAATAAATAATGATAATGTCCTCTAGTCCACAGTGCACATTTAATACAATGAGCTGTCTTCACTTATTATTCATTGAGCATTATGATGAGAAACGATCCGTCGTCACCATCGTGCATTATTGATGTGACCTGCAGGAACGTGAAGAAACCCCGACATGACAGGAACCGCTGATGGATCGTCTCAAATTTCCAATCATCCTCCCAACTTGGCGGAGGAAAACCGCGGCCAGAACAACATGTGATACTGTTTCTGTACCTCGGGATCAGTTACGCTGATCTGCATGGCTTACATAACAATGTGCCACAGCTAACTGCGCACGACGCACGAACCAAAACATCTCTCGGGTCAACGCTGTTCTTGTCGGTTCTCCTTACCGAGTCGTTGCCGCAGAGCTGCATGGCGCTGCTGATGATCATGACGGAGATGAGCTGCCAGCGCATGGAGCGGTCGGTGAACAGCTCCCAGGGTTGCTTCGGCCTCATGCCTTTGGTTTCGGCCTGTTCCTGCAGGATCTCGTCCAGCTCGCTGCTCTGGACCTCGCAGCCTCGAAGACGCCTCAGAGCTGACCAGGAGAAAACCACATGTTTAACACTCGAGAAGAAACTTATTTCTGAAATATATAGTAGCAGTGGTGGATGGATGAGTAAAGGTCAAAATCCCTAAAAGCACAGATGTAGGAAGTAGAAGAAAAACACACAAAAGCAGCCTCTGTTACTGTTCCATCACCCTTATTACGTTACACTACTAGATTATTTTACCCACCGTTAATACAGGCCTCCTTGTCCCCCCTGTCGATGAGCAGGTACCTGGGACTCTCTGGGAACCACGGCAGGGTCAGGAGCTGAATGAGGCCAGGAACGGCATTACTGGCAAGAAGGTACTGCCAACACGGCTCACTGCCCAAAATCTCTCTTTAAATAAATAATCCAGAGTGTTATTGCGGATAGCTTTTAATTCACAAAACACATTTTTTTATTTTTTTTTCTGTGAAAAGATTAGCCTAGTTTAACGAGTCGCACGGTGAACGTACCTGAGTCCGACCACCTGTCCCAACACAACGCCGAACGCTGTGAAGACGGCCGACGACAAGGAGACGGCTCCTCGTAAGTGCTTTGGTGCGCTTTCCCCAAAATACATGGGCTGCACATTCATGCTGATTCCTGCAATAAATGGCGTAGTGTTAATTCAGTCACATCTTTCTTGAATTGTTATTAATAACTCTTCTACTCTCATGGCTGTATTATCACATGTCAGTATTGTGCATGCACAGTGGATATATAACATGAGAGTATAACTGATGTGGAAAATATTTACTGACATACCAGCATTTATTCCAACCAGGATACGTGAGATGATGATCATCTCGAATGACTTGGCAGCTCTACTTGTCAGTGCCAAGAGTGCACCGCTCATTAGAAAGATGTTGTTCAACAGCAGACAGTTCTTCCTTAATGAGAGAAAAAAAAAACACAATTTGGAGTCAATTAAAGTTAAAGACTTTGTGTTTGTACATGTTTGTTGTGTGTAGATCATGTGCTTGGGCTTAGACAGCACTGAACTGAGCATTTGGTTTCATTATGTGATCTGTTGACAGTCAGAAAAGACAGAATTGTGCCCATGTTATTCTCTAAAGTCCATTTTGGCAAAGCTGAAGCATAAAGCCAAACTGGTACACATGTGGAGATGTTCCACACACAAGGAGTTTGCATGTGTCCCACTACATGAACAATCTCCTCATTCATTTATACATGTGCGTCTCAACGTGTTGATCATTCACTCCCTGCACGTTGCATTGAAACCTTCTTTACATACGAACAGCATCTTATGTTACCTCCCAAAGCGGATGGTCATAGGTCCTGCAATAAGAGCTCCGGCGAACCCCCCCAACGAGAAGATGGAGACAATGATTGTCCAGACCAGCGTCACTTGGTAGTCCTCCAACTGGATGTCCCACCGCTCCAGGAACGTCTCGTTGATGAACGTTTGGATGAACTGCGACAAGACGGTCAACCATTAAAGTTTTACCTCGTTAATGACATGCATACACGTGAGCAGAGTTAGAGCGGACACTCATTACCTCCCGTGTCAGCTGGCCTGTTTACATTTTGGTGGAACTCCAGACTATTAAACATTTCATCCATTGAATCCATCTCTCAACACAGCCTTGATGTTAATTGTGCAATTTTAAATGACCAGAATAAAATATTCATATCTATGGGCAACTGAATTGTTTTGCTGTTGATGAAAGTTGTTGGTGCAGCTGCTCAACCCACCGAGGAGAAATTCTGCATCCGCAATTAGTTTCTACGGCACAATAAAACTGGATGCATTACAATAAGAATTACTGATCACAGAGGCCAGAAAACTAATTTAGTTTGTGCCAAATTGCACTGCGGCCCAAATGTAAAATAACAGAGATGCAGCTCATAACGGCAGAACACTGCTCACATGCAGAGAAGTCAGCGTTAATGTAACACAGTGTCAGCGTCTGTCCATGCTGGTACACGACCCTCATCAGCTCCTTTATATACGGCACAGATGCATATTTGACTGCAGAGTAACAAAACAAAACACACTTACAACTGTGGGAGCGTTCATGATAGCCAGGTTGTAGCCATACTGAAGAGTTCCTCCAATGGCTGCAGAAGCAACCATCAGAACCAAAGTCAGAGGACTGCTCTGTTGGTACAAACACACATAAAGGTCCATCTTCATCAAGACCACAGTGATCACAGAAAGGTTTGGGGTGTCTAAGATATACTAAGATGCATTTTATAACAATATGGCACTTCTAGAAATTGCTTGATTTGGACACAACTGTTCTGTAGGATCAAAGTTATTTCATTTTAACTTCATCTTAGAAAATACAAACAATTAAATCACATTAAAAGTCCTTCAAGTGGCACCACAGCTTACAGAAGCAACACAGTCATGAATAACTACTGTAACTTTTCTGAAAGAATTTCCTTCACAATGCTGCCTGAGTCCTCAATCAAAAAGGAATTACAGGCTAAACATTCCAACAGGTGATTTTGTTGAAAAGCACAATTTGCTGTTTTACCTTTTGGGCATCAGCATGCGACATAGTTAATCGGAGGTGGTGGTAAAAATAAGTGACTTGATGAAGTCCGGCGGGAATGACACACAGAGATAAAAACCCCAACTAACGAACCCGCAATGCGCGAGCCCGCACGAGCACGCGCCTGCAGCGTGCGTTCGGGCCTCTTGTGATTGGCTGGCAGTTGCGCAACGAGCCGCCTTGACGCACCGACGGAAAACGACGGGGTGCCGCCGCCGCAATGATTTACCAAAAGAGAGGCGTCCTGCGCATGTGGAGGTGAAGGTGTGATGAGAATTAATGTGACTTCGCTGCCCTCAGTGAGTAATTAAGAGCGATGACGCATGCGCAGTGAGGTGAGTGAAGTCTGAACCGCAGAGGAAGGATGTTCACGTGCAGACAGGTGTGGTGGAGGTCAGTTCACGATCACAGTTTAAAGACACTCAGGTGAAAGTCTTGCATTAAAAAATAAATAAAATAAAATATGTATAAACAGCAAAATACTGAAAGTGTAAAATAAATTAGAGCCTTAATGGGTTATTTCAGTGTTTCATTTTGTATGTTATACTATTAGATTATTAAAGCTGACTTTTACATTCTGTCAGGGGGATTAATTTACTGCATAACATCGAATTTAATCATGTTTATATTGTTCATCGTAGTTTTTAAAGTCCTAATTTGCTGTAAAACACCTGCAGCTGTCAGATAACTGCACTGGAGTAAAAAGTGATGTAGTTCCCTCTAAAACATTGTGGCCTCTATGCATGAAATAGCATAAAAGATGAATAAGATACTCAATTAAAGCACAAATACCTTAGCATTGTATTCAAGTAGCGCTCTTGGCTAGATTTCCATTCCAGTCCAAACCTCTTCTCAGACTTGTCAAATTATGTCAAAACCTTTAGATAAATGTGAAAAATGAGTGATCGGAGTCAACACTGCTGGGATTTTAAAAATGTTTTACAACTGATTGGAGCTATTTTCTTCCACTTTGGCACCAATTACCCTCAATATGAATACTTTTCACCCCTAACTAACAGATTTTGAAAAGACATCTTTCAATATCTTAAGTATTAAAGAATCATCTTGCAAATCAGATATTTTCTTGTAAATGTGATATTTCTCTTATGATTTTAATCCTTTCACAAACATAACAATGATGGGGTTTATGCAGTTTTCTTTAGCAAAAGCAATGATCTCATATTTCATATGTTTTAGTTCATATTTGACTATTTTAAATAAATGCAATAAAAATACTGTTCTTAAAAATACAGACAATATAGAAATATTACACCCCTCACTGACCCCAACAACAACCCTCTGTGTGTTCGACCTGTACTGCCACACTAGAGTAAAAATAATAATAATATGACTGTACATTTATTGTGTATTATTGTTAAGACACTCAAAGTTGCTTAACAGGGTACAAGATAAAAACAGGACAGAGTTCCTGGGCCCAGGACGTCTGTGTTAGTTTTAATCTGATAAAACTCCACAAGACAGTGCTACAAAATGGGATAATAAATCAAACTACCTAAAGTTAAAAGTCTAATTTCTATTGTTACAGTTTTAAAAAAAAAGCTAAATTTAGCCAACTGTGCTCCAGAAGTTTAACAGGTGACAACTTCTCTTGAGTTCGTTCCCACTCTGGTCATGGTGTAACTTAAAAGGAAAGTGATCAGAGAGCTGCACACAGACACTCCTTTGAAAAGTCCACCTTAAAATTCAGCTTTATCAAAATGACTCGATGCTACAGATGAAAACAGAAAGACGAGAACTGGCCGCTGGATGCTGGGATGTTAGTTATGGTTGTAGCCAGACACCTGAACACGACTCCACCATTGGTTGTCTAAGAAATCATTTCAGACAGCACATAACGTTCTGGACGGACGCGTCCCACATCGTGATCTTGTCCACCAGCCTCTCCGAGGCCTTCAGGAGGAGCAGGACAACGTTGGACATGCAGCCTCATTAACTGTATGCGTCAGAGATGTGTGACTCATTGCTGGTTTGTAATGTCTGCTCTATGACTCCTCTCTCCATCTGACCGTGATCGTTTCCAGTATAGTGGGTGCTTGATTGTTTCGTGACGTCTATTCTGCTGTGCTGGAACAATAAATACTTATTCCCGTTGTGCTAAAATGGTTGGATCGAATTTAAAACAATATTATGATCCGTGTTCATCAGTTTGTTCAGTACATTTTATCCAAAATAAACATTTCTCTGGCTGTGGATTGTAATAACTTCACAAACGTAGCGTTAACATGCTTCATGCAGGTTTGTCTCATGTGAAAGCAGCTATCTCAAATTCTTTATGTGCCTGTGGTTTCTGTTTTCATCCAAGTTTGAGTCCTTTTTAAAGAATAAATAAACGCATTAAACACTGTTCTTTAGGTTCAGGCAACATAGAATATGTGGCCCCATCAGCTTGTTGTTATTTTACTAAAACTGTACAGAACAGGGCTACAGGATTAGAAGAATTCACACCTTTGTTGATACATAATTCACAGCTATATGAGTTGATGCTGTACTTTTGTGATGCTAAAACATGTCCCTGTTTAACAAAACGTCCCCTCTGCTCTGTTACTGAGTTGTATGTCCTCATATATTACCTTTTTAAAACCCACATTTAAATATAGTTTAAATATTATTGTAGTTACTTGACAAACGTACTGTGTCCAGCAGATGGAGCTGGTTTGAAGTGTTGCTGCTGCTCTTTGTTTGCTTTGTAGGAGAAGTTTCCCACTGATCACAGCGAGACACTGAGCTGCAGCTAAGGCAGAAATGGTCAAATAATAGAAGCTGGTGTGTGCACATGTTCACATTTTTACAGAAGCTCAAATATCATTAATCAGTCGGCAGTTTCATTTTGAGCTTCAGGTGATGAAGTTAGTTGTTGTTGCACCAGCTGATCGATCACTTGCAGGAGAAGAAGTTGTGAAGACGTTCAGCTGAATTTATCTCAGGAGAACCTCTCTTAGACGAGGCAGCTGATAAAAGAAGGCTCGGAGCAACACGTTCAGATGATCTGTTTCTATTTTAAAAGCTCTGTGTTGAGGAACACATCGTTTTCTTTCCTCGAAAGCTTTTCTCAGCTTTCATGGACCTGATAAAATGCACGTTGGCACTGCTGACGAAAGGTCAAGGAGTCACTAACAACATTAGAAACTATCCTTTGGAGTTTGTTTTTCTTCCTTTTTTAAACATCCACCACATATTTCGTGGGACTGAAGCCAGTAGCTGAAAGGATATTTTGGTCTGTTGGACAGATGAAGGAACAGACGGACCAGAGAAGCTACGGTAAAGCCAAGAAAAACAAGAAAACTTTTACTCATTTTAAAGCCCAGTGATATAAAATTATTTTTCAAGAGAATAAACAAAGTCAGGTTTATTTATAAAGACTAAAAAGCATATTTTTGTCTGTATATTCCACTGTTGTTGATAAAATAAAGGCAAAGTGTGGAAAAAATCCAAACAAATTCAGCTTCCAAGCAGCGATATTTATATTTAAATGCATTAGATTTTGCTCTATGTTTAGAGAAGACTTATGTATATATTTTAAATTTGATTTAAAGCATGTGTTGCAGGATGGCCTTACAAATGGACAAAAGGTGCAGCACGGTTCTATGGAGTAGTGAGAGTGCCAAATCACACAATAAATCAATAAAAGAATAAGAAAAAATAAAGTGGAAATAAAAAGAAGAAGAAATACAACAAAAAATAAATATTGTGGCAATATAAAGCAATATTAATCAAAATGAATCCATAAAAGCAAAGGCTAGCAAAAGTAGAGATATAAAGACAAATAAATAAAATAATAATAAAAAATAATGTATTTATTTATTTTTATGTTTTTAATTTTTAAATTTTTTTTCATTTCTTATTTATTAATTTATATTTTTTAATAATGTTGCTTTAAAAGCAAAGGCACAATGACATGCCTACTGCACACATTTTTCTGCACATATTTCCTTTGCTTTTTTTAAAGGAAAAAAAAGCGCTTTAAAAGCAAAAAAATAAATGAAATAAAAATGAAAGAATTAAAAAAAAATTAAAAATAATTTATTTTTATGTTTTTAATTTTTAAATTTTTTTTCATTTCTTATTTATTAATTTACATTTTTTAATAATGTTGCTTTAAAAGCAAAGGCACAATGACATTCCTACTGCACACATTTTTCTGCACATATTTCCTTTGCTTTTTTTTAAAGAAAAAAAAGCGCTTTCAAAGCAAAAAAATTAATGAAATAAAAATGAAAGAAATTTAAAAAAAAATAAATTAAAATACTTAAAATAATAACTTAAAAATAACAAATCAAATTTAAAAAATAAAAATGATTAAAAAGTAAATAATGTTTATGTTTATTTTATTATTTTATTTATTTGTCTTTATATTTCTACTTTTATTATTATTATTTTCTTTTATGGATTCATTTTTGATTAATATTGCTTTATATTACCACATTATTCATTTTTTAAAATCTTAGTTAATCTTCTTTTTATTTCCACTTTTACTTTATTATTTATTCAATGATTTATTTTTGTAATTTGGCACTCTCACTACTCCATACTTCCCTTCATATTAAATGGAATCACAGTAAAAAAAAAAATGTAATAGCAAATTGGGTTAAGATGCAGCACATGAATACGATCAAAACAAACAACAAAAAAAAGTGTGATATCGAGGTCACGGGGAGAGGACACCCCCTCCTCCCTGCTGCCAGCTCTAATTGGTCAGCTCTGACAGGATTACACGAGTTTCCTCAATTGAACACACTGAAGTTAAACGCTCGGATCATCCACGAGAGGAGAAACTCGACTGCAGCAGCCACTTTTTTTTTTTGTTGCTTTTCTTCTTTCTTCACACGACTTCACCTACAAACTGTCACCAGCCGACAGATCTGCTCAGTGGTCGCAGGATTGAACTGTTTGTTGAAGCTCTCCTCCTCCTCTGCTGCTGCTGATATGTGGCTCCTCAACACGCCCGCGTTTCGCTGAAGCTGCTCGTTAAGTTCATGTAGCTTCAGACCCTCAAGTCGTCACGATGACTCGGATTTTCTGGGATGCAATATTCCTCATAAGTGGTGAGTAGCTTGATTTTTTTTTTTTTTAGATAGTGGAGTTTGTTTGGAGTCCTTCTCAGACTTGTCAAATTATGTCCAAACCTTTAGATAAATGTGAGAAATGAGTGATCGGAGTCAACACTGCTGGGATTTTAAAAATGTTTTACAACTGATTGGAGCTATTTTCTTCCACTTTGGCACCAATTACCCTCAATATGAACTCTTTAGTAACATATTTAACCCTAAATGTGTGTGCAGGTTTCATTTATTCTTCTGTTTTTTTGATTTTCTGCTAAGAAAGTGATCATGATCTTAATAATAATGACCCCTTCTCCCCCCACCACCACCACCACCAAACAAACCCTCCTCTATTTTTTATGAGCCTTTTCCCCCTCTTCGGTTGCATGTCTCCACCGGGTCCGCTTGTGTATTTATAGTGCTTATAGTGGTCTCATCCTTTTAGTGGATGCTTGACCCTGTTACTATTGTTGGGTACCAGTTACTCAATGAAGCATCAATATCACACTGAGGACCGGGTCACATCATGCGACGTTGACTAGAATTATTCAGCATATGTGCCACCTGGGGGGGGAAAAAAAGTCACATTATAGTAATATTTATTTTTTATATTTCTATAGGTTCTTTTAGTATGTCTGTGGTACTCAACGGTGAGTTTACAGTGAACTTTCTGCAGGGTTTTCTTGTAATTCTTACATTTATTTTCCACACCAGGACTGTGTCACACATGTTTTCCTCTCTGCAGGTTCTCTCTTTACGTTTGGAGCAGGGCAGAGCAGTTCAGCCATTATCGACGCCAGCATTTCCATCGACGCAAACTCCACCGCTGCTCCCAACGCCACCTCCAGCAGCAGCAGGAGCTCAACTGCAACGACGATCACAGCAACGGAAACTAGCGTCCCTACAGTTGGAGGTGAGTCATGCTGTGTGGAGGTTCAAGCTCATGGTCAAGACATTTCAAGGAAGAAGGTTGCCCCATGTTCTTCCTCCTTTATCCACTCTCAGGTTCTCAGGTTTATCAACTCACAGGTTCCCTCTTCACATTTGAAGAACAGCAGACGAACACAACGATCATCGATGCCACCATTTCCATCAACACCACCTCCGCTGCTGCTCCCAACACCTCAGCCAGCAGCTCGACCAGCAGCAGAAGCTCCACAACCAACAGCCCCGTTCCTGCTGCTCCTACTGCCAACATCCGTCCGCTTAAAAGTAAGTCTCAGTGCAGCCCTGTCCTGTGGAGATGCAGGAGAAATTCACTGTACTTTGCAATAATTGGACCGGTTGTCCTCCTGGCAGCCGCTGATTCACTCTCGCCGCCTCACAGCAGGAGTCATCAGCTTCCCATCGAGCTCCAGTGCATTAACATTACGCAGACAATGTGGCGCTCGCTGATAATTGATCCTCTTAGCGTGCGTTAGGGCGGCAATCGTAGCAAATTAAAGATCATGAGGGGTATATATGAGCCCTGTATTCAGCTGTTTGACAAAAAGCTGCACCTACAGCATTAAACTATTATCTGAAAAGCACCTCGCTCGGCCCGAAGGCTGTTTTCTTTCTAAATGTTCCTCTCGTTCGACTGCCAAAATCACATGGAAGGAGAGAGGGCTTGGTAGGCAGATGCCTCAGGGACAACAGAGGGCTTTCACAGAGTCTGAAAGAAGGAGACAATGCACGCAGGCTGCAATCCAAAAGCCCATTTAACGTTGGAATGGAGTGTGTGACGAAGGCTGTAACGCAGCTATCTGTCTGGATGTTCGCCGTCCTGCTCACCCTGAGCTCCACACTGCGGCGTCTGTTTCGGATGCTCGCGCGACTTGTTTGAGTCGGTAATGCAGTTAGAATCCGTCTGACTGTACGGCTTAAGAAATGCCCTGTTTCGTCTGGGTGCTTATTTAATCAGATATTTTTGTCCTGGTCGGAGTGAAAACTGAGATAGCAGCAGCTTGGGGGGGAGAAAAGGTGCATTGAAGGCTTTAGTTTCTTCTTAAGAATGATAGCTCCTGCGGGGATGTTCTCTCTCCTCTCCTGAGTCTTAATTGATGGACAGAGAGTTTTCTTGTCCGCGGCTTCTCACCGGGAGTTTCCTTTGACTTTTCTTGACTCTAATTGTCCCTCCAAGGTACAGTGAGGGATGTAAGCCGGCACAAATCCACACGCAGCTGGGAACAAAGGGCTTCAGTCTCGCGTCGGTGACGTGGGTGTCAGCTTTAGGATTTAGTGCGTGTTGTTGTTTCAGGTCTCTGCTGAGCTCAGGCTAACTTTAGATTTATGATTTTCACCTGTGTCATGCTCTGTGTTCTGAATACGGGCGCTTGCATTACTTGATATTCCAATTTTGAGTAAAATGTTGGCATTAGACGGGCTTATTAACGCAGACAGGCTAAGCTGCTGGTGACCTCTGACCTCCTGTTGGTTCCTGGTTTAACATCAGTAATTTCAAGCAACCGCTCTAAATATTATTTGTAATTTCCTACGTATGTGGTGTCTCATGCAGAGTTTGTGGCGGCGGCTGTTCGGTCCCACTTCGACGACTGTCCAGACTCGCACCAGCATTTCTGCTTCCATGGAACGTGTCGCTTCCTGATACTGGAGGAGACGCCTGCATGCGTGTAAGTCGATAGATTTGGAGTCAAAAAATACCAACATTTGTGGAAAAAAATCAACAACGTTTGACCCACTCTAACATTTACATTTAATCCATTTAAAGCACTTTGGCCCTCAGTTTAAACCGAGCACTAAAAGGTCTGCTAGTGTACATAACGTTGAAGCAAAATGCTGCCATATGTCAACAGAGACATTAAAGAAATCTTAACATCTGAAGCCGCTTGGTGGAGTAATGAGTGCTGGAACTGGGGCGATATGGTTTCTCCAGAGGTTTCTTGAGAAGCCACAGATAAAAGAGGAAACTTTTAGTGATGCAGGAAAGCAGCTGCTTTAATTTAGAAGAAAAAAAAAACATGTAGACGACATCTTTTGCAAATTGGGCGTATTTCAATTATTTCAGGAAGTAACATGAGCTTTAAGACTTCAGGTCTAAGACTGAATAGGCTACTCACTGTGTGCCTCTGGGCTTCATAGCTTTTGTGTTAAAGGTAGAAAGTCTTGAGCATCATGACATGACTGAGGACAAATTCAAATCTTAAATACATTTAGACCTTTTAAGACATTAATATCTCAAGTTAATTTGACTGATTTTGTTTCCCTTTGTCATGTCTGTGGGTCTTTTCATTTAAAAAATCTATTTAAATCTAGATGCATTCATTAAATTGAAGCAGTTCTTGGTTTCACAGGTCTGCGTTGGAGCTGAACCTGTCAGCCAGTGACACTGTGATCACTAGAAAATTCATTCTCTCCCGGTATTCATTTCCATTTTCCCCGTCTGTGCTGCAGGTGTCATCCGGGCTTCGTTGGGATGAGGTGCGAGCATGCGGACCTGCTCGCCGTAGTGGCGACCAATCACAGGCAGCAGACGGTCGCCACGGTGCTGGTGCTGTGTGTGATCGGGTGTGTTCTCATCATGGTGTTGTGTACACTCTTACAGTAAGTTACCTGCAGGACACGACTCGTGTTTCAGCACAGAGCAGATTCACATGGCTGATAAACTGATGCCACGGTGGCGTTTAACTCGTTTGCATCGGCTGCTTTTCTCCTGCAGCTGCTGGTGGAGGCAGGACTGTCGCAGGCGGAGCTACGCGCATCACTACGTCGCAGAAAAGCACGGAGTGTCCTGCTATCCGTCTGAAAGTGGTAACTGTCTTCTTTATTTGCATTGCTACAGTTTCACTTTACATATCAGATGCAGGGGATGCAATAAACATCAGACATGGGAGGTGATAGCAGAGAAGAATCACATTAGTGGGGATGCATGCTGGATACACCATCATGCATTTACACCAGTAACACAGACAGAGGACGTCTCTTAGGAGTTGAAATGCTAGCGACTGTGGTTCAAAAGGATGTTTTATGACACAAGGCTGGCATTATTATTTCTTTATTGTCAATAAATTCTGAGAAAAACACCAATAATCTGGTCAGTTTTCAGAGCTCTCTGATGTCTCTGTTTATCAGAGTCACTTGTTCCTCATGGAAGTGTAGCTTGATCCCAAAGTTTATGTTTTCAATGATTCTTGTAGTTTAATCGTAGCAACTAGACTTGAAGACGTTCCACCTCTCATCCA
>NW_007577741.1:775678-789587 GCF_000690725.1 Stegastes partitus
TGGAACTCCCAACTAGTCAGTCAGAGCTGATGAAGCCTCTTGGATGAGAGGTGGAACGTCTTCAAGGAACTCAAGCAAGTCCACGATTAAACCACGAGAATAAACATGACCTGGAGGACTGAGAATCTTCACAGACACGTTTTTTATGATTATTTTTGGGGCACTTTTGCCTTTTTTTGTTAGAGAGGAATTGTAAAGAGAAAGGGGCAATGAGAGCAGAGGAATGGCATGCAGTGAGGATCAGCAGTCAGTAATTAGTGAGTTAGTAGAAAAACTGAGTTTCCATAAACAGCTGCAGTATTTCGTAGTCGTTGTCTTTGTTAGAGGCTGTGTAGATTACTTATTCTGACTTAGCAGGATCTGTTCATGTCTTTTTTAGGGGTTATTTATGGGATTTGTTGACTAAAATAAAGACTGACAGCCTAATTCTTTACAAATCTTGGTATGTACTGGTAAACTTGTATTATTTGTCTTTCAGTGGTTTGAGTCTTGTTCGAGCTCTTTGCGTCTTCGCTCATCTGTTTGGCTCGCGAACGCTCGGGATTGCATCCAAAGTGGTACAACCGGCCAGAGGCCAAGCGGCATTATCTTCACTGTGACTGAGGTAGGCCTTCTTGATGTGGGAGGTTAAATGTTTTTTTGTTTTTTTTTCTTTTCTCCGTTGAATGGGAGCTCTGGACTGCAGCGCTTTAGGGACGCGTTTGACCCTCTTTTGATTCTGCGGAAACACACTCAGAACTGTCTGTTTGAACTTCTGACAATGAAGCCGCCGCCGAATCCTGCACAGGAAGAGCTCCGCGTGTGTCCTGAAGGTTTACGGCCGGCCTCGAGGACACGAGGAATGACCTGCGAGGCCGTTAATCATCCCGCGTGGATGTGGAATGAGAGAGGCATTTATTTTGGGCTGCGTGATGACAATAATCCATTCACTTAAGTCACCAATTCCTATTTTTGTCTTTTAATATCTTTGCACTTTTTTTTTTTTTCATCAGAACTCTACAAGCACGAAGGACATTTTTACTAATTTATGGTGGGGGAAACTGATGCTTTAGAAACGTTTTAGTGTCTGTTTTTAAGGAAGGAACTCACGTCACCTTGACAGGAGTAGGAATTGTCAACTGGACTGACTGCAACTTGAAATTGTCTGAAATTTTTTGTTTTGATGTGAATTGGAGGAAAAAAAAAAAAAATCTTGACGACTCCAGTACTACTACTGAAGATAACTTATTTGTCAGTTTTATTTTGATATTCCTGAGCTGTACTTGAACCTTTTGATTCGCAGGCTATGAATGCACCAACAGATGCACTTCCTGGGTGGCCACTTTACTTTTTTGTAATATTGCACTTTTCTTTAAGGCTTGCTCACTGTTCATAGAAATCAAAAAAACTGCACTCACACTGCACAATGTAGTCACTAGGAAAACGCATCCATCTAACTCTGCCTGGATGCACGCTGATGGGAGGAGGCTTCGTCCACCCTAAGCATGCATGCACTTAAACCACTATTATTTAAGGCAACAGCACAAAACAGAAGAGTGCTGTGCGATAGCGTTGCTTTGAATTCAAGTACTTCTAAAGACGGAAAAAGCTTCTGGATGTAAATTATTAATCAAAAATTAAAAGTTATTGGTGGAGGAATTTAAAATAAGAATTAAAAAACTCATGTAAAGCATGTGTAAGTGCTTTGTGTGTGTGTGTGGGAGGGGGAAAAAAAAAGAATGTGATGGTGTTTATATGCCAAAAGACTCGGAGAGGATTCGTTTTTGTTTACAGCATCTGATGATATTTGCATTGCAGAATTTGTGTGTTTATTGATGTGTAAATATCAAAAACGGAGGAACATTCTATGTATATGTGGAGCGTCAACGCAAAACCGTCTCACCATGCGTTATCCCTTCATCACATTTATGTTGTCACAGTTGGAAAGCCTCGTTATCTCTTATTTGTTTTCCAATGAAGAATTAAATATGCAAGCGTGTGTGTCTTGAGTGTGTTCTTGATGTGCCGCCGCTCGACTCATCGCGTGACCTTCTTTTCACATCTGAAGCTCTTTCCTTTTTTTTTTCTCTCTCTCTCTCTCTCTCTCTCTCTTCAAATACCCTAATTTTCTGATTCTCTGCTCCTCTATTTTCTTCTTCCACTGAATATTTCAAGACGCAGAAATGCCAACGCGAAACCCTCCAACCCCAGGCACAATTCAACAAAGAGCCCAACTCTTGAGTGCTTTTATAGCTGAAGGAAATGTTTCGGCCCTCTTCTATATTGCCATTCAGTTTGTCTTTTATTCCTCCATTTGTCTCGTCTTGTTTTATGGCACAGAATCTATACCCATTCACGCTAAAACACATAACTGTACATCCTGCTGGTGCGTTATCTCGATTGTGTGTCATTGGGTTGACGTCCTCCCTCGCAACATGCTGCTCTTCCCTTTCGCTCTCCACATGCGAGGCTCCGTTTTGTTTCGCAATCCCATTATGTCTGCAATTGGATTTCTGTGGAGCCCTTTAGAGCCGTCTGGCTGAGCTACTAAACCAGCTTTGAATTAAGCAGCTCTTGTGGGTGCTTCCCCTAAAGATACACAATACCCTTTAACATACAAACGGATGAAAGGGGAAGCAAATCAGATGGAAGCAGGGCAACCAGAAGGGCACAAATAAATACTCTGTGATGATTCGTGGACGGCGGTTTTGTTGAACATCAGGAAAATTCTCTTGAACTCTTTAAATCTGATTTGGACAAATGTCAATCCCTATCCCCCATAAGAGGCTGGAGCTCCGCTTTGAATCGCAATGCCACTCTGGTCTCTTTGCTCCGCTTCCTCCTCTGGCCCTTTTGATCCGCAGCCCAACATTCCCAGTATCTGCCTCTGACCAGATGGTTTGAAATAAGAGTATTTACAAAGGTATTAGGGTTAAGCAACCCTGCCTTGTTCTGCTCGCTGCTAAGCACTGAGACAAATCATTAGGAATGATCAAAGCTTAGAAGCTTCAGTTCACCCAAATCACCTGGAAAGAAATGTCATTTTACAGCAATTTCACAGAGGCACTGGATAAATATGACAAAGCTGGCTACCTTTAGGAGACTTAATGTGATTCTTCATGCTTTTGGCTAAAAACTTTTCTGTAAAATTGCTGTTTTTTGTTTGTGCTGTGCCCCTTTTAGCCTCAAATGATCACGACCACCACCAAACATAATTTACATACTTTACAAATGCTTGGAAACCCACTTGAATTAAACCACAAAAAATGTGAACCTTTCTTTGATGAGCAAAATTTCGGTGCAACCATTCATGCCAACTGTTTTCTTTACAACCAAAACATCAGAGCAAGCATCATCACAGTATTTGACCAAAAGCCCCACGACATTCAGTTTACAACGAAGTCAAACAGAAAAGATCTTCACACTAAAACTCCAACCAGAGAATTTCTGCATTTTTTCCTCTAAAAATGATCATTTGAAATTACATTTTCTGTTCATTTAATCCACAAATTGGACCCATTAGAGGTGCTAATGAGGTGGTAGAGGTGCTTAAGGGGTATCTAAGCCATTTTGTGTTGTGCTGCCGTAAATAGGCAGGACTTGCAATGCTGAGATTTAAAATAAAGAAAAAGGGACAAAGGTCAAACTTGATGCAACAGAGGTGGAGATGTCTTGACTTTCAAGCTTTTAAAATGTTGGATTCTCAATAGATTTTCTGTTAAAGGTGTGGAGTTCTCAGTGTGTGTCTTTGTATTCATTCAAGCTTCATGATGTGTGTAAAACAAAATCATCTGTGTAAAATTCTATGTGTACCAGCTTGTCAGGGTAGAGCTCAAACAATGTCATCCAATATACATTTTCTTCACATAAATGTTATTTGGAATGTGTTTGTGGAGGAACTGTGACCGCCTGAGGTTACCAGTGCTCTGTGGACAAACCCAATGACCTGTTGGCTATTTCTGTATTATTATTATTCCTTGTGACTCATCAGTAACGATGCATGATGAGCTCATATCTGTCATGCTGGTGCATCAGTTTGGCTCTTCTCATATCACGTATTTACCTCTTTTAAATTAATCTTGTTGCCTTTCACCTTTTAATGTCATTATGATTTTTCCTAATGTGCTTTTTATGCTGAGTGCTTTGTAAATCAATTCCTATCGATGCACTACAGTGCTTTTTAGTTTAAGAATAATGGGACTATTTATAATTACTTTCTTCTTCTTGACTCATATCTGCTCTTGTTTATCATCAGATGGAAAAAGGCAATTATTGTTACTGAAGACAGTGTAGAATGTATCGATATTTATTGCCTCCAAAGTATTTACAAATGCACAATCACACACTGTACAGATTATACATTACAACCCGTGATCTTCACGATTCACCTGTGTACACTCCTGTCAGGAGCACAGATAGGCTCAGCAGACGTATACTAGACTGGTAGGTTTTAGTCCAGATGCTGCTGAAGCCGTGACGGCAGCTCCTCCAGTGAGCTGAGCCGATGTTCTTGAGGAATGTCGGGTTGGTTATGCTCGTTGTGTCGGTCTATCAGGAACCCATGGATGCCCACGGACCTGGAGGTGAGGTAATCCTTCACATAGTGATCCCCAATATGAGCTACACTATCGGCTGGTACGCCACATTTCTGCAGGGCCTGATCAAAGATGACTGGACTGGGCTTTGCTACACCGGCTTCCTCTGATGTTACTAAAAAGCTGAAGTGTGACAGCAGCCCACAACTACGAAGAATCGCTTCGAGACGGCTGTCAAAGTTGGACACCACGCCCAGCTTCAGTCCCAGAGAGGAACAGCTCTCCAAGGCCTTCTGTGAGTCTGGAAATACCTGAAACAGGAACATTACACTGTTTAACCTGACGTCTTCGGCATATCCACAATTCTGAACAGTGATAAAGAGAACAAACATCAGCAGCAATGTCCAAACTGCTTCACAAAGCAATCTGTTAAAGGTATTTTTCATATTAAGTTAGAAAATATTCTGTATTATCAGCACACATAATCAGAAACAAACAGGCTTTATAAATTTGAATGTCAATGGTCATGTACCTCCCAGTTCTCTGCATTGCAGAAGTTATAGTAGAGGTTGTTTGCCGCTGTATCCAGCAGGGCAGGGTCCTGCACCCGGCACTGGGACAGAGTGTCCCGCACCACGCCCGTCCACCAAGTCTTTCCATTCAGACCCTGAGTGATGCCGTAGTTTGGGTATCTGCTGGAATAGCGTCGATGCGCCTGTCGGAAAGCAGCTTCGACCTCCACAGGACTGAGGCTCAGGCCCATTCTCTCAGCCTCTTTGCAGTACTGCTCTCCCACAGACGCACGCACCTTCAGCAGGGTGTCTTTCACATCCCACAGCACCCAGCGCAGAGGAGCTCGCATCACACCTGTACGAGCAAGAACACAAACAGAAAACAGCTGAGCAGCATGTGCAATAAATGCCCCCTAACCAGGCTGTTTTTCATGGAGCCTTCTGCACTTTGACATTTGCTAAAACAAATATGGCCAATTTGACTCGTCATAGCAGCAAAAGGAGATTAAACAAACAACTTCAATGATGCCAGTGTGCACTACAACCATGAACCCAACGCAGCAAAACAGATGTAATGATATTTGTTTTGATCCAGGGTTATACACTAGAGGGTGGATTTGACAGCACAACAGATGATTTCTCTCACACAGATTGAGTTGTGGAAATATTCACATACGCTACGACACATTTCTTCTGGCAGTTTGTGACAACTGGCTTTATTTTTGGCTTCCCCAGCCTGTCACCTGAATTAACATAATTTAGGATTATTGCATTTAAGCAGCAGGATGATCATTTAAACAGTTTGACGCCTTTACTTGGTATAATTGAGTACATAACTCATAACTGAGAAGCAATAATCCTGTCTCATATAACCATTCTCCCAGTAATATTGTAAATAAAATTAATTTCATTGCTAGGGTTCCAAATTGCTTTAGTTTATGATATCTACAGCACCTCTTGTCTGTCAGCATGCACTGGAGCCCTGAACCCAACACAGCAGTGCAGAAAGTAGCTAATAATGCTAACTATTACTTTAACTACATCTGTGTTTTCTCTGCACAGTGAACAGTTAATCAGAAACCCTCACATAACGAATGATGTTTAATTATATCCCATTAATAACACACGTGGTGACTGTAACTACGTGACGTCACCTGACTACAAGCCTTGGTCGTCTTGGTTACAAGTTTTGACCGACGAGGAGCACAGAAAGGCTTCTTTAACCATTTAGCACCGCTAGCTAAGATTACACTCGGTCACTTTGCACCTAAATACCTACAAGCCTTTTTTCGCTGTGTTGGAGAACTACACCAAACAAGACATTTAATTAGAAAGCCTGTAACGTTACCAAAGTCAAGTCCTCGCAATGATCAAGAGTCGCTACCAAGGTTAGCTCGAGTTAGCCACCTAGCTGCTGCTTCTTCTTCTTCTTCGGTGCATGGAGTCAGAGCTGCTGTTGCCGTCTGTTGGAGACTTCAGCGCTCATTCCTCTGTCTGAAAACGAATAATAATTCACATTCTGTCACCCAAGTTCTTCCTACCCATCATTCAGCAACTGTTGATATTATTCTGGTGACCGCTGGGCATCTTCTTCGTCCATACATTCATATTTATACCGCACCGGTGTTTCATACATCCCGTCCAGCAGGCGGCAGTAAACAGGAAGCAGATCTTACAGCGCCATCATGTACGCATGCGCAAAGGGTCACATGCGGTAAAGTCAACTTGGACAGCTGCTTTAAAAACAAAACAACTGCTACTCGTGGATAAACCTCAAACGACGCATTTACATTTTTAAAGAAACTGGGCTAGGCTAATGTTGCTAACACAATGGCCACTCCCGCTATTCGGATGTTTCGGAGGTTAGAGGGCCTGTTTTGTGTCTACAAACCATTCGGGGTTCACTGGAAGCTCGTAAGGGACGCCATCGAGACAAACCTCCTTAAAGGTGAGTGTAGCATATCCTTAAAAAAAACCCAAACACTGTATTTTCATGCCTGCTGTCACATTGGTACAGTTGTGTATTATAACTGAGTATAACAAGTCACTCTGCCTTACTTTACAATACAACTACAATCTAATGGGTCTGTGAACGCATCACCCTTCAGGTTTGAGTGATATACCTTCCCAGCCACTTCCTCAGGAGGTCCGCTTCTTGCCACAGCCAGGCAGTGAGACTGAAGCATCCAAGGGCCTCACACTGTCTGCAACCTTAGTGCCTGTACTGTCCAATCACCCTCTGGGTAAGTCTGTCTCACCTTATAGCTCCTTCTTCTGGATCACCTGCCTGCTCATGGTCATCACCACACCAGGGCTGTTGTTAATAAAGCTTTCTGTAGATCAAATATAGATGTTTGTCACTATTTTATCTGTTAATATACAATAATTCCAATTGTTAGAGAAGCATATATCCGTACATGTTGCTGCGCTCAGATTTTATTTCCTTATTTGTTGTTTGACATCCAAAACAACTAAGTTCTTTGGTTGAATTTTGAGAAGTTCATATCTTCTCAGACCTGGGAATTTTTAAATTTTCACATCTCACATGGGAAACCATTTAGTATCTCCAGAAATATAATTCCCACAACCATGAAATTTGGTGAGACAAATTTTTTCTCCACCTGATTACATGACTCCAGCAGATTCTCAATTTTTTTTAAACCTCTAACATCAGTAGAATTTAACGTGTTACCGCGAGCCAGAGCTTCCAGGCCACAAAACCTGGTGTGCATAGCGGCCTACACATTACAATTATATGCGAAATGGCTCAAGTTGCTTCAATGTTGTCTTCATGTTCAACAGCTAATTCTGCTTTACTGAATCATACATATACTTGAAAGAAACTGAGAAGGCAGAAAAACTGATGACAGTTCAACACACCTCACAATGAAGCTCATGTTCGTCTGACCTACCAATCAATTAACCTGCTTATTGATTAACCTCGCTTTCGTTCTAGCACATAAATGGCTTAAAGGAGAGACTCGCAATTTGTCTGCTGTAAATACTCAAGTGCCTTAATGAGCACTGAAACAAGTGTGGCTGTCTGTAATCAGTTCTCCTCTTAGTACAGACCATTAAGGGTGAGTGGACGTGATGAGTCCACAGTCCTCCTTTTGTTCAAAGACATATTCCAGTAAACATCTTATGGTGATGTAATGCCTTAAGACACATTTCAGACAGGACACTTTGTCAGATTTTTAACCATTTATTTGAGATCACATGCATTGAGTTTGGCGGTGACTCTGCTCGTGATGCTCTGGAACAATCTGAGAAAGCATGACACAGATAATCCCTGAGATCACAAAGCCCTGCCGAGCCATGAATTTACAATTTTTCAAATACGGTATGAACAGGAGAACAGGAGACCAACTAAATAGTCTTCACTTACAGAATCTAGATTGCATAGTTCAAGGTACAATAATGAACCTTCTGCCACCTCCAGTCCCACGATATGGGAAACACCGGGGTTATATGATTGAACTGTTTTTAAAAGATGGTGGTTGGGGAGGAGGAGGAGATTTGACGATCTGCAGAGGCTGGAGTAGCAGCGATGTGGTGAGCGTGAAGCGGGCAGAATGAATGAACGCTGCCTCAGTTATAAAGCACGCTAAGTGGGTGGGCTGGACTTTAGCGACGACGATTGGACAGGAGCGGCCATGTGACACCCTGACTCCGTGCCTGTCTGAACTAACCCGAAGCTCTATTTTACCAAACAGGAAGAGCTTCTTGATTTGATTAACTGATAAGAGCTTAAGCTAAACTTAGAGAAAGCTTAAATGTTGTGGATTTGTCACTAATTTCATTGGAAGCACATTGAGACGGTTTTATAATTGTTTTGTGACGTACTTGTATCAGACCATACATGAAGTCTGGCCTCATTTTGGAAGTGTTGTCTGAAAAGGATGGACTATATGAAACTGCAGTTGTTGTGAACACTGGAAATCAGTGAATAAACAGTATTTTTTTTCTGTGTTTTAGTGACTGGACCTGAATTCCAGCACATTCGAGTTGGAGTCGGCCATCGCCTGGATGCTTTCTCCTCTGGTGTTCTAGGTATAACTTTAGTGCGGATTAAACGATAAATCCATTTGTTGAAGACGACGTTGTTTCTAATCTACAGTCTCTCTGAATATTCACACATTTTAAACTTTAGTTCTTGGTGTTGGGAACGGAAACAGGGCTCTGGAAGACCTCTACAGGACACGAGTCACGAGGGTAATTATCATTTGTGCCGGTTCTACATCAGACATAAGAGGCAGTATTGGCGGGTTTAATGCTTGTTTTATTCCAGGATTATACGCTGGAGGGTGAATTTGGGACTGCAACAGATGATTTCTCTCACAAAGGTCGAGTTGTGGAACGGTCCACCTACGGTATGTAGAAACTTTAACGATTTGTAGCTTCCTCAACCTGACACCTAAAATAGCATCATTATATTTGAGAAGTACTAAATTTTAGTGGCTTCATGCCTTTTACTTGATATATTTGGTGTTGTCGCATTGCTTTAGCTGGTATTAATGTCCAGCTTTTGAAGTGAAGTTTTTGTGCTGTTCACCAGGTAAACAAAGGCCTAACTTTGTTTAATCAAAGCAAACTGTGCCAACGCTAGCGCCTCTGATTGTATGTGTCTCCTTTATTAGCTCACATCACACAGGACAAGCTGGAGAGAGTGCTGGCAATGCTGCAGGGAGCCAATCAAAAGGCCTTGTCGACGTAACTGCCTTCAACGTCTTTTACATTTTTGTCAACATAAAGAAATGTTATGCATGTGTCACAGTGCCACAGTAACGTACATGGAAGTAGATGTGACTCGTTTATTTATTTTTTTTCTTTCTTACAGGTATTCAAATGTAGACATGCAATCACAGGAAGCCTATGAGATGGCTGTGCAAGGTCTGCTGGGTCCGGAGGGGAAGTCGGCGCCTATTTTGACAGGCTTGCGTTGCATTCACTTCCAGCCTCCCAACTTCACTTTAGGTAAACAATCTTCAGTCGACCCCACGGAACATCCGCGAAAAAAAACCTGGTTTGATAATCGTGTCTCCTGCTCTTACAGAGGTCCAGTGCCTGAATGAAAGCCAGAAATACCTGCGCAAAGTCGTGCACGAGATCGGACTTGAACTGCGCAGCACGGCGGTGTGTACGGGAGTCAGACGCACCAGAGACGGTTTCTTCACCCTGCAGGATGCTCTGACCCGCAACCACTGGACCGCTGCTGATATCACGCAGGCCATCCGACAGTACCACGCCTCTAAGAAGAATAGAAAGTCACCGATGAAGAAACTGCCGTCAAAAACATCTGAAGATATGACAGCCGCTCGGCGAAACGAAGCTAATGAAGAAGCAGCGGTAGGTGAGATTAAGTAGGTTGTTGCTGAGACGAGCAGCTCCGCCGTGACTCTGTGGGCTTGATTGCTGCATCACCTCTCACAGTTGGAAAAGAGGTTTGCAGATCAGAGACGCTGGTTTTGAACCCTGAGCGAGTAGCGACAGTCAAATTGGACACCAATAATCTATTTCCCCTCAGCTCCAGAGACACTCGTGCATCTCTTGTATGCTGTGATAGTAACTTATTCTGTAAATGTTAACATGAAAGAAGTGTTTTGTTTTTGTTTTTTTTTAAATCATGAAATAAATTCAAATAGAAAACAAGAGTTTGATTGTGGTAGAAGATTAACTGCCTTGTGATAATTTGAGCTCTGTTTTATTGTCTATAGACAGAGTGAATTAGTACAAATTAGGGGGAACTATCTATAGAGGCTTTTACATGACAAGTGGAGTAACACTATTTATGGCCTGTACGTGAGATGCTGCACCTGCTCTGTCGGTAAAAACACTCCTCAAACATGCAGCCTTACTCGGTCGGACCCAGTAGCAATAATTTTACCCTGATGCAGGTTGTATGCAGTAATTAAGGGAAGACTTTTTCCACATTTCAGCACAAGCATTCGTCAAAAACCACCACATCGTCTGACCTCCGAGCATCTGAAACAACAGCAGCAGAATCCACACGAGCGTCTCCAAAGGGAGAAAAAGTGCTGACAGCTTTATTAATTACTTGTATCTCTGACGTAGAGGCAGGACCGACGAGAATCTAAAGCAAGTCACGCTGTCATTTTACTGTTTGCAAAGTAACAGTTAGATTATCGTCACATGCAAAGAATTTTCAGTGTTTAGAAAGTCAGTTTGAGACTTTAATGAGCTGCTGTTAGCTTCGATGTAGTCTTCATTATGCTTTATTACGCTTGGTGTTTTGTCTAATCCCTCGTGAATGACGGATATTGCCAATATGCCTTCTCATTCACACATTAATTAAGCCAACAAGGTTACACATCCCGTATCTGCAGAGGGCTTGAGACAGTAGTAATGTTCAAACGGAGAGGGCTTAACGATCCCTGCTGTGACCGAGAGGCTCTGACGTGAACAAACAGGTGGCAGCCCGCCAGCTTTCCCACCGTGAGCAATAATAGCCCGACTGTAACACGCGAGGACGAAATAATGACGGCAACAGTGACTTTAACTGCACACCTTGCAGCTGGTTCTCAAAATTAAACTCCACCTGTAATTTTGTGCCTCGATCCATTTAAACGCTTTGCAATTTCCTCGTAGTGCCTCTGAAGATCTCCTGGGAAGGACTTTGAAACTAATTATGGGAAACAGACAAACAAGAAGCCTGCGTTGGTCACAGCAGCGTTTAATTGAAATTCAGTTATTGGAAGTTGCACCATTGAAAATGACTTGCTCATAAAATCGAGGCTTCTGTTGTTGTCAGTGTTTCTGCCTGAAGGGCGTGAGGATAAACATTTCATCGGTGGGTGAACGTGTCCTGGCAGTCAGTGCCAGTCGCTGATATCAGATTTGGTGTAATTATCTGTCCTCTGAAGATGCTGGAAGCTGTCGTCTCTGCATTTCCCACAAATCCTCCTTTGGGATGTGACGAGGTTATTGCTGTGGCGCCATTGTTGTCGTGCTCTTCATACCATTTAAGAACTTGTTGTTCCATCGGGAACACAGTTTTCTTTGTCCGTCTCGAAACACACAACTTCCATGAGGACACAAATTAAATACGCACGCAGGCAAACTGTTGTCCTGGAGGTTTATTAAGCATGAGACATGAGCAATTTGATTAAAGGTAGTTGGTGACACACGTCGTAGGGAAACACGCAGCAGCATCACGACAAACAAGAAGCTTACATTCAGATGAGAAAAAAAGCTGTTATTGATTTTAATACCAGTGTGTTTCATTACAGAGGCATGAAATTCATTTATGATTATCTTGCCAACCTGGCAGCTGTGACGACTGCAAGGAGGACGAATGCCAACGCTGTTAATTTGGAACAGACGCACACGATCATTACAAAGTTAATATTATTATTGAGTAAAGCGGAGTGGTAGTAAACAAAAACAAAATGATTTGCTCATAAATACTTTTAAATCAGAAGAGATGCTTGAAAACACGACGACGCTCCGTGACTTCAGAGAGATGAGTTGGTTGAAACATACATATACACATTTAGGTTATATTAATCACCATAAAGTATCGACATTGTAGAACAAACATTCAATAACTGTACAATAGAGGAGATTATCTGTTTGTGACCCGAAACGAAATACTTTTCATGAATAGAAAGTGCTGAAGTACTTAAATATGTGATTACTAGTGAGATAAGATCTTTGTCTGGAGCCAGACTCTTCAAATGTGGTCTAAATGTAATGATTGGAAATTGCACAAATAGAGAAAGGGTGGAAAACGAGTTTAACAAAAGAGTGCAAAATGATTAAATCTGTGATGTAGTAACTCTCCCTGAACCAGCTACTGTATGCATGAAGGTTTCTTTGGTGTCTTCACATCATAGTGACACTTCTAAGTATATTTTGAGCAAGTACAAGCATGACTTACACTTAAATTGTCCTTTAAATCAATGAGATAAAATAGAAGTAATCGGAAACAACCTGCACAGTTTTGTAAATAGAGTTGTTGCATCACACCAGCCTGCAGGAAAGTCCAACCAGCACAGTATGTTAACACTCCTTATGATCTGCTAGAAAAACACATCTGCTCAGCAACATGTTGACGTTTTCCTCGGTGCTGCCTGTTGCTGCAACGCCGCGGCTTCCTCTGTTGTGCCAATTCTTTGATTCAGCATCCTGGCAACGAACACGATTGGCAGATGTCATGACAGGTGACAAGAGGACATGTTTCAAGAAATACGTAATGTGAAATTACCTGGCCACAGTTTCCAGAGACTGAACCACGTTTTCACCTGTGGCAGCACTGCACTCCATGAATTCAAAGCGGTACTCCTGTGGGGTTAGAAAGCTGCCGTCAGTGCGGGTGTCGCCACAAAGCGATCATGAGAGGGAGCGCTGCACCGTGCTCATACCTTTGCGAGGATTTCTCCCTGTTCAGTCTGAACCTGCCGCTTTGCACAGTCGCTCTTGTTCCCAAGCAGTAAAACCGTCACGTCTTCTGCAGCACTTTCCTGCAAAAATATGGATTTTTGTTGTTTTTTTTTTTTTTTTTACATCATTGCAACGATTCAAACATGTTTTACAGACGAGTCTTAAAAACAATTAGGTCCCAACTTCTGTAAATCTATCATAAAGTATCTGACATTTATTGTATTTATGACTTTCAGCAACTGTAAATATGTGCTGCTGCTGTTTCAAATACACAGTTCAGAATGTTTGTCATCTTTAAATTTCGTATCAGGTTCTTCAATATGTAGAACATAAACATTTGATTACATTCTGGGAAGTGAACTTGGATACTTTTGGGGTGCTGGGGCAGTAAAAACCTGGTCAGATGTCAAGCTAGTTTATTATTGTTCGATGAGATATTTCTGAATTTAAACAGAAATGTGCTGTTTTAACACAGTATTT
>NW_007577741.1:789737-798904 GCF_000690725.1 Stegastes partitus
TTTTTTTTTTTTGCTTTTAAAGTGACATTTAATTTAAAGGAGGCAGGTCCATACTTGCGTACAATTCCTTCTGCACACAACGACATTCCTACCGAGCACCTTTTTCTGCAAATCTTTCCTTTACTTTTAAATGTTGCTTTAAATTAAATGTCGCTTTAAAAGCAAAAAAAGAAAAAAAAATTACTTAAAAAATTATGAAAAACAAAATACAAAATAAAAATGATTAAAAATAATTTTTAAAAAATTATTATTATATTTGTTCTTCTTTTTATTTCCACTTTTATTTATTTTTTCATTCTTTTATTGACTCATTTTTGTAATTTGGCACTCTCACTCACTTGTGTAAACACATTCAACTGTGATGTAGAAAAACATTCCTGTATTTCACTGAGACGTCAATCCTGCTTTATTACAACAAAAGACACTAATTACACTTAAAGCACCTGGTTTATCCACCACAGTGTGTCTGGCCTCGAATAACTCTGCAGCTTCAGCATTTGTTGAGGTGCCGCTGTAAACCGAGCCGTGGAACACTGCAGTTTAAGATGCGTCATACCTGAATACAGTTTGCCCAGTAGCTGACTGCAGAGAAGCTCTCGGTGCATGTGATGTCATACATTAGCAGGAAAGCCTGGGCTCTGTGGAAAACATGTCTCGTGATGCTGCGGAACCTTTGGAAACAACACAGAGCGTAATCAGAGACAGTCTGCTTTCAGATTAGACATTCTTCTTGAGATCAGGCGGACACAAACACTACATCTGGCGCATTTCAAATTCTGTCCTCGCATGCACCCAACAGCTAACGTCTTTGTGTCGCAATACAGTTTGCAGAGACTTCCCTGAAAAAGTCTGTCAAGCTACATTTAGAAGGATAATGAAAACAGTGTGAGCGCGGCTGCCTGCACAGCGAAGTGGTTGGAGCTTGTCACAACATAAAGAAACAAATTCTTAGAAACCTGGAATGACACATGATGAATCGGGTGTGTACAGCTCGGTGTTAGCATTAAGGAGCAGCTTTTTGTAAACTCTCTGGGGCCATTAGTGCTCTTAAAACAGCACACCTTAGATTTCAACCACACTAATCCGACTGTCAGCGTAAATTTCACCCAGCGTGCAACATGTGGAGTGAACACGTGGGAATCTGCACTCTCCACCTCTGCTACTGGGAGCAAATCTGTAATCCATGCATAGAAAGCACTGCAGGAATATGCCAAACCAGTTCTCAAACAGGTTGTGTCCTCGCCTGAGGGGCACCTCTCAAGACTTTCACTCTGTTTTGAGGACACTGTCTGGCACATGTTCAGAGGTTGCTACGGTATCTGTATCTACAATAGCTCCGCGCATGGAGGATGTTACTTATGTAAACACTGTTACATGTGCTAATCAGAAGTCTTGGCTAAATGCCGAGGCGTACACATTGCTGAGAACACAGGGTGCTGCCTTCACATTGTGTGACAGTGAGACAACCTGTCCTCGGCCAACACAGAAACAAAGTGTGTCTGTACACAGAAAAGCCACAGCCACTTCCTAGAATAGAAAGACACAAAGCACGTGGCGCAACACTGAGGCAATCATAAATCATGTAGCAACACCCTGTGCCTTTTGAAGGTGGGGCTTCTTTTTGGATTTTCTCAATGACTTCCAAACTTGTGGCCTTGCTCGCACCCATGCCCAGATATTCTACCCAGCTACAGCAGACACCAGGACGTGTCTCTCTGGGCATGTGAGGCTGCCGGGCCAGACATCTTCACTGTTTCCACTCAATTCAAGGCCTCCGCTGTGACGCAAGTGCCAAAAAAAGTCAACTGCACTGCGTGTCAAGGACAATCAAGCCATAGCACTGACAATAGTGGTTCGATGATGCGGTTAAAGTTCCACCCCGGTCTTTCGTTTCAGCCCTAAAACCTCGTCTCTGTGTTTCAAAATGACATATTTTTTTCCAACAGTGAAAATCCCTTTCTGTTTAAAATGGCTTAGATGCAGCTCTACTCCGTCGTCACATCTGAGAGTTCTCCTCCTTTCACCTCCAGTCACCCCTAAAGCTGCAACTCAGCAGCTCAAAACAAACAAACTACCCAGAGTTACACAATGACGAGCGGAGTAATTCAGCCATACATGTTTGAACCAGAATATGTTCCAGAATAATTACACAGAGAGCTCCACCCTGCAAGCTGGAGGGACCGATCTTATGTACAAAAGTCTGAATCCATGTTTTTGACATCGTCTTTGCAGCTTCAGCTCTGTGGCTTTGACCGCTTATCACATCTTCCAGCATATATAAAAAAACCCCATATGGACGTGTTAATAAGGTAAAAAATTGGATTGTCACTGGAGGGGGTCTTGTCAGGAATCAACATATTATTTCTACATCATCTTCAGAAGAAAGCGGGCAGAATACACGACAGTAACTGAGTAGAAACTGACACGTTTTATAGGAAAATGAACAAACAGCATTTTCGTCTCAAACTGTAGGGCTGGAAAATGTAGAATAATATTAAAATTAACAAGATGATACCACAATAACTGACTGAAAATCACTGTATTTATGATAAAACACTTGTAATTCTGCTACAGGCAGTACACAGTGACGGCTGCATTACAAGAAAAAATGTTTGATAGAACTTTTCATCTCTAGTTTAATTGAAAGACCAGTTCTAAGAATAAGAATAATAAGAATAATTATTATAATTATTACCATTAACGTCTAAATAATGGGTCGTAAAAGGAAAGAGGGAACGTACCTTTCCTGTCCGGCTGTATCCCATATCTCTAGAACCACAGGTTTTCCATCCACTACCACAGTCCACATGCAGGAATCAAGGCCTGCGAACAATATTTACGTCACATCAGTCTGTACATGTGCATGTATTTATGGAGTGACGTAAAGATCAGGATCTTACCAATAGAGGCGGGTATATCTAAAGAAAACTTCCCGGTCTGAGCTCTCTTCATGAAGGAAGTCTTCCCCACGCTGCTGTCTCCAATCATCACCACGTGGTAGCTGGCTGATTTGAGGCCTGCAGCTCTGGGTTCGCCGGCTGAAATTAACATTAAAACGCTTTCTGGTCACGTTATGTTTCAAAACCTGGCAATAAAAGTTCCCTCAGCTGGATTTGTCTGTGACATCTGATCGTATTATTGGTCTTTACCCAAAGAAAACTGCTCTCGACCCAGGTGGGCTTCAGCACGAGGAGGCTGAAATGGAGTCTTCTCACTGTGGAAGCGACAAGCAAACACACGTCACGTTAAATATGACATTCAAAGCAAATTATTTATCACTCAGGATTCTGCAAGGCTTCACCAGTAAGAGTTTCACAAGTTTATAATGGAATTAAAGTCATTTGGTGTGAGGTGTGCAAGGGTTTTACTTTTTGTGAAAAAAAGTAAAATTTTTACACTCCTAGAATTTATTAAATATGAGAAATGACTGTATTATAGCAAGAATATTAACAACAATATGTGTCTCAAGGTCATGGTTGTTGGATTTAAAGAACTGCTGAGTGGCTCAAAAGACACAAAACAGAAATTACATCCCTCACAAAGAACGTATAGCAAACGGTTAAAAATACAAGAAATTCTTGGCATACCATTTATCCACCATCAAACTAAAAGGCCTTCCTCCAGTTTTCTCGCTGCCCCCTGATCCCTTTGTCTACCCTCCATTAATTGCCTGTTAATTTGAACCGATAAGAGGAATCTCGTCTCGTCTTTTACGCCGAGCGTCAGGAGGGCTCAGCGGCATTCACACCGTATCGCTTTCACCTCCCTGCTCTCTTAGCGGAGCAGCTGAGAACTCTAAATCAGCCCGTAGGAAGCTGAATAGCATCAACCGACTGCCAAGCGATGATGCCGCTGGCATGCGAAAAAAAATCTGTTGACACTGTGTGGTGTTTGTGCCATATACTGCCTGCATTGTACGATGTGCAGGAGGATTAGTGTCGATGTGAGTCACAAGCTCAGACTCCTCACTGACTCATATGTGTTCAACCGTCTAATGCATAGTTTCCTTTTGACATTACAAGATGCTGTTTGAGGAAAACACATATAGAAGAGTGGCCAAAACGCAGCAGAATTACATTTGCATTATTAAGTTTGGAGGATAGGCTTTTGTAAACTATAGGAATGGAGAGTGGGTGGAGGTGTCTCTGCCTATGATCTGGCACTATTTAAATGAGATTGTCTTGTGCAGTTGCATAACTTTCTGTACTGCTTTTTTTGCAGTGGGCGAGGTTCTATCTTGCTGGAGATGGTATACGGTCGTCCTCAGATGTATTCATATCCTCCCATTAAAGAAGGAAAAAAAACAAAACAACAACTTCAGTCACTGAGATAAGTTGAAATTGACAAAAGTAGTTATAAATAAAAATGTAATGAAAATCATGACGTTACTTTTGAATTGTGGTTCAACAGAAATATATATATATAAAAAAAAAAAAACAAGCATGATGGGACCCGTAAACTAATATTTAGTTGAACAACCCTTTGAGCCAATCACTGCCATCAGGTGTTTCCTGTAACTCTCAATTCTGCACCTGTTGACAGGTATTCTGGCCCACTGCTCATCAGCAAAGTGCTCTCATTTAACAGTTTTGTTTGTTTTTTTAAAATTAGTTTTTTCAACCACAGTTCAAAAGCAACATCTTATTTCACTCAATTATAATTTAGCAAATTTTTATTTATTATTACTTTTTTCAGTTTCTAGTTATTTTATTGTGAATTTTGCCTCTTCTTTAATGGAAGGGTGTGAATACATTTGAGGACCACGTCAGAGTTTCTGCCAGTAGAGTGTCCAGTTCTGCAGCATGACATATATCCACCTCAGTGTGCCATTTAGTTAACAGATCTTTCTGAAAGCTGGAATCCCAAACAGGCAGATCAGTATTTCATAGGAGCTTATCGGTGGGACAACCCCTGGATGTTTCTATATGTGTTGAACGTCGGTTACCTCGCAGGCCTCGGTGGTTCGCCAACCTTTGAAATAACGTCAGATGTCGGTTTCTTATCATCAACCTGCAAGACAAACATAAAAAAAATAACTTGACAGGAACGGATATTCAACTTTGACCAGATATTTCATCTTTTAGTTTTATGCGACATATATAGAGACGTATTGGTTCATAGTCTTTGCTTTAGAGTTAATTTATTTTAATTCAACGTCTTGAAAGTCATCATGTGCTGATCTCACTGGAAGCTGGTATCTTTCAGGTTTCTGAAGGGGCCAAACAGGTTTATGTTCTCCTTTCCAAAGTGTGAAACCTGTAGCGTAGACCACATGTTCCTCATTTGACTTTGTTGTGTCATTTTGTTCTTGCAACAAACATTTGGTTGGTGTGCAAGATGCGTTAAAGCAAATGGGAAGTACAACATAATACTCGTCTCATAATAAGCACCTCAGCTAAAGGCACATCATTTTGAATGCATAACACTGAATAATGTTAAGAAAGTCCACTGAGAACTGGCTAGAACTCACTAGTAGCTCATTGAAATGCAGTGAAAGCAAGTTAATTCAAAGTGAACATTTCTGCTCGACAGTAAAGAACATGAAGCTATAATTTGGTTTTTACCTCTGATATTCTTCGCAGACCCGCTGATTCCTCCCCAGATGCCTTGACGCCTCCTTCCTCTGCGATATTTCCGACATCCGTCTCCTTCTGTGCATCTAATCCTCCCTCCCTCTCTTCAGTTTGGTCTCCGTAACCTTGAAGTCCACGTGACTTCCGGTGGGATCCCATTTTTCTCCTCCTCGACCCAGACGCTGACGTTGCATCCTTTTTGGGAGAGGTGGATGGAAGGTAACTCGGAGTCAGCTGCTCTGTCTCTAGAAGTTGGCCTTGAGAAACAGGATTTTCCTCAACTGTCTGCTGAGCCGGCGGAGCTGACTGAGACTCTCCGACTTGGCTGTGTTCCACCGTTTCTAATAATCTTTGGTGTTCAGGGTCACCCTCTTTGTGCTCTGTGTGAAGCTGCAGCTCCGTCTCTTTGATTCCAGGGACAGTCTTTATACCTCCTGCAATTATTTCGGTCTCTGTTGCCTCGTTATCCTCGTCCTGCTTTTGACGCGAGCCTTCCTCTCTGGTTCGTGATCCAAGATTCCTGCGGGTGGAGCCCATCTTTCTTCTCCTGCTGGTCGGAGTCAGATTTGGGCTGGCGTTCTTCATCTCTGGAATTTGAACTTCTTCTATCACAGTGTTTGGCTTTTGTTCTTTAGATTCTTGGTCCTGTGTTGCACTCTGTGGCCTTTCATCATCATTTCGTGTACTCTCTGTGGTCACGCCGAGCGCTGAGCTTCCTCCTGTGGTGCCAGTGTGTGCTGTGGTCTCAGTATTTAGGGGCAGCAGCTGATCTAATGAGCGTCTGTCTCTTCCAGCGATCACAGGGGTTATTTGTGTCTCAGCACTTGATGGCTCCACGTGAACGTCTACGTTTCTTTCACCATCCTTTCCATCAGGATCGACAGCTTCCTCACTGCGAGAGGCTGACGGTTCAGGAGCCATTAAACCATCTCTGCCTGGTATCACGTTACTGCTGCTTCCTGGCCGATGGCCCTCATCATGAGCAGAGCCGCTTTCTTCACCTTCCTTTGGTTTTTTATAAAAAGCACCCAACAAAGTCGGTGCGTCTTCATTTTGCGACACCTCTGCAGTTAGCACCAGCTCTTTCACGTCTTGCGTCTCATCGAGATTTCTCACATCAGCTCGTGCGTTAGCTTCACTTTCTGTTGTTTCGCCTTTGTTGTCCGCTTCTCCCTCTTGTTTCCTGTTGAGTTGACTCCTGCGAGTCGAGCCCATCTTCCTCCTCTTCTGGTCGGATTTTACTTGCAAGTTTTTACTCTGATCTGATTGAGTTTTTTCTTCTTGGCTCTTAGGTGCATCCATTGCTGTAGAGATTCCACTTTCAACATCCCCGACCGGCTCAGAAACAAGTTCATGTGACAGATTCATTTCTTGAAGTGCATCGACTTTGTTCGTAGAGTCTTTTTCTGCCGCTTCACCCTTTGCTTGTTTATCCATGGAACTCTCTGCACCCACAGTTTCTATCGTATCATTTGTCTGTTGCACATCGACGTCTTGTCCCACTGCGTCTTCTGTATTTTTGAGCTGCGATGCTTCTTCTTGGGCAGACGTGTCCACAGTGCTTGGCCGAGCATTTTCACTGTCATCATGATGTGAGATATCTTTCCAAACTGAGGCTTGTGTTGGTTGCATCAGGTCCATTTTGACTGTGTCATGTCCTGTGAGGTGACTTAAGTTCTCGGTTTCTTTGACGGGTTTCTCCTCTTTGTCATCGACGTCCTTATTAGATTCGAGAAAGTCATCGTCTGATCTTGAAGACATGTCTGCCGTCACGACTGCACTGCTGTCTGTTGAAGATGTGTCTTTCTCTGGCAGCTTTTCATCGTCATTCACAGCTGACGTATTTCTTATTTTCTCTGGAGATTTCAGGCCTGTTAGTTCTTCCTGCCTCGCTGTCTCTGATGCTAATGACATGCTTGGTGTTTCGGAGGCTTCATCAGCTCTGGTGTTTTCTACAGCTTCTTCTTTAGCCTGCTGCCTTCCTTTATGTCTTCGGCTTGACCCCAGTTTCCTTCTGCTCCCTATTGGGTTGGGGGCTGTAAGAGTTTCATCCTTGATGCTCTGAGGATTGTCCTGCGACTGGGAGTCCAAAGGAGCATTTATTTCTGATGGCAGTGTTTGGGGCTCTGTATCGATTTGAAGCAAATCTTGCACTTGTTTCGGGTTAATCAGCTCTTCATGCTCCTTGTTTACAACATCCTCTGACTGCTTAGCTCCTGTGACTTCAAATGGGTTGAAATTCTCATTTTGTTCCCCACTTGCAGCCAGCTCCTTTTTTGGTGATTGCTCAACACTGCTTTCAACTTCAGTATGTTCTCTGGAGCTGCTCTCCTCTGCGGTTATCTCCGTTGTGGTTGGGTACTCTGCATTTTCTGCTTCCACATGTGACTCACTAAACAAATCATTGCCCCATGAGCGTCCATCCTGTCTGAACAGTTCTGTGTTCTCATCGCTCTCCTTGTTTTCAGCCACAGAGGAGGACACGCTGGGAAGCCCTTCATCTGGCCTCTCGCTGGGGATTGACTCGACTAGCTGTCCATCCGCTGCGGGACTTGAATGCAAACTTGAACTGCTAAACTCAGAGATGCCAGCAAGTGGGCCAAAATGTTCATTTTGTTTGACATGAACAGCGTCTTTAATTTGAGGGCTGTCAGATTTGTCCGTTCCTTCCAGCATAGTTTCCATTGATTTTTCCTGGCTTGACCCCAGTTTGCTTGTGTTCCCACCAGAGTTAAAGCTTGTGTTGTTTTGCTCAGGCTGGGAGTCAAAAGCAGCATGCAGCTCATGTTGCAGGCTTTGTGAAGAAGATTCACTGTCCTCCATTTCAGAAAAGAGTCCCGCCTCCTGAGGACCTGTTTTTCTTGTACCGGCTTTTAAATCATCCTTTTCTTGGCCTTCAATCTCATAAACATCAGCCTGTGCAGTGTTTAGTCTTTCTGTGTCACTGAGCTGTGGTTTCTCAGTATCATGCACATGATCAGCTTCATTTCCCTGGCCTGAAACCTCAAACACGATGTCTTTTGTAGCATCATCAGTGCTTTTCACTGCCAGCACCGATTGGTTTGTGTCCCTGATTTCAGCTCGGTCTACCGAGGCTTCAGAAAAGATTTTAGTACTTTCTGTGGCATCATCTATCACACCTCCAGATGTGTTATCAGTTTGAGGCATTTCTGGCATTTGTGGGAGCCTAATCTCCTGTTCGTGCAATATCTTTACAGCATCCTCCGAATGCCGAGCCTCGTCTCTTTCCTTGCTCTCTACATCTGTTACAGAAGAAACATCCAGAAGTTGCTCATCTGGCATCTGTGTGCAATGTGACAGGTCAATTACCTGTTGATCTACTGTAGGAATGGAATGTTTTTCACTTGTAGTTAACTCAGAAGTGCAAGCATGCGTGTCAGCGTGTGAGTTTTCTTCTTCATTCTGAGGAGCGTAGGATTTGTTCGTTCCTTCCAACATGGTCTGGTCTGCTGTCTCTGTTGTTAATGGTGTTTCTGTTGTTTCACTGGGTTCACGACCATCAGCGTCCTCCGTAGGTTGGTCGTCTTTAACCCGCTGTTTTCCTTTATTTCTACGACTAGACCCCAGTTTTCT
>NW_007577741.1:799125-800568 GCF_000690725.1 Stegastes partitus
CACAGTTTAAAGACACTCAGGTGAAGGTCTTGCATTAAAAAATAAATAAAATGAAAATATGTATAATCTGCTCTAAAGCCTCTAGATTGTCTTGTTTTGTGGGAGGCTCATCCTGTTTGTCGTCAGGATTTGAAACTTCCTGCTTGGGTGTAGAATCATCCGTACTTTCCATCATCACTGCAGATGGGCCAGTGTTAACAATTTCAATGGTTTCTGAAACACCCTCTGATTGAGGAGCTCCTTTGTCAGATCCTTCCGGTGTCTCTCCCACTGATTCATCAGACACCACTTTAAAGTCTGTCTCTTTGTCATCTTCTTGAAGATTCTCACTTTTAGGGATTAAACTTCCCAGGTCAGCCTCAGGATGGTTTGATGCAGCAGGTTTCTCAACTTCCAAAGAAAAGTCAGGTGTTGACATTGAAAACATAGAGCTGTCATGCAACACAGACGGGATGAGATCAGGTTTGGTCCCTTGACTTAAGTCTTCCCAACTTGTTGCTTCTGTTGCTAAAGACATTTTTGTTATTTTGAGCACTTCATCAGTTGTATCTCCTAAAACCTCCTCATTAGGTTCCTTAACACGCTGTCTTCCTTTATTTCTACGGCTGGACCCCAGTTTTCTTCTGTTCCCACTGAAGTCGAAGCCAGTGTTGCTTTCCTCATCTACGCTCACAGAAGTGTCCTGAAGGTTGGAGTCAGAAGGAGCGTCTATTTCTGACGGCAGGGTTTGTGGGGAAAATGTGCTGGTGTCGGCTTCAGAGAGAACTCCTTCATCGTCTTTGTGTTTTATATCGACTTGGCCTTCTCCCTCATTCGTCTGTCCTAGTGCGTCGTCTTCTCTCTCCGTGATTTTGATCAGTGGTTGTTTGGAATCATACACATCAGAATCCAAATCTCTGTCTTGTGTTGGAGGCTCCTCCTGTTTACTGACAGGATTTGGAACTTCCTCTTTGGGTGCAGAATCATCCGTAACAGTCACACTCACCTCAGATTGGTTTGTGTCCCTGAGCTCAGTTTGGTCTTTCAGGTGTCCAGAGGAGGTATCAGCATTTTCTGTGGCATCAACTGTGAGACTTTCAGGGGAGTAATCATTCTGTTGCTCATCCTGAATTTGTGCAGGCTGAATATCTTTCTGTACAGCTTCGTCTGAACGCTGGGCCCCCCAGACATCAGACAATAGTTCCATGTTTAGAGGCAATTCATGTTTCTGTGATGGATCTGTTGCTTTCTCAACCCTGACGGCCTCAGGATGGTTTGATGCAGCCGGTTTCTGAACCTCCAAAGAAAAGCCAGGTGTTGACATTGAAAACATGGAGCTGTCATGCAACACAGACGGGATGAGATCAGGTTTGAAGTCTTCCCAACTTGTTGTTTCTGTTGCTGAAGACATTTTTGTTATTTCATGTGCTTCATCAGTCGTGGTATCTCCTAAAACTTCCTCAT
>NW_007577741.1:800843-844632 GCF_000690725.1 Stegastes partitus
TGAAGGATTGTCCTCACTACTCTGCTCTAAAGCCTCTAGATTGTCTTGTTTTGTGGGAGGCTCATCCTGTTTGTTGTCAGGATTTGAAGCTTCCTGCTTGGGTGCAGAATCATCAGTACTTTCTATCATCACTTCAAATGGACGAGTGATTTCAATGGTTTCTAAACTGTCATCATCAATCGCACTGGCAGATATTTTATCAATTGCTTGCATGTCTGTTGTCTTTCCCTCCACTTCCTGCACAGCGTCCTGTGGTCGATGAGCACCTGTGTCAGATTCATCCACTCCTTCCAGTGTCGCTCCCACTGATTCATCAGACACCACTTTGAAGTCTGCCTCCAAGTTGTCTGCTGTTGTAGGATGCTCATCTTGTTTGTCATCAGGATTTGAAACTTCCTGCTTGGATTGGTGTGTGTCCACGATCTCAGTTTGGTCTTTCAGGTTTCCAGAGGAGGCATCAGCATTTTCTGTGGCATCAACCGTGAGACTTTGAGGGGAGTAATCAATTTGCGGAAAATCCTCTCCATGCCCCTTATTTACAGCATCCTCTGAAAGCTGATAATCTGCAGATAAACTGAAAAGCTCTTGCAGGTGTTTATTCGTAGGCAGCTCCTCTTTTGCTAATAAAAATCCTGCTTGCTCGACACTGCCTTTAATTGCCGTATTTTCCTCGGGGCTGCTTTTATCTGTAATAGACTCCAAAGCCACTGATGTTACCTGTGACTCACTCTCTAAGGTGTTGCCCTGCCAGCTTCCATCCTGCCTGAACAGGTCTGCGTCATCGCTTTTATTGCTCCCCATTGCTGCTACTGAAAACACATGGGAGGGTTCCTCCTCTGGCATCTCGCTGGAATTTGACGGTTGAATGTTGATCAGCTGTTGATCTGCTGAAAGACTTGAAGGTGCACTTAAATGAGCCAACTCTGGCACGACATGTGCATTTGGATTCATTTCTGCACTGTCAGGTTTGTCAGTCCTTTCCAGCTTAGTCTCATTTTCACAAGCCTGGTCTGCTTGCAGGTTGCCAGTATTAGGGACTACAAATTCCATGACATCTTCTGCAAAGTTTAACATGTTATGGCTTTTAACCTCAAAGTCAGGTGTATTGCCTGAAGACCAAGAGCTCTTGGCTGTTGCAGAGGTATCTTGAACACTCCCTTGGCTTGATTCTTCCTGCCTGTCAAGTTGTGCTGCCAGTGATGTTTGTGTTGTTTCGACGGTTTTATTACTCTGGGTCTTTTCCTCAACTTCCTCTCTAGGTTCAAGAAATGGCTCGGAGTCTTTCGCAAACTGCCTTCCTTTATTTCTCCGACTAGACCCCAGTTTTTTCCTATTCATCGTGACGTCCGGCGACGGAGGTTGCTGGGTTTCAGGTTTTGAATCGTCAGGATTAGACAGTACATTTATTGATTCACTACCCTCTTCGAGCACATGGTGTTGTGCCACAGCGTCTGTTACGTGCGTCTCATCAGATGTTACAGTCGCATTTGGTGCCGCACGACGCGAACTGAGGCGTTTTTTCTTGGTACTTTTAGAAGACATAGCTTCTAATCTTCTCCCCTAAAGCATGAAACATTCAGTCGTGCAGCGTGTTAGCAAATCACACATAAACCAAGTCAGTATATAAACAAGAACTCCACTTCTTTTGTTCCCACACACCCTAAATCCAGCACATGCACAAAGAAAACAGCACACAGATTTTTTTAAAACTGTACTACAGTCAATTTTAAACTACTACAATTACTTATATGCAAAATTAAACAGCAGCACAAACTCAGTTAAGTCATTTCAGACCTTCTACAGAAAAGTTGCATGTACTTACCACCCAAATCTGGCAACTCTATCGTCTCACAGCATGAGCTACTCTGTAATGCCAAGTCATCAGCCTCTGCTCAACAGCGGTTGCGTTTCACACAGGGGGGTGTGTTCCCTCACGGCAGGCTTGTCTGAGCACTTCCTGTGTGGGCTGCACTTGCTGCCTTTATCAGCTTTAACATAAAACACTTCCTGTATTGAATAAAGCTTCATTTTCCATTTTCAAAAACAACTTTTATTATCATCGTGAAGTCTTCTGTTATAATAATAATAACAAAGGTACTGGTATATGCAACCAATCAAAGAGTTCAACAAGAAGGTCACCTTGGAAAAACATTTATTGAACAAGTTGTTAAACTGCATCGGCACAAATCGTCAGCGCTCAGAGAATCAAGCAGTACAGAGTAAATGCCTTCTTTTGAAAAAGTGGCACACAGTAGGTAAAATACAGAATAACAGATAATGTTTTAGGGATAGCCTACAAATAACAGCACCAGTATTTACAACGTTTGTCGAGCGTCTGCTTCGTCAAGGATATAAAGAACACTCCCTCTGCCGATGTGATCCGTCAAAACATTTTTTTTAAAAAGCAAAGAAAAACCTTGCATAAACTTCAATTCAACAGTTAAAAAAAGAAAACAAGATGTTAATGTAAAACTCAATATAGGACTCCGTTTCAGAACATGCAGGCCAAGACAGAGTTCATTTTAAATGAACACTTTGATGCCATGAAAACTTGCAACAAGGAGAAAACCCCTTCAGTCTTGGTTCATGTAACAGACTACGATGTGTAACTTGAGCGACCTTCAGCTGCCTTCAGCCAGCAAACACAATCTAAAAAAACATGACTATAAAAATTTGTCTTTTCACAACCATAGCTTGATCCTGCAGACAAACAATCCAACATCTTCATTTCCTCTCGTTAGACCGGGAACGACTGTAAAAGAAATCAACCCGTTAATGAATAAATATTTAAAACATGTTGGTGGTAAGATGAAGTCTGAAAGTAGAGCATGATATTTATATTTACCTCCTTGATCGTGAGAAGGATCTTGAACGCTTGCGGTTCTTGTCTCTGGAGAGAGATCGATATCTACGTCTATCTCTTGAAAGAGACCTGATGAAGGAATTAGAAAAAAAACAGTTTTATCGTTCAGTGACGGACAAATGTGTAGCTCAGCCGTCGAAACCCCAAAACCCACAGGTGAGGTAAAAGAAAAAAAACTGTAAAAACAGGAAGAAAAATTGGAACGTGATCTATTTGTGCATTTTTTTTTTCAGTTTTGTCGGGAAAAAACAACCATGTCTAAGCTAAAAACCAAAAAGAAAGGGATATTTAATCAAAAGAACTTTACACATCTTATTTAACCTCTGTAAGCACACTGTAAAAAACGACAAACAAATTGATAAAAGAAAGCTTTGATCACTTTGTCAGTGACAATTAAATGAGAAGATTGGAATCATTGTCATATATGTTAGTAAAATATGACACCAGAAAACGTAAGCCTAGCTTTGCATGAATCTGAAATCAAGCAAACAGCTAGCTTGGCTCTCTATTTGGTAAAAAAAAACCCTAAAAATTCTGAACTCTTTAGCGCAGCCGACAAGTCATGAGAGACTCGGCTGTGACCATCAGTCACATGACAAAAATTCAGAGATTATTTGAACTGCAGACAGATAGAAGGGAAGTCTGGAAACACAATAAAATATAAATAGTTAAATATCTAGACTATGTAAAGTCCCCATTTCTTCCAGCATGGTAACACCTCAGGTACTTATAAATATATATTGTACATGTTGATACCTGATTTTTACATTTCTCAAGTTTTGTAAAAATGAATAATCAACAATATCTAACTTTTGTTGTTTCTGTTTTTATTTTATTTTATTATTTATGGCATCATAACGTTGTTATTTTGCACTACAGTGGCGGTTTCTGAGTACTCTCTAAGCCACTGCCGTGCTGTTTCCACAGAGGTGAGGGACTGTAGACTGCAGTGAGCTCAACGTACGTACAAATGTGACAGGAGTAAATAAAATGCTCGAGGTTTAGAGTCGGTACCGAGCTTACCGGCTGCGACTGCGGCTCAGGCTCCTCCTCCTCGGGGATCTATAATGTAGATGAAGTTGAAGAAATGAAACCAATAAATTAGCACAGAGGATTCAACACTTCCAATCACTCATGAAACCTATTTTTAATCCTTAAGAGACGTGGTTACACGTACTTCCTTGTCTGTTACTAGAAGGACCGTCTGCATCCATGAACTGCATCAATTCATTAAAAGGAGACTTTGTGCAATAAGCACCAGTCATGGATCCAGAGTTCACAACATAGAACAAAATCAGGGCTCGACATTAAGACAAGTGGGAAAAGCATATTGTTAGACCATCTGTGCTGTTTTTAAAGTGGTTCTAAACAACATGGGAGGTACACGGCTTGTGCACAATGTTGTAACAAAGTAAACAGGTTCCTACAGTGGTTCTAACAGGAAAGCCGTATTGTTTTCACATATAGTTGAAGGAAACCTGGATGTGGGACGTATCCTGGAGCAGCAACCTACTCGTGACGGCTGTAAAGACTTATATGCACGTCACGTAGGCTATCAAAGGACAACCACTGTTTCTTACTGTGCTGTTTCTCTACTGTATTGATTTGTTAATGGTTTTTGGATCTTTATCACTCTGGGAGGGACGGTTGCTTAGCTGGACCTGGCACCACAGAGCTCGTCAGTCTTTTGGGGTGCCCGGTGTGTAAATATGTGGGATCCAAGTGGGACTGAAACTCTGTCAGTCAAAACATTTGGTGGATGGCTTAATGTCGAGCCGTGAAGATGCACTCAGCAGACAATCAAACTGAAAATTGGATAAATCTATTTAAGTTTTTGCAAATGAACATTAACGACTGCCGGTCTACTTTGCTGACCTTTAATATCTTTGCAGCTCAGCACTGAAGTTGCTCTAAATTACACAACTGCAGAGGCAAAACTGTCAAGCAGCTTTGAAAGCTAGATTATGCATTAAAAACTACAAAGAGCAGGATAAAAGCAACTTACTATTTTGGGGGATTTGGACAAGATAGAAATGACGCTAGGAAGCCAGACTGATGGTGAGGGAGGTCGAATTGCAGAGAGCCACATGATGCAAATGTTGGCGATATGAAGTTGCCTGGTGGCTGGTTGGAGGGGGTGGTTGTAGATTTTTTCCCGCCTTTTTGGGGGGTGTGGGGATGGGTAGGGATGTAAGCCAAGGGCTGTTCCCGTTGATACAGTAGATGTGCGGAGAATAGAGCAAGTAACGACGCTGATTGGTTGATAATGTGAAGTGGGCCGCTGTCGATTGGATAAAGGTTGGCGGAAGAGGAGGAGGATGCTGGGAACTGCATGCTCAGGAACCAAAAGGTTGGTGGAACCTGACGACTGGCGATGCGCCTTGGGTCATGTGACAACACCAGCCAAGCTGATTGGGGCTCGCTGGTCAGCAGTCACATGATGCTGAAAGAAGGACTAGTTGACTGACTCAGATGGTGAGAAGCGTGGTGGTGACTCTGCAACGGGGTTCAGTTTTATTAATAGATGGCAACTGAACTCAGAAAGAAAACAAAATGTACACCTGCAGAAAGTAATTCTAAAAGTACGTGTAAAAATGTTGGATGGATGATGAAGTGCTAAAGACGTCCCTGTAGAGCAGTAACACTCTGGTTTTTACAGACATACCTTTACAAAAAGTTCAGAAACAGTCAAGTGCTGACTTAAGCTGTCACTTTGAAAAAATTAATAATGATAAAAATGACCCTGGACATGATAAAATAATGTACTGGCATCACTCCAGTCAATATGGGATCAGCGGCCGTATTCACAAAACATCCTGAGGCTAAACACAGCTAACTGCTAACTGGCCTCGTTGGGAGAAACATCTATAAAAAGAGAATAAAACTCCGAGATAGACTTCCAACCCGTCAGAATTATTCATACGACTAAAATGCACTCTTTCGACTCTGACAGCAACACCTACTATTTTAAATAATTAAAGCAGGTTTCAGGGTCACCACGCTAACACTGCTGCTATATGTAGAACTGCCCTACTAATGTATGCAGGTCAACGGAATTCATATCGCTTGCACACATATTATAAATATTGCATTTTGTTTCGGGCATGAGAAACTAACTGTTAGTTCATGTCAGACCTGATAATAAATCACCGTAGACGGCAATAGCCGAGTTCATGAATGAAACGGCGGCCTTGCCTCCTCTCTAGATGCTTTGTGAATACAGCCGCAGATTTCTTTTTCAAATGAAGGACAGGAAGTGACACCAGTTCATCAAGCAGCCAGATAATCTACTGATAAACTCAAGTTATATGCATGCTAATAGAGTGATAATATTACCATAAATTCCAGACTATGAGCGCACCTGAATATTAGCTGCACCTGCTAGCTTTAAAAAGAAAACAGGTTTTGTACATATATCGGCTGCACTTGTCTATAAGCTGCAGGTGTCCACGCTGGAACATGAGATATTTACACAGAAAGATTTTATTAAACTTTTAATTAAACCGGTGACATACACAAATATGTAAATGCTTTTTTTCCAAACATTTCCTGTAACACGGCTGGTTAAGAAAATAAAAACCACAGCAGCCTACCAGGAAAAGTCATTGATCACGATCTTCATCTTCCTCCTACGCACTAAAACCACTAAAGTCGTCTTCTTCAGCCTTAGAATTACTTCGTCACACACTTTCTCAGTCTCTCTCTTTCGCTCTCAGTGTCACTTTGGTCTCGAGGCAAATTCGTAAAAATCCATAAATTAGCTGCATCATTGTTTAAGCTTCAGTGTTCAAAGCATGTGAAAAAAGTAGCGGCTCATAGTCCAGAATTTACGGTAATTTTATTTTACTAATGTGATCTCGAGCACTACAAGACCTGACAATGAAATTTAGGCCATAGTGTTCAGCAACTTGACAACCTACTTGGCTTTGGTTTACTTTGGCAAAGCTTAAATCGCTGTGAGATTAGAAGAGACAACAAATTTCTCCCAACTTAGTAGATCTGAAACAGTTTTGCCAAACTGAGGAGTCAAAAAAACACATTGCTTATAGTGTGTGGATTACAAATATCTGCCTAGTCATTTGTGTTTTTAATAAACACTGCAAACATATTATTAACAGTAAAATGAATGGTCTAGTAGGAAGCACATACCTGCGTCTGACCGGAGGACTACGTCGTCTAAAGTCGTCGCGAGGGCGTCTGCTCCAGGACGGAGGCGGCCCGCGGCTCCTGGAGCGCTTCTCCCCGGTGGATAACTCGACACGCACTCGACAGCCACACATGGTTCTAAACAGAGGCCATCAAATCAATGGAAAGCAACAAAAAAACAAATCCAAATAGATGATCACAGCTAAGTAAAGGAGGCGTTACCTGCCGTCCAGTTCTCTCACAGCATCGGACGCATCTCTGGGATCTTCAAACTCTACGAAAGCGAAACCTGGAGGATTCCTGGCAACCCAAACACTTCTTAAAGGGCCGTAGTATCCAAACGCTCTTTCTAACTCCGTCTTGTTTCCGTTGTTTCCTAGATTCCCGACGTAAACCTTGCAGTCGAGGGGACAGTCTCGATGAAAAGTGGGGTCTTGAAGGAAGAGAGACAAGCAGCGGCACGGACGGTTACAGCTCACGATTTGAAATGAAGACGAGGTAAAAAGGTCTTCAAGAATCACAAATGAAATTAATGAAGCTCCTGGGATTTACCGCTTCATCCATCAAAGACTTGTAAGTTAAACAAAAACAGTCTTTGAACATTTTTGGCGGTGAGCGGTTTAAAAGAACGTCCTCCCTTATTGCATTTCTCTCTCTGATAACACTGAAAATTGGTTCTTCATTTGGAGATTTTTTTAGCCAGTGATTGGACAAAAAACGTGCTAATTAATTCCAGCATCACAGGAGAGGAGGGCAGAGGAGTGGATGAATGCTCTGTAGCTTTAGGTCACCAATAATGTAGAGAAAAGTAGATTGGCCATCTCGATTTAGGATAAGGTAAACACAGTTAACTTTACAATGCGAGCTGGTAGTGCTTTACAGTATCTTACAGATGGCAGCAGTGATGAAGCCACACAGTAATAATGTGATGTGATAGAGGAAGTCCATCTGACATGACACAGCGGTTGTGCTGTTTTAGTGTCTCAGATGGTGGTGATAAAGCCTCAGCATGCGAAAAAAAAACTATTTCGACGATCACATCTGCTGCGTTTCCTTGCCTTAACATTACAGTACGTCGATTATCTTTGGTTTGATAATTGGACAAAACAAAGCTTTTAAAAATGTCATCCTGTGAGACTGTGTTGTCCTTTAAGTTTTCCAGACTAAACAATTCATAAAGAGAGAGAAAAAAAAAAACAGCTCAGTGATGAAAATAATTGCTGCTTTAAGGATAAAGAGCAAAGGTGACATTTCATACTAAAGCAGGTTATCCTCTTGAATAATCACTTTCACCCAGGAAACAACACTGCTTTGGGAAAGAAAAGTTTCAGCAATAATTTGTGAAGTTTTCATACCTCCCATTCCAACTATCTTGTCGTTACTAGACTCAGATTCGCCTGAAAGAAAAAAGAAAGACAGTAAGAAATTGTTAGAATCACAAACTTGGGCTCCGAGTACAATAAATGCATTGTCCCATTTACTGTCGTATGTGTGTAAACAGGTCGATTGTAATCAATGTTTTTTTCTAGATTTAGCCTTGACTCTTCAGCACAATGAAACCTTCTCAAACTATGACAGAACAAAGAACTATGCAAAGACCACAATAAATAGGACTATATAATAGGACTCGACATAGAAGAATGTCGTCCCACTCTTCCTGAAGCGCTCGGCGAACACTGTGGGACAGAATCTCGTCGTCTGGAAGGTCATGCAGCATATTGTTGAACTTTACTGATTGAAACTATTTAAGGAAAAAATGGTGCAGTTGTGGACAAGCAGGAGCTCGCTACGACCTTACCCAACATGCCAGCACCCAGCATCGTTTTGCTCTCGTCATCTGTGGCATCAAGTCATTTGAATAAAGCTGCATTTTAAGGTGGCCTTTGGAGTGTCTGGTCACGCTATCTGATCATTGTCCTTTAAAGCCACACCTCTCTGGATCAATAAGTTGTCTCAAAAACCTTTGATGCACAATTTGGCTAAATTTAAACTCTGACAACAACAATAGAAATGAGATTTTGAACTTCTTCTCCAAGTCAGAAAAGAAGACCATTTACATGCCGTGCTTATACTTGTGGTTTGGTTCAATAGGAAACTGTGATGTGGAGACTGGAAACCTGCACTGAGAATGGTCTTCCATGTGATGGAGGAGACATGCTTCGGCCACCTGAGCTGCGTGGACAGCTCAAAGCTTTCTTCTCCTTTTTTCTTTGACTGCTTCTCTAAGATGTTGCATTAGTGGTCCCCAGTAATGGTTTGACCCTTTTGCAAGACGTCAATCATGATCAAACCCTCACTGTCCCTAAACACAGAGGCACCTATCATCTTGCTGACTGCTGCATTTCCAATGTTTGCATCCTTGATCACTAGACTCCTAAGGAATTTGACTGAATCGACTCTAAAATGAGCCAGAAGTTTCCTCAAAATTTCCGTTCTCTTTAACTTTTGATCAGGCACCTGCCGTTTGTTCATCCACCAGGAAGTCAGTCTAACAGCGTGAACTGAGCCAACACTAATGTCCACCGGTTCCTCTACGCGTTGGACAGTCGCAGCCCCATCATTCATGACCATGTGATAATATGGCCTCCGCTTGATTGTCTGTGGTTGCTGATTGTGAGCGTATCTCTGATGATCCCTCTTGAAGTCACCTGCTTTTCATTACATCTGAATAACAAGAGGAGTCATGTTGATCATGTCTTTATGGATTTCCTTGGGGGTCACTGTCTGTTTAGGCAGATAGTTGATCACATCACTGACCCTCTCACATACTGATATCACAAGGCGTCACCAGTAAAGACATGACAACAAACAGTTTTTCTGGACACTGATATCAGGCTTTACAGTTGTTCCTGGGTGAGGGCGAGAACTGTTTGAATATTCACTGAAAAGTATTTGAATCTTTACCAGAATTTAATGCAGGAATGTTGAGTGAAACTTCACTGTTTCAGCTGTCTGTGTCTCATAATGCTGAACTGCACGCTGGCTTTATTCATCCACTTGGATGCACACATGAAGGCTAATTCAATGAAAAGTAGTTGGGTTTAGTTAGCATGTATGTTAACGGCGAACCTGTTACGCCACACTTTTAGATGGTTTGCCTGATATGAGTATCGCTGTCAGCATGACATAAAGTAATTAGCTTTTCATCTAACTTGTCCACCAAACACAGCCCAACCTCCCCTCAGCGAGCCATGCGAGCATCAACGCTGTGAGGAAGCGCAGAATGAAAGAGACAGCAAGTCTAGCATGTACACCCGCCAAACGTTTTTTTTTTTTTTTTTTTAACCCGAGAAAACAAGCGATGTGTTCAGGTAATATGGCTCACCTCTATTTTAGCAGCAGCTCCACACACACAAAAAAATGTTAGCAGCAAGTGTCACGCCGCCCGTCTCTGCAGGAGGCCTAGCTTGTTAGCTTATTAGCTTATTAGCATGAGCAACACAGCGGAAGTAGAAGCCGCCTTTCTTCTTCGCTGCGTGTAATATGTGTCCGCACAGCGGCGTTGAATCTAAACACCGCCACCTACTGCACTGTAGTGGACATTCTGCCAAAATACACTAAATACAACGCTTTAATCGTAAAGTTCAGCTTTTTAAAAAACAGAGAAATGTCATCAAATATTCGTTGACCAGATGTTTGACCTCCAAAGAAGCGTGTTTTTTTCTTTATTTTGCTCTTCAAAAGGGCGCAACATCACCGCCGGAATGAGTCAACAAAGTCTGTAAGTAGATTCAGAAAACTCCATTAATATATTTCTAAATGATACTCAGCTTTAATTTTGAGAAATCGATTTTTTTTCAAAATATTTCAGCAAATATAGTGAAATAGTAGTGAAATTATATCACAGTTTAAGGGAATCTAGACAATTATAGCGAGGAGGCCTCTGTAGTCCTTCTAATCCTGTGTAGACTGGAGTCATCATCCAGCTAACCCCATCCAGCCCCCCTCAGAGCCACTTTAATTTACATCTGGGCTCTCTTGTAATAAATGCCAGACTTAAAAATGTAAACAACAACAAGAGGGGGGATCAAATCTGATCGAATAGCTTGGACTATAATTGAAATATGAATAGGAAAATGAAAGCACATTTTACATTAGCGATAAGAGGCAAGATTACACTGTGTTGTAACTGCAGAGGCACACAATGGGTATTCTGTGCAGCTGTCATCCTCTCTCTTTGACCAATCTTCCTGTCCTCTTGCTGACGCCTTTCATTTCAACCCTTTTCTTCACTTCGGGGCTGAAGACAATCTTGACATCTGCTCTGGTTGCTGTGACCTCAGCCGTGATCATTTTCAGATATTTAGCGAAATACTAGTTTCCCCCTGTGTCAAGACGATGAGATCTTCTTCCTCCTCGTCAGGCTAACGTTTGCAAACACAACATGGCAACGTGCCCGTATTGCTGCAATATAGTAGACACAATTTCCTCGGGAAAAACAAATAAAGTTGTTCGACAGAAACACAGACGTAACAGAAAACAAACAGGACAGAAAATGTTTGAATTAAAGCACGAATGCAGTCAGGGGCAGTCAGATTTTATTTGCAGATGAACACAGGCCACTTAAGAAATGACGAAATGTTCTCCCTGTTTTCTCGTCGCACAGTCCAAAGACGTGTGTGTGGATTTTAAACTGGTTGTGTGTCTCTCTCTGTGTGGCCCTGCGGTGGACTGGTGACCTGCCCACGGTGTCGCCCACCTCCACCGACTGTCAGCTGGGCTCCAGATAATGGATGGCTGTATGGACCCTGGAAGGTAGAGTGCGTTTACTCAAGTACTGCACTTAGGGACAATTTCGAGGTACTTGTACTTTTCCCTAAGTATTTCCAGCTGGGAGCATTTTTTGAAAAGTGTAGCACATTGAGTGGGGAGGCCGCCCCCTACTGCAGCCACTAAAATGGACGTAGCATTAGTTATGCTTCATTTCTGTTCCGTCAAATTTAGTGAAACTGCAGCTGAGGATTTTTACACTAACATAAGTGTTCACTGATTCATTATTATTTACTCTCTGATTTAGTTTTGATCAGGCAGGAGTAAAAAGTGGCCATTATTGCCAGAGTGTTTTTCAGATCTCGCTCCGGCCTGCTGATGGAGACACAGAGGCTGGTCGTATTTCAAAATTCTCCCATGTGTTTCCTATCTGTAAAGCCCAAAGTTGCTCATTTTCACCCTGCAGGTTTTTACTGACTAAATAGTTATTTAGTCAAGCCATTGCTACGGGCCTACGAGGTTAAGCAACAACCACATACAGAGTTGTTAAAAACCACCTTCAGTGTTAATAATGCTGCGTATTGTTAGTCACTGGGGGAGTTTTTCTGCAAAATAGGTTCGTTTGCTTGTGATGCTTTGAGTGAATTTAGCTGGTAATGCTTTTGCAGGATTTTAAAAACACAGCTTTTACTCGTGGTGTTATCCTAACGCTGGATTGGTGCTTTTTACTCAACTAATAGATCTGATGACTTCATGCAATGCTGATAAAATGAAGTAGAAATGACTTATCCTTTCAAGATGTTTTAATAGTGGAGATTTGGCTGCAGATTTGCAACCACTTTTCTTACGTGCATGAAAAAATACAGGCTTGAGCAATAAGCATTGCCTCAGTAGTGAGTCTACGACAAGTCACTGCCAAGTCCAAGTCACTGTGCATCAGACGCACTGATGCAACAGATAGAATATCATTAATGCTTCACGTTGACGAGAAGCACAAACTTTACTCAGACAGTTTGACCTTAGAAAGATAAAAACCGAGTAGAACGGCTGACTGCCATTAAGTGATTACGGAGGAACGGCAGTAAATCAACAGACGGCGTTATTGCTCAACAGAAGGAAGCACCACAAACGACCCCTTGAAAGTGTGCAGGTGGGCGGGCAGATACGCTTCCTGTATACAGACACGTTCAAGAAGCGGCGCTGAACAGGGGAAGAAGGGTTGAACACGAGTTCATCTCTGACCATGAACGCAACCTCTCACTCACAAAATGAAACCCAAGACAGGATGTGTTTTTTTTTAAAAATTTGATCTTTATTTATTTCATGCCAGAAGCAGAACTCCGCGTGTACAGCGCTTCACTCGTTAATCACCTTGTTTTATGACCGTACTGTCCCTAAATGTAATCTTCAGACACATTTTGGAGTCCCTAATGATGCAGTTGTGTTTGTTTTGAAGCATTCTCCTTTTGCATACCAAACCGCCACATGTCTTGATTACCTTTTTTTCACCGTCTAATATGTTTGGAATGAGCTCTAACTGCCGGCATTGAAATGAGTTTTTGAGCAATTAGTCACACGTGTCTCGAGCTTTGACTGCTGATTGCCTGACACGACAGATGAAATTGCTGTGTACTAGACTCCTCTGTAATTGGTGCCAGATAACATAATTAAGAATAACAACCCTCATTAGCACAACTTTGAGGCGAGTGTCGCCCCATGAAGGAGAGAGACGTTTCAACTAGTTGTGTTTTCTTGTCACCGGCTTAATATCTTCATTGTTCGGAGGCTCACAAACACCCTGCTGCTGCTGCTGCTGTGTGTGTACAAACAAATCAGACATTTTTCATCCTTCTCAATGCTTTGTCTTTTCCTCCGACCTCATTAAACCTCATTGTGTGGAGGATAATTTAAAGCTCGCCTCGGCCACAAACTGTGCTAACATGTCGGACGAAGGTGACAAAATAGTTAACGGGACCATAAAGCACTGTTATTACAATAAATAAGGAAATATGTCATGTGTTATGGGCTGAACACATGCGCTCGCTTGGCAGTTTATAGCAAAAACTAACGCAGTCTAGTACAACAGTCGCGCCGTAAATTGTCCCTTCGTGAAAGCTATAAGGAGAAGTGCTAAGATTAATGTGGAGGCTGCTGTTGGTGCTGCTGACAGGTGTTTCTATCATTTTGTCCACCTCATTAGTATCAGTGGGGTGTGGGCGGAATAATACACCGATAAAACACTTCTTTGTAGATATTGGGATAGATTTATTTCAGGTTTCTGAAGCACAGAGATGAATAAATCAGCTGTATGTATCATGTTTTAGAGCATCGGAGACTTCAAACAACAACAAAAGAAAAAAAAATGTGTACAAGCTGTGATGTAAAATTACAGAATGAACATTTTCAAGAATATTTTTTAACTTTAGAAGAGGAGGCCTCCAAACAAATCTCTTTTTTTCTTTCTATCTCGAGAATTGACAGAAATAAAAGATAAAAATATAAAAGCAAAAGAAGTCTTTCACTTTTTAAAATTTAACTGTGCAGCCATGAAAGTCATCCAGGCTGCATAACACTCCCACAGCAGTGTGTGTGTGTGTGTGTGGGGGGAAGAAGCATTCGTAGGAAAGCACCTAAAATTCACCTCCAAGGAGATGGAACATGAAGTGACATTTATAAATGAACACAGGCCATTTGTTTTTCTAAGGAACTGCCAAAAACGGGCCATCCAAATATACGTACAGATGGCTCACGGTGATAACTAGCTTATAAAATAACAATGCACTGCTGTAGAGTGAACTACCCGCCATCATATATTAAAAGACTAGACTCAATGAAAAACATCAACATGTTTTTCTGCTCGTAATCTGAACTTCAACAGAGCTGATAACATTAACACCAAACCGCAGCAGCAACAAGTTACAGAAATGATAAAAAGATCCCCTCTATTATTCCCTATTCAGTGTCTTATTTAGGGTCCTTGGCAGGCAGTAAAAAAAAAAGAAAACCCTCTTGCTTCAGGGGGCAAAAGTTTACGGATAAAAGGGATCACTCAGGAGATTACTCCCATGTACGTAACGCGGATGCCTAGAACACAAACAAAGAGCGTTATGTTGCTCAGCTGTATTTGTGTGTGTGAGAGCAAGTGCCTCTCCAAACTTATCCCCCACCATTCGCCTTTTTATATCGCCGAATGAAAAGCTGAGCTGCGTTTGTTTTCTTTGTGCGTATCCTCCCGCTGCCATAGGATTCTCCTTGTAGCTGTTTAAATGAAACATCTTTTTTTTTTTTTTTTTCATGCATCCACTCAGAGCAGTGTTTTTCAATCAGATTAGTACAGCACATTCTGTTCTGTTTCACTTCCTGATGACTGTGCAGCCTGTATCCCTGAATGAACTCACCCGCGTGCTTCTGGTTACACCAAGACTCACACAGACATATTCTCGCAACTGCCTGTCAGATTTTTAGCACTTCATACAATATTTAGTGAACGTGTGAGGCGATTATCAAGAAAACCTGCTGCTTATTGGTTTTACATTAACAAAGAATACGTGACTTTGTTTTGATGCTGAAAGCTGAGCCGGCAACCAGTGAGAAGCCCTGAAGCTCAGAACGCAAGTGATAAATCCACATGTGTGTCTCCCACATATGCTTATTATATACATATGAAACAGCTGATGTAAATTACAACCATCTAATTTTCCTGTTTCCTACCGCACGGCTGCTTTCACCAGAACAGAAACAAGATGTTTGTGATGTTTCAGGAAGGGAAAACAACATCTCGAGCCGTGTGTCACTGTAGAAATCTATTTGTGCGTTTCTGCCCAGCTCAGCTCAGGTCAGCTCGGTTCATTTTGACCTCCGAAAAAGCACTAGAAGGCAGCAGGAAGTGCCAACGAAGCTACCAGGACGCTGCGGCTCAAGAGTTTGGGGGAAAAACAAACAAATCTGTGCCTGAGCCGGAGTTAACCGTCTTCAAGTTTTTCTTCTCCGTTTCTACGCTTTAGTTGTCTATGGGTTTATTTTGAATTGCTCCGGGTGGCCGATGATGCATGATGAGGTTGTGGTGGTGCTTTTAGAACACAAGCCCACAGTCATTGTGTTTCTGTTCTATTTTTTTTTTCTTTTTTTTTTTCGAATGAGATGTTCTAAAACGAGAGTGTGCGAAACCTACTTTCTTCCGATAAGCAGATGCTCAGCAGATTACTCAGCCAGTTGACAACATCCCTGTGGGTTTTGCAGAAACAGGTTCACTTGTGTTATGTCACCTTTATAATTAACAGGATCATCATGTTCCCTCCGACAGACGCCTGCTGTCTGCCAGCAGTGTGGTCAGACAGTGTCCTCAGCACCTCTGATTGTGGGATTCACCCACCAGGAACCGGCAACAAAGGTGTTTGAGCATTTCAGTTCAGGCATTAAAGAACAGTTTCCTCACAGGGTCTCGCATAAATAAACCTTTTTTGCTTATTGTCAGTGTTATTTTGAAGGTTTTAAAATGCAAGAGTGCAGTCGACATGAGCGCAAGAATCAGCCATAAAACATGCTATAGTTCAAACACTTCATGTATATTGGCGCACTGACGCCGGTATCCTCAGACCACAAAAGCACAAAAGCACAGCTATAAAAATCTTTTATGACTGTTATGGGAATTTGAGCGGCCCCTGCACACCGCCGATGTAAATGTCTGGCTTCACTAACCGCCTGAGTTCATCACTCGGATCCAGTTTTAAGCTTATCAAGTTTGCGTGAAATTATCAGCAGATCGCTCTCTTTAAACACGACGCAGCAGATAAGAGTCACATTGAAGTGGCTCAATGAAAACATTGGGTCTATATGCGGAGGGTGATTCTGGGGTTTCCACGTGGGGGAACGTCTCCTCACAGGCTGTTCTGAGTCTATATTTAGACAACTTTTGGGAATCGGGGATTGTTTTACTGGATTCATTAACAGTTAACATGACATCTGAACAGAGCCTCGACCTGACGACTGTGAGGAGTTGGATTGGCTCATAAATCAACTTTTATGACTTTTTTTTTTTTTTTTTGGCATATATTACATATAACCTCATAAACCAACTGCAAACAACCGTGCCATCTTTGATCAATTTTTTTTACAACAGCTTGTTAAAAAGCAAAAAAAAACCTTCAAATAAAACTGCTTTGTTGTGCGTCACGCTGTGTGTGTGTGTGTGTGTGTGCACGTACGGTTTGCAGATAGTGGTTCCTCAGTGCTTCCGTTACATTTCAGTTGAGCTTACTGTACTGCATTGTGTTTCCCTGATAACTGTCACCTTTTCTTTTCTTTTCTTTTCTTTTCTTTTTGCAGAATATTTGACTTACATTGACAACACAGGGAGCAGTTTTATTTTAAACTGACACTGAACGTGCAACTCTGACCTTTACTATCACCATTCACAGTAAGTAAACGTACACTCGAGCGGCTCTTTTTATTCACATGGCCACTTTTATTTGTCTTTACCACATTACAGAGACTCTCGTTAAAAAAAAAAAAAAAAGGCAATAAAATATATTGCATTACTGTTTGCATTAAAGTCTTTACAGGATGGATGAGGTTCTTTGCTGTAAGTTTCCACTTTGACAGCAGCAGCGAGCGCTTTCAGTCAGTTTTTACTCATACTTCATTACATTTATTACAGCAAAGTGCTGGTTGGAACATATTTATGTAATTAACTGCGCGCACACTTTTACTATAGCATTTAACTACATTTTTAGAGGAAATTACCGTGAGTTTTACTGCAAACTACTGTTTTCTTTGCAGGTTAATGTTTGATTTGCAGAGGAAGAGAGGTGGTTACACGTAATCACCACCTGGCCTACATTCGCCGCTTTGACTTATCATCTCACAAGTTGACAGGGACTAAGTTCACTCACCTTAACAGCGAGTGTCTCTATGTTTAATCCCCACGGGTGTTTTAACATCAGCAGCTTTTCTCCTCCTGACCATATGGATGATATCTGGGACTTGAAAACAAACTCTTGTTTTCTTGGCAGAGTGAAGGTTTGACTTAAGGGCTTTAAACTTTACCTGACAGCAGGTTTATATGTTGTCATTTAGCTCTCTGACAGGGATTCATTGTTATGTGCTTTAATAATGGCAAGATGGAAACCTAATGAGTCTACAAAGGCAGTGTGTTAACGCAACAGGTTTGCAACAAAAAAAAAAAAAACAGCTGCTTGCATAAACAAGAGCTCTTGAATTAAAAAGAAAAAAAAAAGCAGAAATGAAATATCTACACAACATCAGAGGCTTAAAACATGAGCCCAGGCTGCTTGTGGTGATGTTTTGCTCCTTTCTAGCTTTACATAAAGAGATCACCACAGTAAACACCGCGGTAATGTAAACACTGGCTGTTTGGGAAAAGATGACAAATGATCTCCACCCAGGCACAATAAAGGAGAACCAGGCAGCAGCAGCAGCAGCAGCAACCAGCAGCAGCAGCGAGCAGCAGATAATAATAATAATAATAATAAATCTATTTATCCCTACCTACCGTGATGAAAAATCAACTAAACATGTCCGGTAAACAGAGATAGAGGAGGAAAAAAAGAAAAAAGGCGGGTGGTGGTTGTTGTTGTTTTTGGTGGTTTGGTTTTTTTTGGTTACCGTCCCTTTACTGACACAGTAATCCGTCTGAGCGCGCGTCTCATCGGCCACTGAGGTGTGCTTTTATTTCGGTGCTTACACATCCCCGCCCGTGCGCTCATGATATGTGCCGTCAGCTGAGCGCGCGCAGAGAGAGAGAGAGAGAGAGAGAGAGAGAGAGAGAGGACAGCCTGCTGCGGTACAGCCTGTTCCCGGCCCTGGCTCGGCACGGAACGGGTTACAGGGTCAGGGTGTCTATTGGAACACAGTGTTCTCATCAGCGGCGGCGGTGTGGTACAGCTACAGTACAGCCGGAACATTGTGTTACTTTGTGGCTGCTTTCCAAGACCTGCCCTTAATTTTACACTAAACGCCCTCCCACAACTCTACACGTTCCTTCTCCTCCTCTCTCTCTCTGTTCTTTTTTCTCTCTCTCTCTTCTTCTCCTCCTCTTTCTCTCTCTCTCTCTCTCTCTCTCTCTCTCGTGTGCCTCTCTCTTGCCTCTCTACCTCCCCGTGTCATTTTCAAGTCTAAGCTCCATGTGGCTACTACTACTACACCGGCATCGTCACCGGAGCGCAAAAGGCACAAAAGAGGAGGCGAGAGGAGGGGGAGATAAAGCGGAGACCCAACACCCAGAACATTTAGTACCCTGGATATGAGACGAGGAGGGAATTAGGAGAGGAAAAAGAAAAAGAAAAAGAAACCAAAAATATATCAGCTGCTCCACCGCTCGACTCCTGGAAGATTTTTTTATTTTTTTCCTTTTATGTTAAAAGACCACCAAGGAAAAAATGTAAGTCAATTTATCCTCCTCTTCTTCTTCTGCTGCGTAAAAATACTAATTAAGGAGTCAATTAAGACATAATGCTTTCCTTGCGTTTTTTGTATTTATTTATTAATTAATTTATTTTTTTTACGTGGTTTTATTATTCAGTCTGCTCCGGTTAGAATAAAAGAGCAGGAGTGCATGTTGATCCATAGGATGGATGCTGAATTTGCCACACGTGTGGGGGCATTTGAGGTTACAGCTGTATCCTACTGCGCTCTGGAAAAAATAAGGGCTGATAAAAGGCTGTGTGTGTGTGTGTGAGTGTGTGTGTGTGTGTGAGTGCAATGAATGTGGCACTTGGCTGTGCTGTCTCAGTGGAGGTAGATGAGGACAACAGTTTACATCCAGAAGCCCTGTAGGCTGTAGGTGTATCTCCGTAAATTACAGGTTGTGTAACTGTTTTTCTGAGAATTATGACTTCATTTTTTTATTTTTTTTTTGTACCAAGTTGCACATTACAGGACACGACGGTGGCTTGTGGGTAACTTCAAAAAAAGCACACCGTGCATGTGTTTGGGGTTTTAGTCTAAGAAGGTGGGCAGATGGAAGCAGATGTGGCCCTCCTGAAATGGACTCGGGTCCCACAGATGAATCAGACCGCCTCGGGGGGAGAGAGTTAATGAAGATAAATGACTTCTATGTCCAAGAACACTGAAAGATAAATAATTCAAAAGCCACCACGGTGTTGCCTTACACCTGAAAAAAGAAAAAAACCCAGAGTTTAAGGTTTGCAGCTTCAGTTAAAAGTAAAACCTCTGCAGCTTCCCCGACAAAAACACGACCCCCGTAAAGTTCACAACATCACTGGAACACCCTGTGATGGGGGCTGTAAGGTGCAAATAAAACAGCACAGAACAGAGGACTCCCTCATGTTGGACAATGCTCTGCTTCAGGATGTCAGCGTATAGGTCTGCCATGCACACTGTGTACTCACATGTTCACATATGAATCAGCAGCGGAGTACGGATGTGAGACAGAATGTACAGATACCGAGTGCGTCTGTGAATGTGCTGTTTGCCTCATTGTGTTCTTGTTCCTGCATTCCTCCGCAGGGTATCAGAGTTTAGGTACGTCTAGCCTACATGCCTTCTGAATTTGTAAATATTTGCATCCTGATTTCCCTCTTGTCAGTGTTTACTCGTATGATTCATACAGAATAAGCACAAAAAAATATAAATGGTACAATTGATTGCACAGGTAACTTTTACTTATGAGAAATTAATAATGATGCACTTCATCGTATTTATGCCCCGTTTGATTTATCCAAATTAAAATCACGTGCTAATCCAAATATAAAGGTGGGCTTAATTTCACTAATTAACGTCAGCTTTTCTTTGTTGTTTTTTGTCCAAAATTTGAAGCTGGGATGTATGTGAGGGGGTCTCAGATTGGTGAACACCATCAGGCTTTGCCAGCGGGGAACTGTGAATAGAAGGAACATTGTGTTCAGACACACACACACACACACACACACACGAACACACACACACACACTCACGCACACACACACATGCACGAGTTGCATCTAAAATAAAATCCATGAAATTTAAAAGACACAGGACAAGGTGCTGCTGCTGCTGAGAAATGGATATTTTGCGCTGCTCTTGCATTGAAGAGTTCAAACACTTGATCTGCTGAAAGTGGCACCAAACTGAAGGAGCAGGATAAATTGTGCAGATGTCAAAAAAGACAAATCTTTGTGGTGTCCCCCTCGTGGGTTTAAGGTCTAATTTGTTGCATGTGGATACGAGTCAGGCCAGCTGCTCGACGCTTGTATTTACACGCTCTTTAAGAACTGCAGCAGGACATCTTTTTTATTTGCATCTGGGATGTGAAGAGACGGGACAGCGGACGGAAAAATCCAGAAAAACTGATGCAGGGGGACGAGGAGCTGCTGTTCCTCTCTGTTAGAACAACCTGCCCCTGAGCAAAGTTTAGCCTCAAATCATCTCCGTGGAAATGTTAAGTGGCTGCTGCTGCTGCTGCTGCTGTCTGCTGTCCGAGCAGCGGCTGGCGTAGCCCACCCTGTCCCCCACCGTACTCCCCGTGGCCTCGGCAGTAAAGAGGGTTTTACGTGAGGAAATGTGATTTAAATGTGTTTTTGAATACAGAAGCAGAACAGCAAAGGTCTAGCTACACTTCAGGACCTGAACTTGGGTGAGAATGAAGGTGTGATGTGGTTAAACATCGGTGAGATAATCCCACATCCTTATTTATGCAGCTCCTCGTACAAACACAAATAAACACAGAACACAGGCTTTATTTAAACCTTTCTCTCTATGGATTCACACAACCAGCATGCATTCAAGCCACTAATTAATTAAAATCAGAACACTGTTTGCTTGCAGTATATCCCTTTTGAAAAGAAAGTGTCCTGTCTTCTTTGTTTGCACTTGTTGGTCAGTGTGAAAAACACAAATCGCTCGTCCAAGTGCTGAGTCCAAAAACTGCTTTCTGCCTCCCAAAAACTCTCCACACCAGAGAATCCTCTCTTTAAAAAAATTACTTCATTATGTTTAGAAAAAGTACATTTAGAGTCCAATTTGGCCGGATACCTGTGCAGACGAAGAGGCTGTTTTAGCTAAACAATGTTCTAAATTTAATAATGTTCTTACAGGGAGAAAGTTTGCGAGTCTGTGAGAAGCAAAAAAAAAACATTTGGTGGTCTCGCCTGACGTGTCTCATTGTAAAAGTTATTGCAATTTGCAGCTCCGGCCAACAGCGCTAACCTTAGTAACATCCCGACACGGAGCCGAGCAGCTGTGATCTGATGCTATGTGAGCAAGTGTTAACGACTCAGCTGCTGCATGTGATAATAATCAGCGGATAGTGTTGGCCAACATGCTTAACATAGCTAAGTAGCTTTTTTCATTGTCTTCAGACAATGTCAAGATTATTGTGTCGGGGCGGGCTGCGAGTCGTGCGTATTGGTGCAGAAACATGCAGATAACAATTGCTGCTGCTGTGATGAGAGAAGCAACATTTAGCAGCTGTAACACCAACATGTAATTACAGTTTTATTGCTCTGGCAAAGTCTTGTTGCCACACGGAGGCGTGAAATGCTGGCAGCAAACTTCTATCTATCTGTCAGTCTGTCAGGATGGATATCGAAGGATTTTTTTGGTAGAAAAATTGTTTCCTTAGGTGTCAAATGGTGTGTTTGCTTATTATTTCCTATCACTGGTTTATGACTTGACATCTGACTACTTCTTGTATTCTGGCAAGGCGCTTTCGCAACTGCTCGTCTTAAGACAGCGTTTCATAATTGAGAAGATTCGCTGCTTTTGTTAAAAATAGTGCTGTGGAAAACAAGCCTTTTATTTGCTTGGTATCAATGCTAAAATCTCTCATCTTTGGCTTCTTTATGTCAAAAAAGTACGACATCTGATCATTTAGGTGTCACGAACAAACTCTTTTCCTCTCCTGGCACGAGTGTCAAAAAATTAAAACGACACACTTGGAATTATTCTAAGTCCGCTGCCTTTGAGGATCGATATCAAACATCAGTACCTGCTTGATCAAAAATCTGCCAACATGTGCAGCTTCTTTCTTAATTAAATTTGTCTTCATTTTTAAAATTTGGTGTCTTAAAACTTTCGATTTGTTTTCTTCATGGTGGAGTCTGTGATTCTGGAAAACGACCGTTGGTATTCAGGTAGTTTGCATGTTCCAGATTTACAGCCCCTCTTCCTCCCCCCCGTCTCCCTCGAGCTGTGCACGAGCTCAAACGTGCACGGGACAGTGTTGTGTAAATTGGTCCGAGCCACTTATCGGTCCTATTTTCAAGGCTGTACACTGAGACCAGATTTTTTTTTCCTTTCAGTGCACACAGAAGCTACTGGAGGTATTCACTGAATCTGACAATTAGATTAGAGTAGATAAAATAAATCATATATCTCTAAGTAAGTCTCCACAATAAAGATCTGATCCTACAAACCAAAAGCTGACTATCACATCAGCACTAAATAAAAATCTATCAAGGGAATCAGAACTTTGTGCTGAATCTGTTGTAATAAAAGTACAAGAAGCTGGCATCACACACCTTGACACAGTATAAAGTATATCTCTATAATAGTGTTTAGCATTAGTTTATAAAGACTTTGAAATGTAAAAAGATTTTTAAAAAAAAAAATAAAGGGAAGAAAGAGAAGTCTTAGTCCGATTTATATGCTCTTATTTTGGTAAGCAAGCTAGTTTAATTATATGCAATGTGTGTATTTAGTAAAGCAAAATGTAAGAAAACACAAGAAATAGAGATTGTTGTGCAAGCAGGATCCTTCGCTGTTTGTTTTATTCGTCTAAAACAGTCAAATAAATGACAGAAAAGCTGAGGAGAGTCTACATTTGAGCTGTATCTCAGCATCGCCAGACAAATCCTGATAAGGTATTATATCAGTGCATCACCCCAGAGCCCTGGTCAGAACCAGCATTTTCACCTGTGCCACCCTGAACACAGAGACAGATAACTCTGTTTGTGATGCTGCAGCTTTATCAGCGCAGCGTGGTGGAGCCCACGCTTTACCCCGCGCATATGAGGCTTTTTTTGTAAGAGATACAATCTGGAATAGCGTCGAGATGCTTATTAGAAACCCAGCGATGGGGACGTCTTATTCTGAACGAGGTTCAACTGTGCTGCGGATTTAATTTCGGTGCCCGTGAAATACCCAGATGTCATTTATAGACTGTCAAAGTGCACAAAGGGCCATAAAGAAATAGCGCCGCACATACTGTACCTCGGCGAGTACAGCGTGTGTTACAAAATACAATGTGTGAAGTAACATGCTGCTGCCTTTAGGTTCGTAGTTATGCAATTATCTGTGAAACTGAAACTGGAAATATATTTCTAGTGCTGGACATAGATTTAGAACACGTGTCCTTAAATAGCTGCAGCTTACGTAATGTGGTGGAAAAAGTCATATTTACTGGGTGGATTGTGGAGATCTCATTGATAGTTTTTATCCAGGATTTTTTTTTTTTTCCAGTCCTGCTCCTTGTTTTAAATTCCCAAAGTGAAATAAGGAGAAACAAGGACGTCTGATTAAAGGAGCTTGTGTGTTTGTGTCTTTTGCAGCAGCGTTACTGTGTGATGCCCACACGCAGAAATGACCACTGATCAAGATTTGTCTATGGACGGCCAGTCAGCCAGAGCTGTTCTCGCTGCAAAGGGCATCGACGTAACACCTGATAAAGACCAAGGAGTTATCAAGGTATTTATTGTCCTTGCTGGAATGTGTTTACCTTTTTTTCTACACGGTGAAGAAATAAAAAACCCCAGAGCGATCATATGTAACTTACACTGACTGTTTACTCTGAAGTTCCTGGAGAAGCTGGGTGTTTTACCAACAGCGTCCATGATTAACTCACTCGCAGCTCTCTCCATGGCGAACATCTCCAGGAATGTTTGAAGTCACACTTCCTCTTTTAGCTGATCTGCCTCCTTCCACTTCGTCGCTATCAGTCTTCTCGCCGTCACGCATCCGGTTGTTACTCTTTACATTGTTGTTGTTGGACCAGGTTCCTTCAGCAGTGCAATTACAGAGGTACATTGTTGGATCACAACCAACCGCACTGCCAAGAAGCTTTCCCAGGGATTGCGTAACACTCGAGTGCAAGCGAACACCATATCATAAAAAGTGCCTTTATCTTGTTTGCAATGACAAAAAAAAGTCCAGAGCTAAAAATAACCCGTCCTGGGCAATCCAACAGGGGCTCGAATGAAATTACAATTGATCGTTTTGTTCTCGAGCAATTTTAATGTTCTGTGAAGTGCTTTCTAGGCATGATCCCGTTCTCCCTCAGAGTCAGATCATTGCTTCACATTTTAACATTTCATGGTAGACATTGGGACTCGTTTTGTCGGCTCCTCTTTGGATCTTCCAGCTGCTCTGTCCTTAATTTTCTCTGTCCAGCGGTCAGTTGAAGTGGAAACATGTCTCTTGTCTGCAGGTGGTGAAACGTCAGGGACTAGATGGAGACCGGCCAATGATCGGGGACAGAGTGACAGTCCACTACACTGGGAAGCTGCTCACGGGGAAGAAATTTGATTGCAGTCGTGATCGCAAAGAGCCCTTTTCCTTCAATGTAGGCAAAGGTAGGTGACTTTACATTAATGCCAAAACTGCTTCAGCTTCAGGGTGGTATCTGACTTTGAATGTTTGAAAATATATTTAAGGAAATTGAATGAGGCAGACGTCACTCTCATTTCAGTTCAGTGAATATGAAGCTTCAGGCAGCTGCTGGCTAGCTTAGCATTAAAAGAACTAGCCTCGCTCTGTCCATCAAAATCCCTCCAATCAGAGCTCATGAGACTTAACATGTTATATTTTTATATTAAGCCTAAGAATAGTCTGCCACATGAGCTAACCCCACCACACTTGGGCTAATCCTCTTAACCCCAAGCAAATTCGGGGTGTATTTTGGCTCCTGTCACATTTTTACTCGCTGTGTGCTCATTTTTCACAGAAATATAAAATCCTGCACCTCTACAGAAACAAGTAGAGGGAACTCTAAAATGTCTTCTGTGCAGGATGACACAGCTACAGTGCCGTAAATCATTAAAAAAGAAAAAAAGAAAGTTGAGCTTCGTGGATGATTGATTTTTGCAAACATTAAAAAAAAAACTAGAATCATACCATATATGTCCACATGTGTTATTAATAAAAATGGTGGCTCTAGGATGCTGCTATAGCTCACCTGGTTGAGCTGGTATCCCATGTATCCCATAGCCCCTCTATGGTCCCCGATGTAGTGGTCGTGGGTTTGAATCCCACTTATGACCCTTTGCTGCAGGTCCTTCCCCCATTCTTCTCCCTCCACTTTCCTGTCTCTCTCTCTCTCTGTCCTATCCAATCATAAAGGCCAAAAAATGTCTCTAAAAAAAAATAAAAAGGTGGCTCTACACATGACAGATATTTAACCATTCCTATTTTTATTTTGGTGCATGTCTCCTCTCAGGTCTTTGTAAAAATGGAATTTTTGTATGAGACTGTTGGTCACACCTGATTCACTGATCTTGAGTTTTTTCCCTTACGTAGAGCCAAGCTGGTTGTTTATAGATCTATGCTAAGCTAGGCTAACATCTTCTTTCAGCAGCACCATATTTCACAGACAGTGGTATCAATCTTTTCATCAGCGCCACAGTGATGAGAATATCTTCACCAACATGATGATCTGTCCCTTTGAATTTTAATCATTTCTTGTATATTCAATCTTTGAGCTGGTTTAATGAATCCACAGATGTTATTGTTTTTTAAATGTGTCCCATCCATTCTCCCAGGACAAGTCCTCAAGGCCTGGGACATCGGCGTGCTGTCCATGCAGCGAGGAGAGGTGTGCACGTTCTTGTGTAAGCCAGAGTACGCTTATGGAGCTGCTGGAAATCCCAACAAAATTCCTCCGTGCTCTTCAGTGGTGTTCGAGGTGGGTACGCCTGCAGCGTCACTGCTGCCTTTTGCGCCGTGCATTAATTCTGCATTGCACCGAGGGACTCCGATAATTGAGGAGTACGTCTCATGTCTCCGCAGATAGAGCTCTCTGGTCATAAAATTAACTGGTTTGTCTATTTTAATCCTGCTCACTCAAAGAGCCAGTGCAGTCCAGTCTCTGCTCTTACTCCGTCTGGAGCTCAATGCGGATGCAAATCGGATTTCTCTGTCCTCTGTAATCGATGATAATTATAATTCAATACGGGGAAAACTCTAAAGAGATGTAGCCAGCTGCTCTGCTTTACAAGTTACCCCCCTGTGAGCACAGTTTATTCATAACAGTGAGCACTTTACCCCCCAGTTTGCACCTTTTGTCAGTTCTGTAATTGCAAGCGACAGATGAACTGTGTCAGATGTTAACAAGCATTTTACAGCGAGGCGGCAGCTTCACGTGTGACTGATCTTTATATGCTGCACAGACAGACCTATTAAGGTTATATTAGGTTATAAATAAATGTATTTTTTCCAGTGAGTGAGTGTCCATATGTGGAGGCTGGTAGGGAAATTGTTGTCAAAATCTAAAATGTTTATGCTAACAATAACCATATTATCATTATAACACTTAAGCATCGCCTTACAATAAAAATACAGTGAAGTAAAGTTTAGTCTAAATCCCACTGAAGGTAAGGTCGTTGCAAACTCGGTTCAAATTTTGTGTAACACCACAGAAGTTTATTTTAAAAACTAGCAGAGATCCCAAAGCTTCTAAAAGACACCCAGGTCAGTTTGAGGAAGTTGTGTCTAAAATGATGCACGAGGCATCAGTAAAGTCTTGGATAAAATTATTTAGCATCAATAAAGAGCATATATGTATTTATATTGATGCTAAAAAGGTGGAACTCGCCTAACCTGAACCCAATCAACTGCAATATTACAATCTACCTCGCTGCTACACAATGTTTAGTACTAAACATAACTACTTTTGAATTTCTACTCTTTACACTTATATTGCTTTTTTACTTATATTTTGCTCTTGTTTTTATTGTACTTATTATTTATCAGGTTTTTTTCCTAAAAAAAAAAAAAAATCACAGGACCTGAGTACTTATTTTGTACCACAGACATGTGAATGTGAGCTGGCGTGACAAATAAAGTTCCTTGAATCATAAAAACAACAACAGCTGGATTCTGAAATTTCTGACTGTTCTTCAGCTGCTCATATGAGACATTTAAGTTCATCATATCTAAGCCTAAAACTGTGATATTTCATCACAATTACTTTATTTTACATCTCATTTAAGCATTTGCCATAAAAAATAAACTGTGTGCTCAAACCAGATTTTGTAAATAAAAAAAAGAAGAAAATAGAAGAATTTTGTGCCTCATTGTGCAACTGGAGAGCCATGACTGACTCAGCTGTGAGCAACAGTCATGGAACAAAAATTCAGGGACTTTTAGACTGAAATGGGCTCATTTTTCCTGATTTTTTTTTTTGTAAAATAAGTAAAGATATTCAGTTTACACATTTTCCTCTTGTATGGTATTATATCGATGTCATACTGCACCTAATACATTTTTGAGTTCATTCTGCTTTTAGCCATGGTCGTACTGGTTTAACTCTACTCAGGACTTTCATGTAGCCATAACTAGAAAGTCTTTCGGGACCCCAAGAAAGAAAATGGGCAAAATATTAGTTGGTATTCATTATAGACTTTTATACTACGTTAAATACCTTTTCTGATAAGTTGACATATTTTTGGTTCTAAATGCATGACAAATGTCGCTCTTTTTATATTTAAAAAACATCTTCAAACATAAACAAACACAATACCTGTAACCTAAACCAAATGGCCTGGAGTCCAAAAGACCCCAAAAGTCCTGAACAGAGTTAATAGAGGTGCAGGACTTTATGTTTCAGTGACAAATGAGCCAAAAAGTGAGTAAAAATGTGAGTAAAAACACCCAGAAAGCCAACGAAGTATAAATAAAAGGGGTCAAACCTGAGAGACATTAGCTGGTCTCAGCTGGCTGGTCCGTTGTATTCACCCTATTAGAAGCTTGTCTGATTTCACGGCGTACTTTTATCTCCAGCAGTCATTATTGTCTTATTTTCTGCCGTGACTCCTACTGATTTTTCGTTATGTATTTGGTCTTCTCCTCCCACACCCACTGTAGCACCATACACTAAGCTCTGCAGAGACTGCCTTATATCACTATTTGTGAAACAACAGTGATGAAACCAATTTTCACCACAACACAGATGGAGCTGCTCAAGTTCGAAGGAGAGGCGCTCACGGACGACGGCGGCATCATAAGAAGAATCAAGGTCAAAGGAGACGGTTACACTAACCCCAACGACGGAGCGAGTGTTGACGGTAACAGCCTTGTTTGTTTCTTAGACAACTGTGGACAACCAGTGCGTTAAACTGTAGCATCAGAGGTTAAACTGTGTCACGCGTCCCACAGTGCGCCTGCAGGGAAGCTGTGGCGGCCGGTTGTTCGACTGCAGGGACGTCAGCTTCATTGTGGGCGAGGGCGAGGACAAAGGCATTCCCCTGGGAGTGGACCGAGCCCTGGACAAGATGCAGAGAGGAGAGTGCTGTTTACTTTACTTAAAACCAAAGTAAGTCACCGAACAAGCCTCAAAACTCCGTCTGCCGTCTCGATGTACATACAGTGAGCGGGGCGCCTCTGCGGGGCTTCTTTGTGAATTATCTCAGCTGGGTGTTCACGCTGCGTCGGCTCATTCAGCGCACTTGTAAATGCACAATGCGATTATGTCCCCCCGGAACTTGTTGCTCGACGGGACTTACAGTAAGTGTTCGTACGGGTGGCCGGATGGGGCCGGTGGAAAGCTCTTGGGCGGATCGGAGCTGAATTTCAGGAATTCAGTGATGCTGTTGTTGTGTAGAGGCGAGTTGGTCGGTGTGAGAGTTCAGAAGTCACACACTGATGGAGTTTATTGTCTGATTTTACAGTTTTTAATGATGTGATGTGCACATGTGGGTTGTTAGAAGATAAAAGTTTCCATACAGACAAGACAACTGTGTTTATTTTCTATATATTTTTTGGGCTTTTTGCCTTTATTTAGAGCAGTAGAGAGAGAAGGAAAGGGGTTAGAAGAATGGGAGACCTGCAGCAAAGGGTCATGAGCGGGAATCGAACCCACGACCGCTGCATCGGGGAACTACAGCCCTGTTCATGGGTCGCCAGCTCAACTGGGTGAGCTGTAGGGACGCCCCGTGTTTATTTTAGTACAGAAATGTTTAAGCATGTGTGATGATGATTCATTATTAACTTATGGTGCAGTAAAAGGTTGTTACCTGTTGCCATATTTTGGTGGTTATTTTAGAGATTAAAGAGGCAAAATCCTGCTGTGAAACAGAAGAAAATCTCCCCATGACAAACTCCTGACTTTAGCTAATGGGTCAGACTTTTCCGGTAAAATATTACCCAGCTGTTGTGGAGCTCTGGATTCGGCTGTGTGACGAATGACTTAACCGTCGTCTGTTTGTGTGGCGGCTCACCTGTCTGTACACCGAGTACACTGCGAGATCCTGACTGATCCTGTCCTTCATGTTGGGGATGATTTAATAATTGATGGAGTTACTGCTGTTATGTCACATGAGAAAATGTGCGCTGCGACTCACATGCTGCTGCTTGATGCTGCGTCTATGTGGTAAACGTGTGACTCGATTCAGCTCCTGTTGAGGTTTCGCCAAACCCAGATCACATCTATTATTATTATTAGAATCTGACATGACTCTGCCTTCGTTGTCGCAGACGTTTGTGAGAGAAGTCAACATTTCTGAGAGATGTTCTGTGATTCTGGTGAAGCCTATGAGGGCACCTCTGTCTGCTGAAGTCGGCGTGCAGACTGTGTCTTTTGTCCTCTTTGGTATGTTCATAGACGAGTCGCTGCTACGCGTCACTGTTGCTGGTCAGCTCATGATGCTTTCACTTGCGCTGGGGCGCCGTAGTTGCATTCACGGAAACTTGGACATTGTGCTTTTGTTGAATTTGCTTCAGATGTTGGGTGGCCACGGGGGTCCCAGCGAGGTTTCAGGGTGGTTGTGGCCAGCATTTGAGCTTTGCTGTACATAGAAACGCTTAATTTTGTGTATTTTTCATGTGTGTTTGCAGTCAGAAATCGTGACGTCTTTACACTGCTTCAAAACTGAAATCAGTCCCAGTAATAATGAATAGTGTGGATGTGGTGCTGATTCTGGCTAAATGATGTACCTAACTGGTCAAAAACCTACTTGCACAGCAGTTTTGATGTCAGGATCTCATTTCAAAAGGCTCGAAATGTATCATCAGTTCTGCTTTTTGCTCATTTCTTGTCATTCAGTTCATGTATTTTTATTTGTCAGGATTTTGCTCCCCTTTTTAACATTTTTTTTATTTTAAACTTAAGCACCAAAATCGGTGGAAAACAAATGAACAAAACACAGAGTCAGTGCTGCCCAGACCGCACTGTATCACTCCCTAAATTTAAGTATTGCATAAATCAAATAGACAGCGATACAGAGGAATTATAAAAACAAATAGTACACAGTGTACTGCCCTAACCACATCATATCATTCCCATAACCGTGCCCACACCAACCCTCCCCGTCGTCCCTTCAGGCAAAAAGCAAAACAAAGTACTGATGATAAGTACTAGGAATTCGTAGCACAAGGAGTTCACGCTGAGGGTTCAAGTAGTCGACTAGCACGGGAACAAACCTGAAGGGAGGAAATAAAGAGATTCAAGGAAAACAAGCTTCTACAGTTCAAATAGGCAAAATCCATATTTATCTCAAGAGAGGAACTTTCCTATCTGTGTCTGCAAATGCAACAAAAATCCTTTTTTTTTTAAAGACAAACTACTAAATTTCCTCAAATGCAGCATGTATGTATTTATACCATAACTCAATCATTTCCACTTAATTGATTTTTCCAGTTAAAAAACGATCTCTGCTTGCAAAATGCACACATATGGGATTTGTTTTATATTAAAAATCCTCGGATATAAAATAGAAATTCTGCGTCTGAACACGAGTGTATTGTTCAGTTAAGTCATGTCGTTCTTTTCATGAATTCATCCCCCCCCAAAAAATAAAAGCAGATTTCATTTACATCTTTGCATTTTGAACCAGTGTTTCACATCATCACTGTATTCTGACATGCTGGGAGTTTTCAGCAGCGGTTTGAGTCGTGTTACAGATTCTTTCTCTAAATGTCATGTTTCAAAATAACTCTTTTTGTTGTTGTTTTCAGTTCTTCAGTGTTTTAACCAGGCTCATGTTTTGTTTTTTTTCCTCGTTCACAGATATGGCTTTGGAAGCGAAGGTAAACCAGAGTGCAAAATCGGACCAGACAAAGACGTGGTATATGAAGTTACCCTCAAAGACTTTCAAAGGGTGAGCTCCTGCTTTTTAATGAATAACATCCTCCATCACGCATGTGTGTCATCTCCATCATTTCATACCGTTAATTCACTTTCTGCCGATTTCCAAAAGGCTAAAGAATCCTGGGAAATGGACTTGAGTGAAAAGCTGGATTTGGTCGGTGACGTGAAGAATAAAGGGAATCAGTATTTTAAGGTACAGGCCCCTCCGCTGGTTTTACATCCTGTCAGAAGCTTGTTTTTTTTCCTGTTTATAATTTGTTCTTATGTTCCTCTCTCAGGCAGGGCGGTACTACCAGGCTGTCATCCAGTACCAGCGCATCATTTCCTGGCTGGAGATGGAGTGCGGTTCTGGGATCGAGCAGCAGAAGAGGATACAGGACTACATCGTGACAGCCCACCTCAACTTGGCTCTGTGTTTCCTGCGGATAAAAGAGTTTTCGCAAGTGGTGGACAACTGCAACAAGGTGAGCTGATGACAGTCGGTCCCTCAGTGGAGCTGCTGGATAAATGCCCAACTGTCACTAATACACTCCTGCTTTGTGTCAGGTAATCGAGCTTGATAAGAGCAACGAGAAGGCCTTGTACCGACGGGGGGAAGCCCGGCTCCTCCGCAACGAGTTCAGCCTGGCCATGGCGGACTTTCAGCAAGTGCTCCAAGTCAACTCCTCCAATCGTGCGGCTCGTGCTCAGATTTCCATCTGCCAGAGCAAGATTAAGGAACATCACGAGCAGGACAAGAAAACCTACGCCAACATGTTCCAGAAATTCGCAGAGCGGGACGCCAAGGTCTGTAAAATCACTGCTCTTGGCTAAATGCGGAGCGTGTTGTCAGCCTGTTTTCGTGCTCTCCTCTTCCCCACTTTTTCCTTTTCTTTCTTTTCTGCTGTTGCTTTTTCTGTTCATTTTCTCTTCCTCCTGCTTCCTGGAGTTTTACTGACAAACTGACAGTTGAGACGAATCACAAAAAACTGCACCCATGGGATTCATTTGTATTTACACGAGTAGACAAAGACAGTTAAGCTTCACCTTTACAGTCACTAAGAAGTGGAGGTGTTTTATTTCAGCACAGACTGAAACAGAACGAAATCTTTTGGTTTTTTCCAGCTGTGGAAGCGACGTAAGAGGCCTTTTAGGGCACATCTGATTCCTGTAACTCGTTTCCAAATGAGCACGTTTACCTTTCGTTGAACTAATGTTCGGCCATTTTGGTGAGAGTTACTGATCCATCCCACCGGTTAACTGTTCAGTTAACGTTCTGGCAGTCGATTGTGCTTCTGTATCGTCCTCCTGCTTCGACAGTGTTATGCTGACCTCTAGTGTTCAGGCTGAGTTTCTCATCTGTTGATGGTTAAAAACAAAGTCAAGAGCAGTTAAAGCAACAGCACGATGTCGTCTTCATTTACTGAAATTAAAATAATATTTACCTCATTTTTGGACACACATTTTTATTATTTTTGTTTTTAAATAAAATGGACTAATTACTAGGATGTCCATCATTTACAGTCGTCCTCAGATGTATTCATAGCCTCACAAAAAAAAAAAAAAAAAAACAGCTGTCAGTGAAATAAGAGGAAATTGACAAAAATAATAATAAATAAAAATTTTATGAAAATCATGACATTGTTTTTGAATTGTGGTTCAACAGAAATATTTTTTAAAAAAAAAAAAAAAAAAAAACAAGAAGGAACGCACAAACAAACAAATAGTTAAACAAACAACCAAGCCAACCAATTATTTAAATTTTATTTTTACACCCACAACCCACAAGCAAAAAGCAAAATCACATTACAATAAATTAGAAAATAGCAAATTATTATTAATTATTAAGTTTCTAAGTATCTAAGTAACTAAGGGAAAATTGGGAATTAAGGCACGAAAAGAAAAACATGAAAACACATGAATCCACGTATTTCAGTCTGTCCTTATGTAAGAAGTGTTTGAAGAAATGCTCATCACCTGAAACGCTCTGTCTCCCGAACAGACGAGGAGGACGAAGAGGAGGCGGGACGACAGCGAGAGGAGCGGCCTGAACGGAGAAGTGGGCATTAAGCGGCGGCGGAGGAGTCAGGACTGCCTGTCGTAACAGTGACACTTGAAAAGGGAGAAGAGAAAAGCCTCCCTTTGCTTTCCAGGTCCAGGGAGCAGAGGCAGGAATGAAGTTGAATAAAAAGCCTCTAATCCAAACTTCTTTATCCCAAAATCCAGCGTGACCATTCCTGCATATAAAGTAGAGAGTAAGCAGGGACGTTTGCAAGCCAAACAGCATTTGCCCTGTCACGTGGCCTGTCGAACTGCCAGGACGAGGCTCCCAGTGGACTTAGTACTACAGAATCAGCCAGTTCAGATTGGTCGACACTTCTAGCCCCCTGCATTTTATTTGGAAAAACTATGGTTTGATTTTTTTTTTTTCCCTCAAAGAAATTTTTCCTTGCCGACTGTGTAGAGTTGAGATGTGCCTCCACAGTGTGCTTCTGATTCCAAAACCACACTTGTTGGTTTTCTGACTCGTGTTTGGTATATTCAGCCTTTTCCGGGGCAGCTGCGTGCATGCATCACGAGGTGTTTGGGATTCAGACTTGAAACTTTTGCTAATTTTTAAATGTGCAATATGTACTTTGGACAAAAAAGGTGTACCAAGGCCTGTTAGCTCGGCGCTAAGCTAAACAAAAAAACACAATCAATCCTACACTTCTGTTTTGTTCGCGACTTGTGTAGGCGCTTGCACAAACCTCATTTGGGAAATTTTTAAAAGTCATGGACTGAGAAAAAAAAAAAAATTCCCGACGTAAATGTTTAATATCGTCGTAAATCGCAGACACAAATCGTAATTTCTCACCAGACACCAGAAGTAAAATCTGAAAAAAAGCACAAACTACAGATTGTTAATTACACAAAATCATACAATTGTGGAAAATTGAGATTATTCGTAACATCTGGCTGTTTCCTGTGAAGCCAAATCAGCTCCCGTTCCTCCAAGCTGTGGTTCGGAGTTGTTATTTCCACAAAAATGTAAAATCGGGCGCTTGGTTTTGGGCGAGGATGAGGCATTGTTTTCCTACTATGGGCCAGACGATGGTCGTGCACTAAAATAATTTATTCCTGAATACATGCATGCTGAAATCTTGTATTTTATCCATTAACCACATCAGGCAGTAGTTTATTTACAAGGAGCCAGTCTTGTATTGTAGTTGATCAAGCGACGGATGATGATGATCGTCTGTCGGGTGATAAACAGGTGAATTCTGTGGACTGACGGCAGCTGCAAAAACTTTAATAAAATAAAATGTAAAAAAAAAAATTACAAAAGAGAAAATATACATATATAAAAATGAATGTTTTTCCGCTCCTAAGCTTCGATGGACTCTAGTGACTGATGACTCAAACTTTCTTCTTCTTCTGTTGCACTCATCGTAGGTTGATCCGTCAGCTGATTGCATTAAGAGCATGGCACAATCTCCGGATGCACATAAAGCCGTTACTCAGCATTATTTCTACTGATCAAAAGTAGTTATCATCGAAACCGACCGTGAAATGAATGCACCGCGTTTCCGCCTTTGTACTTAACAGGGTAGATACAGTAGTGAGCGATAGAGGGACATAAAAACTGCAATTTAGCTTTAAAAATAATCCGAACCACACTTTTCTTTTTTTAACAAACGTCATGAACTTTTTCTGCTTTGGTAATGTGATCAACTACATGACTTTACAATTGTGCAGTTATTATTATTATCATTATTATATTTGCCTCAGTCCTGAAACAGGTGTTTCTCTATTTCACACTCAATCTACTCTTTTTTTTTTTTTTTTTTTAATTTTTATTTCTAAGTGTGTGAATGTTAGTGTAGTGGACAATGATGCACTTTGGTAACTGTTAAAACCAACACTGTTATCTTTTCATAAAAATGTCTGGATGAAATCTAGACAATAATCTCGAGATGTTTTATAAACATATAGTTGGTTCAGAATGAAAACCTTAGCTGTCTTAAATATTTTGTGTGGAAAAAAAAAGAAGAAAAAAATCAACAGTGTGTGTGTGTGTGTGTCGATATATATTGTCGTATGTTAACAAGGTTTTTAAAAACAGCTTGTTGCTAAATGTTTTCAAGTACTGCTGGCTCTAAACATTCAGACATTTTGTACAGTGGAGACGAGCATGAAGTACTTTTTCTAGCCATTATAAATTGTATTTAAGATTATACGGACTATTTTACCCCACTTGTCAACTTGACAGGCCTCCTTCTGCTACGTTCATCACTTTGATAACTTTGGAAGAAAAAATAAATTCCAGGAGTTATTTTGACAAAGAAGCAGGATAAAAATAAAGCTGTGTGGGGTTGTGAAACTGCAGCATGGCCGACGTGAGATTTGGTTTATTACAAATTGAAGTGTTATGTCATGAAAAAAAAAGAAAGTGTTTACATGTTATCTGAAAGATTATCGCCCTGTAAAGAAGAAAAAAATGTGATCAATGTTTTAAACCGGCATTTATGCAAAAGAAATATTTTGAGAAAAAAAAAAAACAAAACTGCATATGGTACCTTTGTTCATGTCTTCTTTATATATTTTTTTATTTTTTTGCACTTTAAAAGCATTAAATAAATCCAAGAGTTGCATTTAAAGAGCGATGTCATCTGCAGGTCACTACATTACCGTGTAATTACATCTTTAAAGAGCGCTTTTAGCATCAGAATAGCTGTCATCAAAAAATATATGTATTTAAATGGGGAGACGTTTTTAGCTTTCTTCCAAAATTATGACATAAAAGTGCCTGAATCGGTATTTTTCTGTTCTGTAACTGAAAACCTTGATCTTGGTTTGTTCTATGTAGCACATAATCGATATTTAAATAGACACAGATCAGGCATATTTCAATAAATGTGAATCAGAGCTGCAGATTTATATCACAGCTCAGGTTTAGCTGCCGTGAACATCCTCAATCAGAGGGTTTGTTAAAGATGCAGTAACTTCCTGTTTTGGCCACTAGGGGGCAGTGGAAACAAGCTGTGACAACGATAAACATCTGAGCAAACGTTTGTTTATTTACATTCGACAGTTAATATTTTCATTCATCTTCCGCCGACTGTTTGAGCTGTTTTTGGTCTTTACCATCTCCTCAGAGAAATATTTGGCCCTTTATCAGCAAATGGCTCCATCAGGTCCACCAGTGATGATCGTCTAAAATATTGTTTATTGAGACTACACCTATGTTAGCGGGTTGGTTCTTCTGTCGTTAACAGTGATTCATCTGAAGTAGAAAGTACAGATTTCAGTTCTATCGCGTGGTCTTCAAGAGCTGATGGAGTTTCTGATTCCAATGTAGATTTTTCCGATCACCTGAAAGGCCTGTTTGTCCATCCATCCATCCATCATCTATACATCGTTTCATCCTCTCTAGGGTCATGGGGGGCTGGAGTCTATACCAGCTGACTCAGGGTGAAGGCAGGTTCACCTGAACAGGTAACCAGTCTATCACAGGGCTACACTTAGAGACAGACAACCAAGCACACTCACATTCACACCTACGGACAATTTAGAATCACCAATTAACCTCAACATGTTTCTGGACTGTGGGAGGAAGCCGGAGAACCTGGAGAGAACACACGCTGCACGGGGAGAACATGGAGACTCCACGCAGAAAGATCCCGGGTGTCCTCACTGGGATGCGAACCGGCAACCTTCTAGCTGCGAGGCAACAACTTGCACGACTGTTTGTGCACGTCAGATTTAAAACTAAAGAATTAAGGTCATGTAATACAGTTGAAAGCTCCAGAACTGCTACTGACTGGATGATGTAATGAGATGACCGAGGATGACCTTCAAACCTCCGCTGTCAGGCCAATTTGGATGAGATGCCCTTAAGTTACTCGAAGAAGAAAGAAAGAAAAAAAAAAAAAGCACGACAGCTGGATAAACTCCATCTGCTGTTTCCCAGCCATGTTAAAACCTCCTCGTGTTGGTGCATTTAAGGACACGAAGGTTCTCACATTAGGACTCTTTTAATAGCAACACTGAGCTGCAGCACTCGGAGAAGAATCTGCATCAACGAAACCAAACAGCCAACTTATTATGAACATTTTATTCACAATAACAAAGGTCAGACTTTGCTATCAAACGACGATAAACTGCTACGTGATTATTTAATGTTTATAAATGACTGAAGTTGTCTTATTGTAGCGTCAGATATCACGTTTTCTCTCCATTCAACTCAACAAATACCAAAAGGAAACCATTTCCACGAGCATTTAACACTTCATCACACCTGACTGCCTGGTTCAGGGATCACACATAAAGAATGGCACGTTGTTTAAGGATGTTTAAATCATGAGATTAATCCTACAATTCAGTCCATCGCACAAACATTTTCATTATTAAAACTGGATTATATTTAATCTGATCATGTCAATTTAAACATGAATTATTCTCACAATTTCTAAAAACAGACATTTTTTAAAAAAATAAGTCACTGATTGATTCATATTACAGCATTCGTATGATAAACATGAACCTATACTCTATAAAAACCTTCACTTGCCAACTCGATAAATGCTTATTCTGTATAAAAACTACAATTAAACACACTTAAAGAAGAGAGTACAGGAAAAATATCTCTACGTAACTGTCAAATAATCTCTTCTGATGCCGACCGGTGAAGCCAGCAGTCACTGGAATAATGCTCAACGCCAAACATGTAAATACTGGATCGTCTCCTGCCTAAAGGAGCAGTCCGTACACAATGTTTATGTCTCAGTAATCTGTAGAAACACTTTAGCGCTGGCTCGACTGCTGGCTGATATCTTTATTGCTCCACATCCTCCCTCCTGTCGCTGCTCCTTCAAATCAAACTAATGCCGCTCACAGAGACCTAGAAGTGACCGACGTGTTCAGTCTGTATGGCTTATTTGGCAAATGTTTATTAACTTTGCTCCAGACAGATATTCAACCAGTGGCCTGTAGCACGAAATGAGATTAGCGGTGAGATTAGCCGACAGGCAGCCAATCAGATCAGCGGAGGGACTGAGTCATCACTCGCACAGGACCTCGACAAAAGCAGTGAGTTTACAACAAGCGTCTCCAGTTCAGGTCTCATTATCAGACAGGTGCATGTAACAGGCAGAGGAGAGTTCAGGATGGTCGCATATGCATTCAGGTGCACAATGTTGCTTTAGTTCCTGAAGGGATTTCTGTCACTGCAGCTCAGAGCAACACGAGGCGACTTTGTGGTAAGTGCAAAGAAAGAAAGACACCTAATTAACAGTATTAATCCATAATAAACCGACGACTAATGAGCATTTGTGAATACAACATTTCGATAAGACACAACAAATCAGCCGTCAGCTGCTTTTCTTTTCTCCCACTTTGGCAGCAGAAACAGTGTTTCGTGATTTTGACCTTTTTAAGCGCGTCATGTATTCATAATGGTTTGTTCATCACCGGTCCAAAAACACCAACAGCACAGATCATCATTCACATTTCATGTTAAACACTCCACTGAGGGCTTTGACGATATCTTGGTAACCCAAGAAGAACCAGACCAAGTTGGGTTTACCCTGTGATACAGGCCACTGGGTTCAAATAGAACAGAACAATAAAACACATTCATAGTCCCCACTCGTCTTCTTCTTCTTCTTTTTTTTTTTTTAGCAGTCTGGCATTACAAAATATTGCAACTATGAGTTTGAATTTGAGTATCGATCCTCATTCATGGGGCCATGAAGAAAGTTTAAGGTCCACTTAAGTCATTCATCGAGCAGCAAACTCCAGCTGTTGTGATTCCTAACCGTGAGAGATTCAGTTGACTATCTTTCGCTTTTTGACTGTTAAAAAAAGACACCTGAAGATGTCACCTGGGCGTCTTGGAAGCTGTGATGTGACGACTAGTTCCTGCTATTTTCTAAACTAAACGATTAATCGATTCATCAAAAACAAAAAGACAACAAATCAACAATGAAAGAGTTGTCAGTGATTGAATGCCACGTGATGACAGCACCGAAAACGTCGTACTTAAATCTCTACCGAATCATTCTGGATGAGTTTCAAGCTCACCGCTGCCTAACGGAGCAGAAAACATTAACGTAGTGTTCTCAACCTCGAGGGGTTTATATTTCACCAGATTATTACCGAGAAAGCAGAAAAAAGACAATTCATCTGAATTTTTGAATAAAAGTGACTTTTACTCTTACTGGCTCATCTTGAAATTTCAGGCCTTTTATAAATTGTCCAGATGTCTGATCAAGACTGGCAGACATATCCACACAACCAGTGACAGGGAGCTCATGAGTACACATGTCGAAGGGGTCAAAAACCCCAAAGTTTGGGAAGCACTAGGCTTGGTTTGGGCCCACTGGACTGACAGTTTGCTTCATGCGTCCGTGTCCAGTACGTCTGAATCCGCTCCAGTTCGTCTCTCCTTCACAAAGACGCCATCTTGTCAAGAGACGAGGGCATGCTGAGCAGCTCCAGAGCTTTCTTCTCTGTTTTGGTCAAAGGCAGGTCTTCAGCCGGAGTGCACAAGACGGAGATCCGCTACCAAAGGAGAAGTTTGGTTTTAATAACAAAACATGAATAAAAGGGGATCCATGTTTATGTGCAGGTGGGTTACCTGTCGCAGCGTCCCCGGAGTGGTGCTCAGATTGTACACCATCCAGAGGGGAACCATGAGCGTCGAGGAGAGCGTGAACCACCAGCCGAGAGCGTAGCCCCACCACGGGTACTCAATTGTGTTGTTGAACTTCAGAGGAGTGTATTTGACCAAGGAGAAGATAAATGTTCCCTGCAAAGAATGATGGAAAAAGTAAGTAAGAAGTTGAAATCTTGGGAATACAAATGCGCCTTAAAGCTACTTGTAGTAGTTTGATTTGGATAATTCGATTGTTTCCAGGTTACTAAGGTGTTTATGTGGACGTGTAGTTTTAGCCTCAATCTTTTCCGTGTTTGTGGCCTTCAGGTGCATGTTAAAGATACCGTTTGTCAAGCTTCTCCATTTAAAAAGTCAGCGGGACACTGTTTTATACCAACTAATGTTAGCTTGGGTTAATGATTAACATCAGGTAATGACAGCTAATAAAATATTCCACTAGCTAGTTGCCACTACAGCAGGCAAAACCGCCTTCTTCTGCCTGTTCGTAACTGGCTGTTGCAATGCTGGAAGGTGCTGCTATGATCATTACAAGCTGCACACGTGTTGTGCGAGAATGGAAAACCTGACCTGCCAGACAACATTAACTAACAGACGGAGGGGGGCTTAGCTAACTTTTAGTGCAACTCACCATGCAGACGACTGGAGTGACATATTTCAAACAGTATTTAATCAGAGGGAAAGGCTTGTATCCGATCATGTCCTCTATGTTGTCGTAAAACCGATCTGCACCTGTGAGCAGATGGGAACACAGAGGTGAAAACAGAATTCAATGAAAATGATATAACCCATGCATGCTCCTGTTGCTCATGAACTCACCATACACCCATCCGATACACAGAGACTGCAGCGTGGCAAAGAGGAGCAAAGTCATCCCACTGCAGGCGTAGTAGTCAAACACCTGGAAGATGTACAGGCCGCCCTGTGTGGGAGACAGCAGTCGTTTTATAGTCTTCAATCAGATGAAAGTGTGAATTACGCGACGGTTTAATAACTTACTTCTGTAACCATCACTAGGCCGATGAAAAAGCTGACAACACAGATACCGAGCAGCAGGAGTTTACGTCGATGGCCAACGTGGAAGAAGGCCGGGTTGATGTCGGAAATCGCCGTCACCAGAGCTTCCAGTCCGACGAACTGGAACGTAGACCTCAGAGTTAGCTTCTTAGTGTGTCGCAAGCATTATAAATGTGGGGATTTAGTCATTACTGAGAGAGAACACACAACCTAATTTTCTACCCTAATTATGTTTGAATGATAATAAAGATTAAAGTCTGTGTTAAACAAAACAAGTGAGAGACATATGAGAGGATGCCTGAGCCAGATTGTTGTCAGATTAGTAAGCAGGTCATGAACATGTTGAAATTCTTGAAAAAAAATAAAAATCCTGGCCCCTGATCTTGATCCACACCAACATACGGCCAGTTGTTGAACTTTCCACTGAAATTCAGTGGAATCTGCTGAGTAATTACAAAAACATCTGGATGGACACGAGCAGATAAGGGAACAAAAACAGAGCTTCCTGGGTCGAGGTGATGAATGTGTTTGTTTTCTTTGAAGGACCAAAACTTCTAAAACTTCAGTAAGACGGTTGCATGAAAGTTGAAGAACAGGCAACCGTTAATGTCACTGCATGAAAAGATGAAACTTTTTTTTTTTTAATGTAATGATCATTCAGAATATATATCATCCTACCTCACTGTCCAGTCCCAGTAGGATGATCATAATGAAAAAGAATATCGCCCAGAGCTGAGGAACGGGCATCATGGCGACCGCTCGAGGATACGCGATAAACGCCAAGCCAGGACCTGCACATATGACAATAAGAAAACACGGTTGACATTTGGTGATTTTCAACTTGCTAAATCCAAACAATTCACCCTTGGGAATCGAATATATTTTGCTCTTGTTCTTAAATATTTACTCGCATGAACTTTTACAAACTTACCCGATTCTGCCACTTTTGATATGTCGGTGTTCTGCTCGTACGCCATGAATCCAAGAGCAGAGAAGATGGCAAAGCCGGCAACAAAACTGGTTCCACTGTTCAGAAGGCACAAATACACACAATCCCTAAAAAAACAAACAAACAAACAAACAAAATTAGACATCATATCACATTACTTTGTACTAAGTAAGGTTCAGATGCTCTGGAGAACACCTCAAACTCTTGGCTCCAACTTATGTTACGAAATGTAGTTTTGCGTAAAAGGTCTTCACAGTTTAAGCTGCTCATATTATTTTGTGTCACATTCTGAGTATAGAAATGACTTTTTGTGTTACTTATGTCAAAAAAAAAAGATGTTCGTATCCAACTTACTTATAGCAGTTGTTGTCGTACTTGTTATAGCTGCCAAGTGCTGTTAGACACCCAATGCAAATAGCATAGGAATAAAATATCTGTGTGCCAGCATCCATCCACACCTGCAAGACAAATAATGGTCATTTTTTCTCCTCCCACACACAATAAATCACACAGGAAAGGTCTTGTATGTTGAAACTGTTAGTCTTGAAAGAACCCTTGACAATTCATGGGTAGCCAATCCTTTCAATCCCCCGAAAACTGCTTTTCCCCTTAATTTCCATTTCCTGTTGGTTTTGGGAAAAGATGGTTGATACCGAACTAGTCGAGGACTTAGACAGTTAGCATGTGCTAGATTTACTGTCCCTCTGGTTCTCGTTGCCCCCTTTTCTCCAGATCTCCTCCATCTTCACAAGCACAGACATGAGCAGGACTTGCTGGAAGGATCTTGTGTGGATTGGTCCAATTTGTTCCCCATTGATTGAGCCACAACACTGGATTTTTTGTTTTCAGCACACACACAAGATTGACCACAATACGTTTGCTCCATTACTTTAAATCTTCTTTATTCTTGGATTAAATTCTATTATAAATCAAATTACATGATGAAAGTCAGGATCGTGCTTATGGTTTCTTCAGTACAACAACTCAATGTATGCAGTTAGAAGTAGTAAAATGTGTACATACCTGGGGATCAGCAAGACGGGACGGATCCGGATAGAGATAAAACTTGATCCCATCTATGGCCCCAGGCAACGTGAGCCCACGAACAAGCAACACCGCCAACATCAGGTATGGAAACGTCGCAGTGAAGTAAACCACCTGTGGAAGAGCCATCGTGAGAGTTAATCTGTGACAAAACTGTGGGCACTGGATGCT
>NW_007577741.1:845177-849015 GCF_000690725.1 Stegastes partitus
GTTTTATTAACAACTATGTGGTAAAGTTACCATAATAAGCACCATATAGCTCATAAGGGTTGTACGGTGAACAGGGGACGTCTTGTTGATGGAAAAAGCAGTTGGGAGCATCGCATTTCTGTATGTTTGCCTGCTCCCAACAGATGTTAAATTGCTTGCATGGCTTTTCATTACTGATACATTTTATTGCATATATGGACAATAAAATGGACATTGCCTGGTGTAAAATACAAACACCTCTGTGCCCTGCTCTCCTCTGTGTACTCATGTTGTGGGTACATAAACACACTGAGGACAAAAACTCCATTATACAAATCTGAAGTTTTTAAAGTGAAGTCTTACTTTTTTGCATGTGTGTGTGTGTACTTGTTTAGCTATCTCTGTCAGGACCCCTCTTGAGTCAGAGCTGTCGTTGTGAGGACATTCGTGGTTGTGAGGACCTTAATCATAATGACAACTTTGAATGAGCGTTTGAAGGTGAACACTTGGTTTTAGGGTTTGAGCTCAGTCCTGCCCTTATTACTAACAGTAACTGTCACAGAGTGCAGAGACGAGGAAAGAAAAAGAGGCAGAGAGGCAACAATTATCGCTCTAAGCCGAGATGGAAATGGTGCTGAAATTGTGCAGTATGCTCTGGATGGTTTATTTTATCTTATTTTAGCACCTTCCAGACCCTCCTAGACTAGAGGAAAGGGTATGAGATTTCCAAAGTTTTAATGAGTAATATGTAAAAAAGTGCAGTGATAAGAGCAGGGCCTTGTAATTTGATATAATTCAAGGGTAGAAGAGAAATTATCCTGCTCCCGTCTAAAAGTTACGAAATAATCAAGGCCTTGTCCTACCTTCCCGGTAGACTTTACTCCTTTCCAGACACAAAAGTAACAGATGATCCAGGACAGCAGCAGACACAGCGCCAGCTCCCATCGTATGCTGCCCAACTCATGGATACTTCCTGTGATATTCAAAACTCTTCTCCTGTAAATCACAGTTGCATCAGTTAGAATTTACATTTTTATGTCACTTTCAGAGGTTTTGCACATACAGATTTGGTTTTGTATTGCTTTCTACTCACTCCCAAAACTCTCTCACTGGCGATGTTGCATTTTCAGGCACCGTCATGTTGAAGTAATCGGGCCTTCGATCAAACTCCACGCAAGTATCTAAGAGAAACAGGATGTTTGTGAGGAAATGTGCACACATTACATCAACTCCTGCCAAACTGTTTCTTTTAGCAACTGTCATTTAATTTATTTTTACAGGGGTCAATTGATTAATGACTAACAAAGGTATTCAAATATCATTTTACACTGATTTAGTAACTGTTAGTAATACATTTCTTTTGTAGGATTGTAGAATCTTGTTCTAGAGATTAAAGTCAACCTCAAAACCACTTGAAAATTTCACTTGGATGTTTGTAGTTCACTGTACAGAATAACACATGTGATGAGTTTAATGATAGAAGACTGTTTCCTCATTCACCTGCTGAAGGAAGGACACTTTTCATTGATTGACATTCATCAAAATTTAACAATTCTATTTAAAAACTATTTAACTGTATTGTTAGAAAAAGCAATAATTGTTCTTTATGCTTTTTTATATCTTAAAATGTATCTGGAGTACATTTCTAAGTATGTTAAGCAACAAAAACTATATATATATTGCATTAAACCGTGCAGAGCAAACCTGGAAACTCAAGACTAATTTCAAATAAATAAAATTAAATAATTCACGATCATTTACAATATATGACAAACAATCCCAGTAAAACAACAAACAAATCAACAAATAATACAAAATAAATAAGATAGGTTTACTAAAGTTTTGAACTAAAGACCAATAGTCTGCTAAAAATATAGTAAATTTATCAGTAACCCTACTTAGTCTGTACAACAGGCCCAATAGCAAAGCACATTTTCAACGAGACCAACTTTGTCCACAGCAAAAAAAAGAAAAAGCTTCTGTTAAAATTATCAATTTCAAATTATATTACTTTGTTTGTTTGTTTTTTACATTTATTTTTATAATAATAGCTAATGTAAAGACCAACAGTGAAGGATACTGACTGTTGAGCCTCTTCAGACATAAATTGTTTAAAGCAAAACGAGTGTAGATACAAAACAAACTCCTTAAATGCAGGGATTTGCTCCAGTAATGATTACTCTCTGAAGTAGCTGATAACATGACACATTGGTGAGTTGCAGCAGACACAACTAACATGTGACACCAGCAAACTAGCCAGTGACATAATCATTTACCTCAACTCAATCAAAACGCAATTAGTCATGATGGCACTTAAGATTTATAATATCCAAGATCCTACCTGTGTTCCAGCTGTTTCTGCAGCTCGCCCACGGAAGTTCAGAAGCAAAAGAGGAGAAGAGATACAGGAATGCCCAGGCCAATATGATAATGTAATAGATGCTGGAGTATAAAACAACCACTTGACTGCCATAACCCATCCCTGAAAAAAAAAAACAACAAAGAAATACCCAACCTTAATATCACACACATTAATGCAACAAACTGTGTGCAGCAAGTTCATTTAACCCCACAAAGCTAAACATTGCAGTAGTTTTGTCAGTTGCTCATCACCCAGTGTCCCCAAACAAACATTTTTCAACTGTAATACAATAATTCTGTTTTTAAAATGCCATCAATTTGATATTTATTCTTTTATTCTTTTCTACAATATACAAGCTGCCAGATGAGCGAGTGATGCAGCCAAAGAGCTGACGGTTGTTAAAAAGTAAAAGCAGTTTAATGAACAATTTGTGTACTGGCTCCATGCTAAACATCAATCTTTGTAACTCATTCGTCTCCCAATAGCAGTAGAGGAGAAGACAGACACAGAGGAGACAAGTATTTGAAGAAATAACAAGTGAAACAGAGCGTGCAACAAAGGTCCATGTCTGGGAGTTAAACCAGAGACAATATTTAACCAATACATGTCATATTAAAGCAAAGATCTCTGGCACAGCTTATTTAGGATTTGTAATGAATGTTTTTTTGTTTTCTCAACTAAAGAATATCAGCTGCAGACATGTTATTTAAAAACAAGCCTGAAACATACAGTCGTCCTCAAATGTATTCATTGCCGTCCATTAAAGAAAAGGCAAAATTCACAATAGTCACTCAAATAACTAGAAACTAAAACAACAACAACAAAAAAAGTAACAATAAATAAAAATTTGCTAAATTATAATTTGGTGAAGTAAGACATTGTTGTTGAAAAGAATAATTCAAAAAAACAAGAAACAAACAAATCTGTTAAATGAGAGCACTTTGCTGAGCATTGGGCCAGAATACCTGTCAACAGGTGCAGAAGTCTGACTGAGAGCTACAGGAAACACCTGATGGCAGTGATTGGCTCAAAGGTTGTTCAACAAATGAGACGCAGTTTAGCAGGAATTTAATCTGCTGCAACATCAATGCTGTCATGACTTATATTGTTCTGAGGAACTCCTCTGTTTTTTCTTCTTACCACAGGCCAACATTTTCAACACATGCTCTGGCAAGATTTAAGGCGAAAGGATGAGAACTAAAAAGTCCATTCAACTTCACAGGAATTTAGCACCTGAAAGTTTAGAATATCCATCTGCTTGTGAATCTTTTTTGAAGAAATAGAGTTCTGTGATACATATTTACATACTCTCTGTCACAAACTTCCAGATGTGTTTTCTCATGTACTGATGGTGCCTGATGTCTACTGATAAATGAAAGTTTTCTAACATAACAAAACATTTAACTGGAAAGTAATAACATCATATAGATCAATTTCACTTTCATAGCAAGTTTCAGTCATAATTTGTTGGCAGGACTTATTAATTAATTTATTTTT
>NW_007577741.1:850983-852074 GCF_000690725.1 Stegastes partitus
TTCAGGACTTATTTATGTTTAGGTCACAGATCGACCTGTTAAGGACATTGTCGCATGTTCTGTTTTAAACATATCTTTGTCTCACAATTGAATCCACTCGAGTATTTTCATTTCACACTGATAGTAGATCCGGATATTTACCTTCAAATAGGGGACATATTTTCTGCCAGCAGGTAATGCTTCCCTGTTTAGTGTACTGGCCGAGAGACGTCTCCAGCAGAAACAAAGGAATGCCGCAGGTGAAGAGGAACAGTACATACGGGATGAAGAAAACCCCTGAAGAATGTCAAAAAGGTACATAAGTTGATTGTAGGTTGAACATTTGAATTCATTCAGAATCGTCAACTCATTTGATATGCAGCTGAAACCAGAAGTTTACATACACTGTATAAAAACACCTGTTTTTCCTCACTGTCTAACATTAAATCAGACTAAACCTTTCCTGTTTTAGGTAAGCTAGGATTACCAAAATTATTTATATCATTTTCCAACATCAGTTCAGCAGATTGGACCGGTTTAAACCGACACTGTTGTGTTCACCTTGTAGCGCTTTTGTTGCTTGCAATGCAAAATAGTGTATTTTCTTTGATCATAATGAAACTCACCTCCTCCATTTTTGTAGCAAAGGTAAGGAAACCGCCACACATTTCCCAGGCCTATGATTTGTCCTGCAACAGCCAAGAGGAATTCAATTTTGCTGGACCACTGCCCTCTTGGCGGGGTGCTAGGTGCAGGATGGTTTGTGCTGGTATTCAGCCTGAACTTGACCTCTGGAGCATAGGGCTGATCCATTACGCTGTAGAGAGATGATAACATTTCTGATGTGACACAATCATTTGAGAGACTGAGGTATTCATAAACCATCTGCTTATCTACAGCTGTGTATTATTTGAGCATTATTATTTAAATATGAGGTCACTTTTCTTGTTATGCATCAATTCCAAGTAAAAAAAAAAAAAAGCAACACAATCACATCATAGCAGGAATAATGAGATGATTATTTTGCTGTATATTAACATCCATTATCCACACAATGCCAGTAGTCTTGCTGCATTAGGTCAACAGAGGGTCGCTGCCGCTTGGCATGAGGG
>NW_007577741.1:853112-894887 GCF_000690725.1 Stegastes partitus
AGGGTTTTATGACATTTGCATGTCTGTTACAGTCGTGCACTACAAGTAAGAAAAGCACCCAGCTCAAAGGTCTTACAAGCACGGCTAGAAACATGTGCAGTGTTTTGGAAATTTCAAGAGACTGTGACCGATATCAACGGTCAGGAGCACTCAGTGAGTCGGCAGGTTTCAGCACGGAAAAATACATCACCCCTAACCTCAGCAAATGTTTGGAGGGAGTCTGACATGAACTGAAGTGTTGTTGGTCGACATGAGGAAGTGTCTTTGCTCCCGCAATGTAAACTCAGTTGCTGTTTTCTCAGGTACACCTTTTAATACAGTCTCATCCAGCGGTCATCCTACACTCATCGCCACTTTTAATGTGAACAAAGATGCTTGATTAATCACAGGTGTGTCTCACATGTGGTTGTACTACATCTTGTAAACGTTTTGCAGTTATTTTCACAGATGTTTATGTGTCACTTGTGCCCTTGTGACTGGATGATATCTTGCAAGATGGTCGCCTGGGCACTGCGCTCCCTGATGTGTAAATTACTGTATATATTTTTTAATCATTTCTTTTTTCCTTTCTATAGTTATTTTACTTTATTTTTTATTTTCCTATTTCTATTTTTCCTTGCTCATTTCTGGGCAACACCAACAGCCGAAACCAAATTCTTTGTATGTTGTGTACGTACTTGGCCATTAGCGCTGATTCTGATTCTGATGATATGATTTGCAAGCAGGGACAGCTCGGTAACACTAAAATCCTTCATTTATACCAGCATATTGTAAGACAATATAGCTCCATCAGAAAATTACACCTTGTATATTGCACTAATATTGTGATTTATATGCTATTTATATATCAAATGCTCAGCCCTGTCTGGAAGTTTATTTTTCACTTCTTTCTGTCATTCTGAAGGGAGGTGAAGTTTAGAGATTGCAGTGTCTTTCTCAAACACGTTACACTGCGATGTCAGCCCTTGTCAAGGTTGTTGTCTACATATTAGATCCTTCTGTTTGTGTTTGCCAGAGAAATTCCTTCCCTCGGTGTTAGCTTCAAAAAGGCTGCACAACTGCTACAAAAATCTACGGATTCAGAGCAACGCTGTCGTGTTTATCGTGTGTTTAGTTTATGTGTGATGAATGCTGTCACTTCTGTCCTGCCAAATAAACTCTTCTGGGGACAGAGCTGCTCAGCACAGAGTGGAAATATTCACTCACATTCATTAGCATTTGAACCAAGAGAATGACAGTTAACAGATTCAGACACACAGCAGTAACCTTGGACCTGATAGGTTCGACATCTCAAGAACTTTCCTGCAGAAGGACACACAACTGTAGCCACAGATCCAAATGTTTTTCACATTTCAGACATTGTTGAACTGTCTTCTGATTATTCTGAGGGCAGTAGCACAAACATGATTAACTGGTCGGACAGCATTTGGCTCTTATCCCAAGGCCCAACAGAACAGCAGGATGCCATAAAAAAAACACCAACACACAATTATTACTGCGTCTTTAAAACACAATGGTAGTAAGTTTTTAACCAATGATTTGTAATATAACATGTCATGGGTCAACAAAAAGACAAAAGTCTGTTGGGGTACATATTAGGTGATAATGATAGGGCGTCATTTGTGTTTAACAAACAGAGCTGAGACAAACCCTAAACTAACATTATCTTGGAACCAAAAGAGTAAATTCATCCTAAATTAAAGCTGCAAGCAGCGTTGGTCGGGTCCTCGGTCCGCGTTGGACCCTCATGCCCGTCTGACCTCCATTTTGACACAATTTAAACCTGCTTTAAGTTGAAGAAGCCATGTTTCTGTCTCTGCTTTTTGTTCTTTTTTTTTCATTTTATCACATTTTTCACAGATTCGGAGGTGCGTGCCAATTTTGGTGAGTTTTTGAGTGTGTTTAGGGGGTCAAATTAAGGGTTTCGCGTTCGTCAGGAGAATAATAATAGGAAGAAAGAAAGAAACGAAGCAGGAACAGGGTAAGGACCCCCACTTGCCTCGGACCCTAATAATTCCTGAACAACAACAAGACTTACATTAGAATGCATCTCTCACTAACTCCCGTGGCTAGGAAACCACAGGGTATGTGTGCAGCTCGCACAGCTAAATGGATCTTCTCAATCCAGCCTTTTAATTGGGTTCTGTTCTTTTCATCATCAGGCAAAGTCTCAGTGCGAAGGCCAGACTGAGCTCAGGAAACTTTGTGCTCTCTATTTTGTAGGGTTGCCCAAATGCCTGGTGCCGGTTATTACAGCCTGGTCCATATGCCAGAGTTCAGTGAGATCATGAGTCTGCAGATACGCTAGAAGCTCTGAGGCTGCACTTAGGGTAATACAAATGTCAGTGTGCTAACATGCTCACAGTGACATGCGGATGTTGAACAGGTTTATGGTTTACCAATGTGTTCGCATTAAACAGAACTTGTGGCTAATGGGAAAGCCACAGTTCTTCAGATTTGTGATATTTTCAAACAAAATTCTGACCTACCTATGAAAGGTCCCCTACCTGCAAGCAGACATTTCTGTATAAAATTTCAGATTAACCATATTGTTGGTTTTAGAAGTCGCACAGTTACTGAAATGGAGATCAACTGAGTGCAGCCTCAAGTGACTTTAGCGTAAAGACACTTGTACCTATAAGCTCCAGTCACGGGTAAATCAGTACTCCTGGTTATAGCGACACCACAAAAGAACATCCAAGCAACTCCTTCAAGGTTATTGAAGAGCACATGCCAGGGGATACGTCAAGAAGTTTTCCAGGCAGACGTGATATTTTCAGATAAAATTCTGACCTACTTATGAAAAGTCTCCTCCCTGTAAACATACATTTTTTCTATAAAATTTCAGATGAACCACACAGAAAACCCCAGCGCCCAACATGGACAACTGTTCTACTGGTGTCTGCCAGAAAATGTTTTGTCTGGCAGAGGCCAATGGAACAGATGCTGATACCTTGAATTAGCTTTACAGGAATGTATTTCCATGAAGATTGGTCAATGAAGTGTAAAGGTGCCTCGCGTTAGAATGACTGTGCCTATCTTGTTTGTGCTCGGACATCCTGGAAAGTTGCGAGAACGTACACAAACAATGTGGACAAGTGGGCTACAAGAACAACTGCTGGCAACGACTTGTGGTGGTTTTTTTCAAAAATATCTCTGCTAATATTTTTTTTTGCTCTACAGGTGACCAGACTTGGCAGCGGAAAGAATAGTTGCTGGTCACTTCAGCAGGGTTTGTTCCTTTTTTTAACCCCAGCCCACTACTGGCAGGGAGGTGTGGGCTCACTGGAAAATATTTTCCCCTTTCTGCTTTGATGAAAAAAATAGATGAATGCTTCGATTATGTCACAGTTTCACAACCCAGCTAATGTTCATTAACTTCCCTTTGTTGTTCCGCTGTAACGTCACATCATTTGCTGTTTTTATTCAATTTTATTGAATAAGAATTATTACATTATTTATCCAATTTTGTCAACTTTTTAGAAGAGTTTATTACCATGATGTAGTCTGCTCAAATATTGGAACAAAAGTGGTGTATTTGCTTTAAAATGCTGTCTTTTTGCAGTCGTGATCACAGAGCAGCCTGAGGTGTTGCACTAAACAAGGGAAATAGCTGCTCTCACTGCAGCGTAGCCGGTAACCTTTGGCCTAGATAATACAGCAACAAGCGCCAAGCGGCAGTCTGGCAATAAAAGCTCATTTGTCTGTGAACTGCAAAGATAGCACATGTTTCCTGATGAGGAATGCCAAAACACTGAAGAGTCCACTCACAGTTTAGCCGAAGAAATGCAAACTAGAACAAGCCCAAAGTAAACGTCCTGTGACATTGACGGAAAGGGAAGAGTACCTCAGAAAGATAGCCTCACGTCAGGGGATCTGTTGTCCTGTGTTACGCTTCCATTCCAGGTCAATTCATCTGGTGCCTCTGGGGGGAAAACACAAGTCTAGATGCCCCAGTCACACCAGGACAAGTGTTACTCGCAGCTCTGGTCATGAGTGAGTCCATGAGTGAGGTTTTGAGAGAGAGCGGCGTTTGAGCGGTCTGACAATGAGAGAGTGCAGAGAGAGGAGGGGTCGGAGTGTTTCTGAATGATCAACTTAAGGCGGGGACTGTTCCACCCGGCCACATGGTCTCACAGCAAAGAGAGCAGGAGGGGATTTGCACATTAGCCAGCCGAGCTGTATGGCTCTATAGGTGCCTGTGTAGGCTGCACCACTCCAGAGTCTAGACCGAATGAATGCAACAGACTTATCCTCTGACTCTTCCTCAGCGCCACCGTGAGGTTGACAAGAAAGTTGCTGGGTTGGCAGGTTGTGTTTGGAGAAGTTTCTCAGACAGCTACAGAATGCATTCATCCTCCCTTGGAAGTTTTTCCTTTTTATTGCTTCTTAACATTGAATCATGGTTGATTTCATTTGTCTTTTTTGACAAGAATTTACAAGTTTTTAAAAAAAATCTAATTTAAGCGTTTTGATGAAGAAAGTCATTCTCTCTTCTTTTGATGGTCACCAGACCATTTGATTCCATCATCTTTTGTCATGTGTTCTCTTACCTCCTGCAAATGGGTTCGCAACTATACCGGTTGGTCACCAGACCCTTCCCCGATTCCACCACCTTTTGTTCATTGTCCTCTTACCTCCTGTCATTGATTAGCAACTGCATGCTAACTAACCTGTATTCACTTTGATATTTACATACAGGCCATCCCTACCCTCTGACACATCCTAGAAAATGTGTAACACTGCAAATGTTCTTGGTCGGTTTACCTTCACAGACTCGGTGTTGGTGAGCCCACCGTATACCAAAATACTAATAAACAAACTTCACATGAGGACCATGGGTACAATTTCTTCAAGCATAGGTATTCAAGTGTTCTCTTTTGAGTGATTGGTGTAATTCACACTAATTCACACAGCGACAGCCAGTTGGTGTTAGAAGTGACACACTTACTGAAATGGAGGTCAACTGAGTGCAGTGAATGTGTCTCAGGTGACTGTAATGTAAGGACACTTGTACCTATAAGCTCCAGTCACTGGTAAATCAGTACTCCTGGTTATACCTACACCATGTCCACAAAAGAACATCCACGCAGTTCCTTAAAGAAGGTTTTTGAAGAGCGTATGTCAGAAGATACGTCAAGAAATTTTCCAGACAGTACCTCTCTACATGATTGATTTTCTGTGTTAACCCTGCAGTGTCTAAACTATCAGCTTTTTGACTTGTAAACAACTCTCAGGCACTTTGATAGTATGACGCATCAGTTTTTATGTAGTCCACATTCTCTTTAAGTCTTTTTTGGTAGTCTTTAGCCATTGAATGCAACAAGGATGTTTAACGCTCCCCTTCTGTATTCAAACCAGCATGACAGATACACGCTGCTCTAATTTGGAATGTATGATAACCACCATCTACTATAATGCTTTGCTGAGTTTCAAAAACCAGAGAGTGAGTTGAAAGTGAAAATGTCTGCATGCAAAGCAATGAGCCAAGTCCTGCCTATTTGAAGCTTCGGTTGTGAAAAACAGCTTTTTTCCATTTGAAGATTTTATCGAAAGTAAAAGGGTGCCTGCCACGTGAAGATCTTGAGACTGTAATCCATGCTTTCATTAACACACAGCTGGATTACTGTAACTCACTGTACTTTGGTCTGGACCAAAGTACAGTGCAGCTGGTACAAAACGCAGCTGCCCGTCTGCTCACTGGCAAATGCAAGCGTGACCACACATCCCCTGTCCTGGCTTTGCTGCACTGGCTCCCGGTTGCTTTTAGAATAGATTTTAAAATTGCAATATTTATTTTTTAAAGCGCTCAATGGCCTAGCCCCCCAGTACTTGACTGAGCTCCTCCGTGTCCACGCCCCTGCCAGAGCATTAAGATTTGCCATCTACTGTTCACCCCAAAAACGGGGCTAAAAACTAAAGTTGACAGAGGCTTTGTGGCAGCGGCCCCGAGACTCTGGAACAACCTGCCCTGGCAAATCCGCTCTGCAGGATCGATCGAGGTTTTTAAATCTTCTCTAAAGACGCACCTCTTCTCTCTGGCTTTTAATCAAGTTTAATGGGTGGATTGCGGCTGATGGTAGCTTGCGGTGTTCTTAAGAGCTGATCAGCTGTACAAATTCTTACTCAACCCTAGGCCTCATTTGGTATTTACATATAAGTGTACGTGTAGTGTCACCAGAATGGGAGATGCTAACACAGTGCTGTTACATTGCCTCCAGCTGTTGCTATAAAACCAAAGATGTGGCATGTTCACACCTCCATAAACATATGATCTGAAACATAAATCAGCCTCATGAAGGTTGCATGCACTGCAATGACAAAGTAAACTTTTGTTAGTAACTTGGTTTATCTTAAATATCCATCCATGTTCTCCCATTTATTTGGTGAGAAGCAAGGACGGAAATCAGATGAGATATCTAATCCCACCAGTTTAAGGTCTACCCTGAGGTGTCCTCCCAGGTAGAGGTGGCTGAAAAACCTCCAAAGAAAAGCACCCAGGCCATCCTAATAAAGGGCAACAAACACCACCACTGGCTTGTTGCAGGAAGGAGCTGTGGCTAATCTGACTTCAAGTTCTTCACCCGATCGCTAAGGTTCAGCCCATTCCACCTACAGAGGAAGCTCACTTTGGCAGCTTGTATCTGTCCATGATCTTATTGTTTCGGTCTCTACCTAGAGCTCAGGACCATAGGTGAGAGTTGGGATGCAGACTGACTTGTAAATGCAGAGCTTTTCCTTCCAGCTCAGCTCCCTCTCGAGCATCATGGTCAGATACTGTTCCCACAGTAATGCTAACGTGACACCAATCCACGTAGCCACCTGACGATCTATTTTTCTGTAAGTTGCAAACAAGATCCCAGATTAATTCCTTCACTTAGGACAGCAACTCACATCCAACCCAGAGAAAGCAATTCACTAGTTACTGGCAGAGAACCATGACCCTAGACTTGGAGGTTCTGACTCTCGACCTGTCTACTTCACACTCAGCTGAAGGTCATGGCTCGATAACGCCAACAGAACCATGTGATGAAGCAGAGACGCAACTCTGAAATTTCCTAACCGGACACCCTCCTCATCCTGGCTGCACCTTGAGATCCTCTCTGTAATTATCACAGACAGGATTGGAGATAAGGAGCAGCCCTGTCGGAGTCCAACACCCATCACGAACTCTCCACGGCACCAGTTCCTTGTATGTCTGCAGTACAAGGAACTGGGAATATAAGGAATACAGGTATAGGCCTTCTCAAAGTCCACAAACACACGTGCAGATCTATTTTAAAGCTTTCTGGTAGTGAAACAGATAGTGGGACAGCTGACAGTTACGAAAGATTACATCTAAAATAGCTTCCCGTTGGTCGGTAATACGTTGGAGTGTAGTTTGTTGACTCCAGCGGAAGTGGTTTGGTGTTTTGTCTCGCTGCAAACTGAACGACAAACACGATTCCACTGCTTGAATTCCCGACGTTATATAACCAGATCACTATGTTAATGTTCTCAAACCCCATAGTTTATCCATCTTTTTCATAGCCTATTTTGGAAAAAATGTGCCTTTAATCTTTAAAATAACAGGAGAATTGATGAAGTAATAGGAAAGTCATAGCTACTACCTAATTTTCCAAAGTTAGGTTAGCCGGGTTGCTAACTAGTTGTGTAGTATTAGACTCTTGCTGTGGTATTTGAGGCTTGAGTACTTTCCTCTGGCAGCAGGCTACATGACTCACTGCTGTAGCTGTTATCTAGAGTTTACCTGTGGGGATTATTGCAGGAGAGAACGATAACACCTCCGTCCACACGTTTCAAAATATTATGAGTGTGCACGTACTGTGATTGATTTCTGTTTCTTCTCCTGTTTGAAAACTTTGTACTGTGACTGAATACCATGCGCTTATCGACAACGCCTTGATCCAGCGCTGTTGAATGTACAAGCAGCATTTGGCACTGAATAAGGCGGCGATAAAATCTTGAGTGAGCACAATCTCCATGTTGTTCATCTTGTTTGATGGCATCCACACACACTATTTTTACACACTGGGAAACCGCTTTATTGTCATAGTGACATATTTAAAGCTTTTTTTTTTTCTTTCAACAAACCAGTTTTCAAATATTTGGTTGGGATTTGTGCAGAAAATGCAATCACAGTAGTTTATCAGGTAAAGCTCTTAACTGTGGTTTGTGCAAACCAGCAGACCTTCAACACATAATCCAGTTTTATCTTGCTGTCCAGTGTAATGGAAAAACACTCACACCATGCCGACACAGAGTTGAGAAAGTGCAAGGAAGTTATACAACACTACACTGTACAATTACAAGATTATGCAAGATATGATAAAAAAGGAAAACACCTTTTTTTGGGCACACTGGATATAAACTGTACTTTTTTATTTTTTTTTACCTTTCTCTAAATTTGTGCACACTCCACAATCCGATAAAGTTGCAGGCTACATATTGCTCTAAGTTTGCAGTACGTTTTAAGTTTTGCTGCTAAATGATCATAACAATCACTTTAACCATAGAAGGACATGGAAATGAATGCCAGTAGTCGCCAATACAACACAAACCAATGGTGCATTTGAGGTAACGTGTGTTGAACGAATGTTGCGTTGTGGTGGAGGTCTGAGGAGGATGTTGGACCGCAGGGCGTCTGTTTGGGACCGAGACTGACGCAGAGGGAGGCAGAGAAAGCATCACCTCAGGTCACCAGCTGTGCCTTTATATCAGTAAAACTATTTTGTGGTTAAGAGAAATTGTTCAGTCATTGTTCTAGTTGAAGAGATGTTCCCCCACATTTAGCAGGTTTATTCATTTACTCTCTTTATCATTTCCAGCATCGCTTGTAAAACTTGACTTTCTATTTTGCGGCATTTGCTACTGACATGGAAACTGGTTTAAACTTTTAAGTCATGTATCGCTTCATGAAGAAAAACGTGCTCTGTTCTCAGGTGGTCCTTAAACCTGAACTATTAATAGATGCCACTTTGTCCCAGTGACCATTCTTTGGTATGGGGGCAGACTTCCACTGTAAAAGAGCTCCCTTGAAAGTGCTCATATTAAACTGTACACAGTCATTGTGCACATTTTTCCTGCAAAGTGACACATTTATTCCCTTTCAAGGAGGTTTCATTTTGAAAAATTTGCCATATTTTAAAGATTAGTTTATTGGCTGGAAAGTTTAAAAGTGATCAAAGTGTTGATTTTACAATACTGTTACAGTATAAAGGAGAAAGCAAAATTGAAAAACAGGTCCAAGTTGAGCCTCAAACTGGGTCAGTATTTATTGTAAAACAGATTTAAACTGGCCATATTTTTCCAGACATACAGAAGTATGAACTTAACTTCTTCCAAGACATGAAGAGTTAATTTGCAAGAACAGGTAACTCCATCTTCACAAACCTTCAGAAAACCCACTTTTCTGTCGTTTACCTGAGACAACATCAATGAATCTTAAGTAATCTCTATTTTTGTTAATTCTACTGAGTCAAATCCACTCAACTTCAGTTTGATTGATGTCATCTCAAGCAAACAACAAAAAATTAAGTTTTCTGAAAATCTACAAAAATGGAGTTATCTGTTTTTGCAAATGAACCCTTCACATCTTACATAGTTCAGAACAAACCAGTTTATAGAATAAATAAACCAACGAGAGGTCAAATTTAAAATGAACTTTTTTTTCTTTGTCTTCCGCTCTATCAGCACATTTTTACGAAGTCGTTTCCAATGAAAACGTTTTACGGCAGGCAGTCTGCAAATTGCAGTGTGAACTTGACGCTAAGTACGCTCAGTTTAACACAAAGTTAACACACGGTTATGGTTTATTTTTGCACAATCTGTTTCTTTTTCACTGTAAATATTGTATGTATTTTTTCATTCAATTGTGTATATACTTATTTTATTACTTAATTATTGTTATTTCCTTGAACTTTCTTTCTATATTTTTTGGACGCTGCTGTGGCGTGTACGTTTCCCCCAATGAGGGATCAATAAAAATAATTCTATTCTATTCTATTCTATTCTTCAGCAAAATGTGCACTTGGAAACACAGCGGTAGAGACCTGGACTGCAGTGGATTGGCAGCATGAAAAGTAACCCAAGTTTTGGCAGCTGGAGCTGGCGCCTGCAGGTCTTGATTGAACGTACCAGCTGTTGTAGTGTAATCTAGGAATTTTAGTATCAGTGGTGAATATACCAATGGGCATGTTTGATAAACCTAAGATATTATCTTGCAGGAAGGATTAAATAGTACCACTGGCCAGATGTGGGCTGCAGGCCTTGAGTTTGACATGTGTGTTTCAGAGGTGTTGATAGGTGCATTTTAAACTTTGCATGTATCCAGACAGATCTTTCTGACTTGCTTCCAGTCATTGTGCCAACCTAAGCTAAACACAACTCTGTGCTGGTGGAAAGCAATCCAGAAGAATGCGACGCTTTGTTGTCAATTTACTCTCCCTTTATATTTACTAAACTTGCATTGTGAACCTTGAGTAGCACATTTCAAGAGGTAATCTTAACTCAAGGTCCACTTACTCACTGTTTTAGGAGCTCTGGGTGAAAGTTCATCATCTGATGTCATACAGTTCCAAAGTGCACAGGTTTCATTATATATGACTTACAGGTGAGTTATCTCTACAATTACAACGAGAAATGCGTAAACACTCTGGCATCATTAAATGGACTTTGAGATTATGTGTGTTTGAATTTCCGGAATAAATGCTCACGCTCAATTACATAATCCGCTTTCACAATGCTGTGAATGTAAATACGAACTTCAGCTTGAAATTTAAAAAAAAAAAAAAAAAAGTTGCTCCTAAAATATGAAATAAAGTGTAGTAACAGCTTCTGCATTAATTTATCCTTGTCTACAAGTGTATGTACCTGAATAAAGTTAATCACGGATGGTCTTAAGCCACTCAAGGTTGTTTGGTTTAAACAATATCTTCTACAGGCAACTCTTTACAAATACAATCAGGTCGTATGTATACTCACCGTTTGTCATCTTCTGAAGTTGCTGTATGTTCTTGTGGTTGTCCCTCTGAATTTGTTTTACCTTCTTCCATTTCTAAGCACTTGTGTCTTCACAGCTAATGGACACTGTCTACACTGCCTGTGTGTCTCCGACAGAGGAGCTTGCATTAAGCACACCAGGTGTAGGTTTTGAACAAATCATTGTCCCAGTTGTTAATCTCTTATCTTTGGCAGCCTCTTTCAAAGCACTGTGCTAGGGCACGTGAGTCCAAAGAAACACAGCTGTCCCTTGAGTTAACAAGGAAAAACTCTGCCACACATAGTTCACATTTTTTAAAGTTACTTTATGCCTATAGGGTGTTATTTTTGTTTTAACTTTTTTGTAGAACCTTTTGATTGACATACAAAACACAAGAGCGATTAGGTTTTGGGGTTTTTTTAGCCGTAAATTTCCGAGTGTCACGGACCAAGTTCAGAGACTCAAACGCAGACAAAAGACACGGCAGACGAGAGCCTATAGTCAAAAAGGATTTTCTTTACAATAAATAAAGCTATACAGGAAGCTGGGGTCATCAACTACAAAGTAAAGCAAACAGTGCCCTCTGGTGGGTTGGTGGAAAACTACCAAGGAAAGCCAAGAGCTCGAATCAATGAACTAAACAGATTAGCGGTTTCACTATACAAAACTACAAATCAGATCTCAATTACTAAAACGGGCTTTACTGGACGACAAGACAAGAGATCAGAAGCTTATTGACAGACTGGTGGGGGAATCAGGGATAGATGGCATGGCAGAGCCCTGCAGTTGGCTCTACAACCTGGCCACATCAGAACAGGAGGCCATGAAGAATTACATGCGGGATGCCCTGACAGCTGGGTCTCCCCTTTGTCGACAAGACGGATGGTTCATTGCGACCCTGCATCAGCTTTCGAGGCCTCAACAATATCACTACATCACTGTGAAGAATAAGTACCCGCTACCCCTCATCAGTGCTGCACTTCAAATATCAGGTCACGCCCTTTGGACTCCCAAGTGCCCCTGCAGTCTTCCAGGTCCTGATTAACGATGTGCTCCATGATATGATCAACCGGTTCATCTTCGTTTACCTCGACAATATCCTGATCTACTCCCACAACCCTGAAGGACATACCCGTCATGTCCGCCAGGTCCTGGACACACTTGTCTGTTCATCAAGCCCGAAAAGTGTGAATTCCACGCCCCCTCACAGTAAACTTTCTCAGATATATCATATCTCTGTGGTACAGGAATGGCCTAGAAAACAAGAAGCAGCTACAACATTTCCTGGGTTTTGCCAGTTTCTACCGCTGCTTCATCTGGGACTACAGCAAGGTTGCTGTTCCACTGACTGTGCTGACCTCCACCTCCAGGACCTTCTTGTGGACCCCTGAGGCAGTCAACGCATTCCAGGACCTGAAACAATAATTCGTCTCAGCCCCCATCCTCACCCAACCAGATCCTAATTGCCAATTCATCGTACAAGTGGATGCATCAGACACTGGAGTTGGGGCAGTTCTGTCATGGGTCATGTCAATGGTGTGGAAGACTTTTTGCACCGCTCTGGGAGCCAATCTGAGTCTCACCTCAGGATTCCACCCACAGTCTAATGGCCAAACAGAAAGGACAAACAAGGTATTGGAGACATTACTGCACTGCATCCCCTCTGATAACCCATCATCTTGAAGTACCTACCTTCCCTGGGTAGAATATGTCCACAACACCCCCTTGAATTCCTCCTCCAGACTTTACCCATTCAGTGCTCACTGGGGTACCAGTCTCCTGTTTCCCTCACAAGTACAGGAACTCACAGTCCCCTCCATCCAGATGTTTGTCCAGAGGTGTAAGAGGACCTGGAAAAAGACCCGGGCTGCGTTGTGGCGGTCTTAGCGCAGGATGAAGATTCAAGCGAACTGACACCGTTCACTGGCCTCATTGTATGAGCCAGGCCAGAAACTTTAGCCTAGAACCACTTCCTCTGCGAGTTGAATCCTGGAAACTTGCACCTTGCTTCGTGGGCTCCTTGGAGAGAATCATAAACCCCAGTGCTGTCCAGTTAAAACTAATGACTATCATGTGTATCCATCCCAGGCTAGTTGACTGTCCACGAAGTTTTCCTCAGCTCTGCAATCAATGAGGGCTGTAACTGGCAGGGACTGGGTCTCCCAGCAGAGAGATGCAGGGACTTGTAGTAGTTGGGTCGTCATGGAAGTGTGGCTTACCAATATCCCCCCAGCTACGAGTGAGCTGGTCCTTTTGCTGGTCAGATGGGGCAGGTGGTGATGAAGTGGACATTTTTGTAGCAGTAGAGGCAGGCATTTGTGGTACATTGAAGCTCCTTCTCCTGCAGCAGGAGTTGCCCTTCTGCATGGGCTTGGCTTCAAAACCAGAGGGCTGGGTCACCAGCAGAATCAGGCGTGCAGAAAAAAAAAAAAAAAAGCAACACACAGCAGGAATAATGAGATGATTATTTTACTGTATATTAATATCCATTATCCACACAATGCCAGTAGTCTTGCTGCATTAGGTCAACAGAGGGTCGCTGCCGCTTGGCACGAGGGTGACTCGTTTTATCAATGTTGCTTTTGTGTTGCTGTTGCTTGGATTTGAAGTGGGAGTGAAGCAAATAGACTGGAAAATATGTGTGCCGCTACGCTACAGTTAAAAAGCTTCAAATCCAGAGAGAAAAAAAAATGTCCCCAAATCATTTTAGTGGATTGACTGACAGGACAAGTGTGGAAATCAGCAACAGATATGACTTATTAACAGGGACGTGCTCAGGATTTTTTAGGGGCAGTTGCTCAAACCTGAAAAAAGGGCACCATTCCTGTTTAAAATGATCAGCACCAGAGGACATGTTCTGTACAGAAATGAAGGAGGAGTGGGTTTATAATCAGCTAGCTTAGCTAACTAAATTGACATTTAGTTAGCTAAGCTAGCGAGTTAACCTAGCTAACTTAGGATGACAAAGTCCTCTTCAAAGTCTTTTAGCCAAAGTCCTAGGCAATTATATCCCATATAAAATATCTTTATATTAGCTAAACATTATCACCATGTAACAGCACTACTCAACTTACACGGTTTGTTGGGAAAAAACTGTCCAGAGTTTTCTGCTTCTGGTTTGTTTAGCGGACATGTTTAAAGCTAAACGTCAGTCTCACCATAACACTGCCGCTGTGTTTGTTTGCGCCGCCGTTTCGCGCCGTCTACCAATGATGCGTTTAAAGGCGGCTCGGAAAAACGTGCCTCCACATGTTAAAAATGAATTAAGTGGTTGTAATGGCTGTAAAAACAAAAAAAAGTGCGGGGGACGGAGGGCACAGATAGGGGAAGTGCGGGGGACATGTCCCCCGTGTACCCCGCGTCCCCTACGGCCATGATTCTACATTTAACACCCAGGCCACGACAACAATAAAAGATAGTTTATTTCGGTTAAAAAAAAAAGTTTTCTTAATTCACCATTATTTTGTGCAAATGCAGGCTATTACAAGTTACAACAATGATCAAAATAAGCAATAGTGTTATTTTTCCTTTAAAAGCTATACCGCCTATGTGTGTCACGTCAAGATGCAAATATCTGGATTCAAACCTGACCATCATTTGGCGATTAATGAAAGACAATGCGTGCCTGCGTGGTTAATTAAAACAACTTTAAACTCACCTTCTTTCACGAAAGCAGATCTTCTACACATGTATGTCTCCCTTGGACACATGTACGCACAAGGGACGTCTGTGTCGCAAACAGCAGTAAACTTGAATCTATTGAGGACCTGCCAGAGCACGGTCACAATTTACTCCCAACTCCAGTATTCAACTTTTTTTTTTTTTTTTTTTTTTTTTAAATTTCGGCGGTTTTGCTTAAGTTGATATCTGCGGTCAGGTCAGGGCAATACTTCTGAGCATCAGTTCACATTATTTTTTTTTTTTATTAATTCCATTTTCCCCGTGAGTTGCCCGGGCAACCTGAGCCATGCTCTGAGCACGTCCCTGCTATCTGCAATTTAACTAAAAAAAAATCTGTAAAATTACAGTTGTAAAAATTGTTTAGCATATTTTAATGCTTGACATGTTTTCCCCCCTTTCAAATAATGACAAATATCTGCAAGGCAAGGATTTTTGCTGATTTAAATATAGTAAAAACATGTTTGTTTAGTGTGCAAAAGAATGAATGACCATTTACAAAAACATAGATTTTTGATGTGGATATTATTTACAGCTTATACCTGTTTATAAAAAGGGAGCATGTCAATTAATACTTTGCTGTGATTTTACTAGACATCTGTAATTAAACAAAGCTGGGAAATCTGCAAAACAACAGTAAATCGTTTTTTTTATTATTATTATCATTATTTTTTTAAAGTACAGTTCAAAAAGGTTTAAGACAATTTTTTTTTTTTTTTACTCCCACAGTGTAGCACACTCTAGTGTCAATCCTCTGATTGTGTACTAGCATTACATGTTAGCATATTGGGGAGTGTATATATATATATATATATATATATATATATATATATATATACTGTGTATATATGCATTTCTGCACTAAACATTTGTGGACAAAAAGTTTAAATGATATACACTTGTTTTTACTCTCCTACAGTGACAATGCTGAAACAATACGGCAATGTGAAAAGGGGTCAGCTCATAGAAAAGTGAGTTTCGGTTTCAGCTCGTTGTTTTCATGATGACGTTTTGTTCTCAGTTGTTTTCAGATGCAGCTGTTGGGTAAAAAAATCTACCTGCCCTGCCAACTCATGTGGGCGCTGTGTAGATGTTTACTGGATTATTTACAGCACCGTACCTCATATGAGGACTTTGTGTTGATGTTTTGCTCATTTGTGGCACACAATAGTAATCTAACACTTCCTATGAATTCATATTTTCTTGTGACTGTCTTCATTTTAGTCGACTGATGAGAAGATAGAAAGGCTAAATCTGGCTACGTGAGTGTGTCTCCATATGGAAACACTAAGAACTACTACTAATAAATGCATGTAATTAATGTATAGAAGTGAATTAAAACACACCGGATACACTCCCGTAAAAGACATTTTCCGTGACACAGTGCTTTCGATAAAATTTAGAATAAATATTTAATGACACAATATGCAAAAAGAATTAGCTTTAGCTTTAATTTTCTGACAGAGAAATCTGTGCTCTGATTGGGTGCTTTTGTTCCTCAGTGTGATATGAAAGAAAGAAGGGAAAAGCCTGCCTAGGATAGCCTTCACACACATACATTTATCTGAAACCACTAATGGATGTAGTAGCACGGTCTCAACAGCAATTCAACCCATTTTTTTTTAAGCTCATCTAGCATCTACATAATTAAACTGAAGGGCGGTTTATATGTATTTCACAAAACAAGAGGGAGACAAATAGGCTGCATGTGAGCCTGATATAGAAGAGCCCCCCCAAGTGGTGAGCTGCTTCATCATGACAGACTAAACAGAAACTGAAAATGTGTGTGTGTGTGTGTGTGTGTGTGTGTGTGTGGTTGGACATTAGCCACGCTGTTGGGACCTCGGTGTGTTTAAACAGCGACATTACGGTGACCTGCCTCCATAAGGACGCAAAAAGAAAACTGGTTTTAAGGTTAGGGAAAAGGTTGGGCAGGTGCAGCGAATGTAATTCCTTCAGAAGTATGAAATGTGGGCTTGTATGTGTGCCACTGGATTCTATTGGTTCTAAAGAAAGGACTGGTTGTGTTGGTGTCTCTGGCCACTCCTCACAGAAACCCACTTCACTCGACGTATTCTTGGGGAGAGGCTGGCAGGTTTATTTCAGAGGAGACACCTGCGCTGTTCAAGGTAAGGTGTGAATAAGTGAACTGGTTATTGGAGTTATTATATTATTTATACTGCAGCTATATATAAGAAATGTGAGGCAAATATAATGCAAATATTTGACCTTGTGTGGTCATTTCATTTCATTTATTGTTTCATTTTCAGCAGGAAATGAATTTGATCCCAACCATCTGGTGCAGGTTTATCTACGCATGTTGCTTTATTTACTTCAAGTGATAATAATGATAATTAGAATTTGAAGATAAAATACTTCTCTTGGTAAAAAAGGTTCAGGTGCTTGAATATCACCAGGTAGTGTTTGGTTTAAAAGATGGACAGCATTTATTAGAACAACACCCAGCAGACGTACAGTGCATCATGCTGCCGGGAGGGAGTCGGACTTTGTCAGCTTTAAGTCGGTTCAGTGGCTCGTGTGTCGGAAACTTATGCAACGTTTGCTTCAAATTGTTCTGCAGTTTAGTCATTCAGGTCGAGATGCCAATACTGCGTTTTCTGGTAATTGTATGTAGTTTAGAGAGTACAAATTAAACTTGACATGAGTTAAATAAAAAGGAAATGATTGTAAAATGATAATACATCTGTGAATGCATTCTAGCACTCATTTTAATGTTCATTCATGCAAGACATATTGTTGTGAATTTTACAAGAAATCTGTAAATGCCAAGGAGAAAGTACAGCATCATGCTAACATGCAAAGCAATGGGAAACACTTATTTAACATCATTATGAGTGTGTTAGCTTGTCTAAGTTAGCATTTAGCTCAGAGCACTGCTGTGATAAAACACTTGTAACCTTTTACATTGCAGTGAACTCTTGTTTAGAAAATAATTATATATATTAATAATTAGACCTGCAGAGGGTCAAACATAAACCCTACGTGCAGCATTAAAACTCAGACATTTTTAATGCTGCATGTAGGGTTTATGTTTGACCCTCTGCAGGTCTAACATGTTGGAGAATAATCCCTCTTGGGTGAAACCTGAGTATATTGAAAGAAACCTGCTTAAGTGATGAATTCTTTATTTAAATAACCACAGTCTGTACATGTAGTGAACATGTATTTGTCCTGCATTTAACAAAGCTTAACAACATGCCTTCTGCTACATTATATGCTGACATATTAATCCCCAGCCTACTAAATGTGGAAATGGACCAACAACAGAACTCCCAACCGAAAATAACTCTGTTGAACTCCGGGAACAACCCGGGACACACTCAGGCCAAACCTCCGGAGAGGGAGCAGTGGTCCAACAAGCTGGAGTTCGTCCTGGCGGTGGCTGGACACATCATCGGCCTGGGAACCGTCTGGAGGTTTCCGTACCTCTGCTACAAAAATGGAGGAGGTAATGTCTTTTGTTGCTGATGTCTGAAAGACCGTGTTTGAGCCATTCTTGCCAAGGATTAAGACTTAAATCACTTCCCTGTTGGCTTGTTGGGCCGCATTCTTTAACACGCATTGATGGGAAAAAAACAACCTTCCAACTGTTGGTAAAATGAGAAGAGCAAAAAAAACAAACCCCAATGACTCATGAAGAGGGTAAAACACTGTGTGCACATGTTTCTAAAACTTTGTATTTATTTCTGTATTTTTTTTTTGGTAGGAGCATTTTTGATTCCTTATATTTTGTTTTCGTTCACCTGTGGCATCCCGCTCTTCTTACTGGAGACGTCTTTGGGCCAGTTCACCAGTCAGGGCGGAATAACATGCTGGAGGAAAATCTGCCCTCTGTTTGAAGGTAGGTTTCTAACTGTAACCGTTCATGTAACATTAGGAACTCTCACCTGTTTGGATCTTAAACAGTCATTTAAATGAAATCGCTCAAGCAGTGTCTACTTTTGGCCACTCTGTAGGACTGGGGTGTCCAATCCTGGTCCTGGAGGGCCACAGTCCTGCATGTTTTAGATGTTTCCCTCTTCCAGCACACCTGATTCAAATGATCAGCTCATCATCAAGCTCTGCAGAAGCCTGATAGCGACCCTGATGCGACCCTCGAGGACCAGGATTGGAGACCCCTGCTGTAGGAGGTCACTAACCACTGGTTTGATCTCTGCCAGTATTTTCTAAGCTTATATGTTTTTAACTCTTAAACTGAAAAGCAGCTAAAAGCTTACAATAAAGTGGACTAAAAAGTGCAGTATTCCTCTTTGAAATGTGAAGAAGCAGAAAGAGAAAGTGGAATAAAATGGTTTTAACTTACAGGTGATTTTGTACTTGATCTTGAATCAGTCTAACTGTGAAGGTCCGTTTAGGTAGTTGTCCATTCGGGAACACTTTATCTCAGTGTCAGATGTCTCTAAACGATAATTTTATCATCATGGTTGCAGCGTGACAGAACTATCTCTCTGCAGGCTTAGGCTACGGAAGTCAGGTGGTTGTTTTGTACACTGGCGTGTATTACATCGTCATACTGGCTTGGACTTTTCTCTACCTGTTTTCATCCTTCAGGACTGAGCTTCCATGGACGAGCTGTGACAACAGCTGGAACACAGGTAGCAGCACTTCACTGTCCAGCACCTTTACACTGGCTTTAATCACTTCTCATTCACATCCCTGTGATTATTTCATGCCAGATGGCTGTTTTGAGCATGGTCCCAATCAAACATCCCCTCAGCTCCTGTATGGGAACACCACATCTTCAGTTGTAGAGTTTTGGGAGTAAGTGTCATGAATGAAAGCATCGTGTGAAGGCTGCTGTTTCTGCTGTATGTTATTCATTATTTTCTGTTAAAGGAGGAGAATATTAGGCCTGTCTGAGGGAATCGATCAGATCGGCAACATCCGCTGGGACCTGGCCCTATGTCTGCTTCTGGCCTGGGTGTTGTGTTACTTCTGTGTCTGGAATGGAGTGAAGTCCACTGGGAAGGTACAAAACAAACCCAATGGAAAACTGCTACCGCTGATTTAATTTCAACTCTTCTCTCATCATATGAAGTATTTCATTTTTGGTTGTGCGTTAGGTGGTGTACTTCACGGCCACATTTCCGTACGTGATGCTGGTGGTGCTGCTTGTTCGTGGTCTTACGTTACCGGGGGCCAAAGACGGGATTGTGTTCTACGTCTACCCGGACCTGTCTCGCCTCGCCGATCCAGAGGTAATTCATATGGGGGCTGCAAGGTAGCTTGATGGTTGGCTCGCCTCGCAGCGAGAAGGTCGCTGGTTCGCGTCCCGGTGAGGATCTTTCTGCGTGGAGTCTCCATGTTCTCTCCGTGCAGCGTGGGTTCTCTCTGGGTTCGTCCAGAAACATGTTGAGGTTAATTGGTGATTCTAAATTGTCCGTAGGTGTGAATGTGAGTGTGCTTGGTTGTCTGTCTCTAAGTGTAACCCTGTGATAGACTGGTTACCTGTCCAGGTGAACCTGCCTTCACCCTGAGGGATAGACTCCAGCCCCCCATGACCCGAGTGAGGATTAAGCGGTGTATAGATGATGGATGGATGGATCCATATTTATGAACATACCTTGACGATAAAATAAAATAAACTTGAACCTCATTCAAATCCCTCAGGTGTGGATGGATGCCGGCGGCCAAATTTTTTACTCGTACGGAGTTTGCACAGGTATTCTGACGTCATTAGGAAGTTACAACAAGTACAACAACAACTGCTACAGGTTTGTATTTTTAGGTCTTTACTGGCTGTAACTCTCATAAAATATGTTAAAACTCCTTAGAGATGGGGCGCCGCTATAGCTCACCTGGTAGAGCTGGCGTCCCATGTACAGGGCTACAGTCCCGATGCGGAGGTCATGGGTTCGAGTCCCGCTCATGACCCTTTCCCGCACATGTCCTCCCCCTACTCTTCTCCCCACTTTCCTGTCTCTCTTCCACTGTCCTATCAAATAAAGGCACAAAGGCCAAAAAAATAACTTTAAAAAAAAAAAAAAACTCCTTAGAGATACACTGTAAAAAAGTTTTTTATAGTGATTTCTTGAAACAATTTTATTCATTTTACTATAGAATATTTTACGTTTTAAATTTTTTATTTTTTTTTTAACAAATTTTACCTGCTTTGTTAAATTGAAGATAAAGAGTAAAATCACAGAAAAAAAACTGGAACACTAAAAAATAAAACAGACCAAAACTAATAAACTAATAAATGTTCACATAGAAAAATCTGTATTCTGTTTATGTTTGCCTGTAAAATTACATTTTTTTAACGGTATTAAAATCAGCAAAAAATATTATGTTACAATTATTTCTCATTATTTGAAAGAAAATTGTGTATATTATAGGATGAAAAATGGTAAATACATTTTTTAAACTGTTATTTGATATGTTTTCCCCATTTTATTAATAATAATATCATGTAAAATGAAGAAACGAAGAATTGTTTTACATGTTGACTGTAAAAAAAATTCTCAAATTATCAAAATTCGATATTTATATAAATAACAATTTGTTCTTTTACAATTTGTCACTGTAAAAATTATACTGTTTAACTGTCTTTAAATCTACTTAAAATATCATTTTTTTATTTACCATTATTGTCACCATTTTTTACAGTTTTTTGAATCGTAGTCTCTGTGGTTAGCATGTCTCCTAATGTTTGAATGTTTCACCTGCAGAGACTGTGGCTACCTGTGCCTGTTAAACAGTCTAACCAGCTTGGTAGCCGGCTTCGCCATCTTCTCCGTGCTGGGCTTCATGGCCAAGGAGCAAGGTGTGGATATATCCATGGTGGCTGAATCAGGTACGGGAGGTTGATGATGTGTGCTCAACAGGAAATCAGAGTGACGCTGCTGTTACATGACCTTTTTCCTCATGTACCTCTGCAGGCCCAGGGCTGGCCTTTATTGCATATCCTCGTGCTGTGGCTTTGATGCCACTTCCTCAGCTCTGGGCCATTTTCTTCTTCATTATGCTCATCTTCCTCGGGTTAGACAGTGAGGTAGGACAACGATCAAGTCTATTTGTCATGTAATGCTTAGATTCTGAATTGATACGACCATTAGTCATTTCTAATAATACAAACTAATCTCTGTCATTACCACAGTTTGTGCATCAGGAGACGATGGTCACAACCATCTCCGACATGTACCCTTCCTTCTTTCACAGCAGCTGTCGTCGTAAACTCCTCCTTCTAGCCATCAGTGTTGTCAGTTTCCTCATTGGCCTTTTCATGGTGACAGAAGTAAGTGGTTTGAGATGTTGATCTGCATGTTCAATTAAGTCTTTACTTAAAGGAAAAATGTGAAGTTAAATGTGATTTTATTAAAAAACAACAACAACATGAAAAGAAGCCGTAAACTAATATTCTGTTGAACAACCCTTTGAGCCAATCACTGCCATCAGGTGTTTTCTGTAGCTCTCAGTCAGACTTCTGCACCTGTTGACAGGTATTCTGACCCACTGCTCATCAGCAAAGTGCTCTAATTTGTCCGGGAGAGTTTTATTTTTTAAAATTATTCTTTTCAACCACAATTCAAAAGCAACATCTTATTTTACGAAATCATAATTTAGCAAATTTTTATTTATTATTACTTTTTTCAGTTTCTAGTTATTTGAATGACTATTGTAAGTTTAGCCTTTCCATTAATGGAAGGGGATGAATACATTTGACTGTATATGGACTTTACTCTTAGAATACCACAGTGGAACAACACAATGTGTTGATGGTGCAACGTGTGGTTGAATGTCAGTGATGGATTCTGTTTCTCCATGTTTGCAGGGAGGCCTTTACGTTTTCCAGCTGTTTGACTACTACGCCTCCAGTGGGATGACTCTCCTGCTGTTTGCTATCTTCCAGTCTGTCTGTATTGGATGGGTTTATGGTAAGGTGCAGCTTTAACTTGGTAAAATCTGCCACGACCATTGAAATCCATTTTAAACCAACAGATGATTAATATGAACATAATTTAAAACATTTTTAGTGCTAGTTAAGGTCCTAAAATGTACATACAAGCCAAATAAGCCAGATAAATATGGAATAAAGTACTGTAACAGGCACGAGATTAGCTGGAAAAACTAGCACTGCTTATTTCCTCCAGATGCAGATCGTCATTATGATAATATCGAGGACATGATTGGATTTCGCCCGAGGCCTTTTGTGAAATATTGCTGGCGCTACATCACACCAGCTATCTGCACCGTAAGTATACGTGCATGATGAGTAACTTTGTTCAGGTGATAAAGCAAACAGGCGAGTGTAACTGACAGCTGTCAGAGTCTTCTGCTCCAAAACTAATCCATGTCTCAACCAGATGGACACCAGCTCTATTGATTACATGCTACAGAGAGGTCAAGGCTGTTTAATCTTCCATCCATCCAGTATCTATACACCACTTAATCCTCACTGGGGTCACGGGGGGCTGGAGTCTATCCCAGCTGACTCAGGCCGACACCCGGGACAGGTCGCCAGTCTATCCCAGAGAGACGAACAAGCACACTCACATTCACCTACAATAGAATCACCAATTAAAGACAGCATGTTTTTGAATGGGCTGCAAGGTGTCTCGGTGGTTTAACCGTTGCCTCAAAGCAAGAAGGTTGCCGGTTCGCATCCCGTTGAGGACACCCGGGATCTTTCTACGTGGAGTCTCCATGTTCTCCCCGTGCACCGTGGGTTCTCTCCGGGTTCTCCGGCTTCCTCCCACAGTCCAGAAACATGTTGAGGTTAATTGGTGATTGTAAATTGTCCGTAGGTGTGAATGTGAGTGTGCTTGGTTGTCTGTCTCTAAGTGTAGCCCTGTGATAGACTGGTGACCTGTCCAGGTGAACCTGCCTTCACCCTGAGTCAGCTGGGATAGACTCCAGCCCCCCGCGACCCTAATGAGGATTAAGCGGTGCATAGATGATGGATGGATGGATTTGGACTGGAGGACCAGAGTACCCACGCTGCACATGCAAACACAGAAAGACTGGATCTTCTAGCTGTGAGGCGATGTTGCTATCCCCCATTCAGTCTAGTTGAAATTAAATATTTATCAGCAAACTCGTTTTTCTAGCTCCTCACTGGTGTGTTTCTCCTGAAGAAATGAAGAGTTCATTTGCAAAAACACTTAACACCGTTTTTGCAGATTTTCAGAAAACTTATTTTTTGGTTGTTTGCTTGAGATAAAATCAATCATTCAATCATCAAACATTTACTTTTAGATAAGAGAAGACCAAGATGCACAGCTGTTGTCAAGCATTTCATTGACAGAAAACAAAGATAGCAGGAGCTAGTAGAATACCTTGAGCTGATTATTATGGTTTATCAACTAGAGCTAGTTAAAATGGGTTAATATGCAACAGAGAGAAACCTGCACATGGACGATTTTTAACATGCAAGAGGAAGGAGAATCAGTGTTGGTAGGAACAACAATGAAACACAGTCAATTATGAAGTTGCTGTGTGCACTGTCAGAGACTCACTTTCTAGTTTATGCTCTTTTAAACTACATAAAATACACAATGATTAGCTGTGAATGTGCCTTTCTGTGTGTAATACACGTCTAAAGACTGTGATTATTGCTAAGATCTCTGCTTGTGTATTGTCAGTGCACCTTTCTCTTCTCCTTGATCAAATACACGCCGCTCAAATTCAACAACACCTACGAGTACCCCTGGTGGGGCTACGCTCTGGGAGGATTCTTCACTCTGTCCTCAACCCTCCTGGTTCCTGTGTGGATGGTTTACGCTGTGTGCGTCACTCCAGGAACACTGAAACAGGTACGATCGCACAAATAGGTCAGCGAGTTTGAAGAAATAAAAATTTGAAGGAACGTTGGGTCATCTCCGGCCAGGAACTTCTGTGGCCTTCATAACTTTGTAAACGAAATAAAAACACAGAATTTCAAACTGAGAAAGACACTGTTTTACGCGGCTGCTTTAGAAGGTCAGTGTCGACACTGAGCGCTGCCTGGATTTGATGTTTTTGGTAGTGTGTGATGGTTAAAGGTTCACATTCACCGACCGTCAGGCTGCCTGTTACCCCAGACAACCCTGTCAGCATGTGTCTTGTGTAAAAGTTGTTTTTTTCATTCTTTACATGTTGTTAGCAGATAGTTAGAACATGTTTTTGATGCAGCGAGACAGATAAGTCAAAGCTCTGTCACCAGTGAGGAGACAATGTGGCGGACAATGTGTGGAAGCTGCTCATATTCAGAGGTTCAAGGAAAGCAGCAAGAACTAATTAATACATTAAATAGCAAAATACACAGTTTAGTAGCTATCCACAGTATTGCACTCTGTATTGTCACTAAAGCACCTGCAATAGTAATAATTGAACACATTTTAAACCTCTTTAGCTATGATGAATCTCACTTTTTTGGATCAGAATTACGCAAAAGATAAATTCTCAGAATGACGAGGGACTTTCGCATGTTTTTTTCTGAGACGTTCCCTTTAGGTTCTATCCAATGTTTTGTCTGTCACTTGTTACCTGTTTTGTCTGAGTTTGTGTATTTGGTTCAATAAATTGTCAAAGTTGTGGTGTGAAAATATCTGTAAAAGAACAAAAGGATTACATTTATTTATGCTGTGGTTAGAATTAAAATGACTCGGTTGTGATTGAAGAACGGCTCGGTTGAAATTACTGCTTGATCTGGGTCAGGCAGCAATGTGGTGATGACAAAGAATAAATAAATACAGCGAGACAGAAATGAACAGCATTTATCTGAACAACAAAGTCCTCAATGGAGTTGGTAAAGCTGGGGATTGGAAGTATTTTGGGGGTTTTCTGGGCATCATTCAGCAAATATGACTTCCAAAATTCCAGCATATTCAAGTAGAGCAAACTCTGCACCTCTTCCTGGCACTGAACAGGTGAAACAGTATAAATAGAAGCTGAGAACAGGACGTGGTGGACCAGTGGATTAGACGGATGGATGTTCTTTGGTGAAGCCACAAATGAATGTTGACTTGTAACTTGATTATCAGTGCATGCTGGGTCCTTGTGTGGCAGGACGGGCTTAGAACAGAGCTGCAGGAGGAGGACTGTATTCTTCTTGTCCAGATTTCTGCCCACTGCAACTTTAACAATGTTGTTTTTGACTATTTACTGAAACAACAGATGCTGCTATTTGTCCTTGTGAGAGATGAAAACTGAAAGAAGTTAGCAGCAATGAAAAGGAAAGAATGCCGTCTGCTCTCCATTTATATGAAGTAAAATCTGGGTGTTGATTTGTTTCTGCATAGTTTACCCCATTTACTGATAACAAACTGTCCTTCTCTTGTATCACAGAGGCTGAAACGTCTGTGCACCCCATCGAAGGACTTACCTACTGCAACAAAGAAAAACCATGAAGCATTTCAGACTTTCACAGAGCTTCACACGCTGCGAACAACAAAAAGTCCCACTAGCACAGACGGCAAAACTCAGACACCATCTATTATTTAAACAGCAACGACGAGGAGGAATTCTACTTCATTTGTGTTTCCACTGGGAGTGAGCTTAACATTCCCTTGCTAACGCTACTTAACTTTGTCAGGGCATCTCTGAGTTCATCCATCACGTAAAACTGCTCTACTCGGACTATTTAGCATCTCAGGCGACCTTCATGTTGTCCTGTCTTCTCCGTGGAGGTTCCTGGATCACTGAGCACCTTGTGAAGAAGACCTGCAGACACGACTCACGACTGAAAAGAGCCCCCCAACTTCATAAAGCTCCTAAAAAGACACCGGAACTGATCATAAATCAACCGTAATGCAGAGAAAGGCAAAGCTGCACTCTACATTTTCTACATTCCTCGGCTGACGAGTGTCGGTTAACTTCAATCTGAGACTTTGATGTTTGAAGGACAAACGCTGCGATAACTTCTACCGTCTTGTTTGATTCTTGGTCAGACCTCCAAACATGATCCTGGTGAAGGAATCCTGTCCTTTCAGCTGAAAATTCTCTACTTTATTATCTGTTTTTATACTTTATTAAAAATCAAAAGACAAATATTGTTTTTTGTTGTTGGGAGGGTTGCACTCTTCATTGTGTCCAGCACCTGAGATGCTGAGGAACAAAAGAAAGGTTTTGGTTTCTTTGTGTTTTGTCAATGCTGCAAAGAACACACGTGAAAAACAGGCATATAAAACAGGTAACAGGCAATGCAGGTAAGAATTTGGAGGTGTGCTTTGCAGCTGTTTAGTAGGCTTCACAAGTAGAGCACACCTGCACGCCTGTAATACCTGAAACTGAGGGAACTGGCTCTACAGGTTGTAATCCAACACACTGAGAGCTCCCAGCCTTCATTACAGAATAATTGCAGAGTAAAATAAAGCTTCAGTGCTCGACTGTTTTACACTTTAAGTACAGGTTATTTAGGCTGCGTCAAAAAACATAGTACGGGCCCTGTTGTCACTGTAAGCACAAAGTATTACAGCTTTCCTCAGTCGCTTTGGTGCATTTCTCACATCACTGTTAACAGTTATTGCATTTCTTTAAACAATTAGTACAAACTGCAAAACCTAGTTGCTAACCTGCAAAAGTGTGTCACTCGCCAAAAGCATTTGCAATTTGTTGGAAGGAATGAGAAGCTGCTACGATGATGTGCACACATGACTAAATGTTGTGGAGGTTGAACCAGCAATTAAGAGAATTTAAATTCTGATCACAGAAATGTACCGAAGCAACTATAAAAAAAAACTGTGATTAATTAAATTAAGCTAGAATTTTGTAGTTTATCGTTTCATAGTAAGTACAATTCAAACACTACTTTTTTGCTTAAGGATCACTCGGTGTTCTTTCAGTTAAGCTCCCTGGTAACTGCAGAATTAAACACTCATCATGCAGAACCACCATTTTTAAAGGGCAGCTCATTTCTGGTGGGACTGGTATTGTTTCAAGATGATTTCCGGACACTTGCAGGCTCAAAACAGTCCTCACATTTGTCGTGTTATCATGAAAAAAGACCATAAAGCACCATAATTTAGATTTTATATTGTCAAAAGACCTTAAATAAAAGCTTTGGTGACTGTAGCAGCTGGACTTGTGCTGATAAGTAACACGTTAACACCAAAGAAACTGAACCTGGTGTTGCTTCCAGCGGCAGGCTGGCAAAGTGCAAAGTCTTCGCTTTAATTTAAAAGGGTTTACATCAGTATAAAAAAAAAAAAAAAACAGTGCACAAAATGGAGAAATTTATTTGTAAGTATTAGCAGAAACACATACTGTGAAAGCTTAACCTTTTCTCCTGATCATCATCTATTCCCAGTTTTGGCTTCCAGGCGGCGCTACAGTTCTGTATTCACAACATCCTGCTCACAACATCAGCAATCAGTAGTTATATACTGCATCTGTCTTATAGCATTCATGCTTTTTACACTGTTCATATCACTATTTATCTGTACCTGTAGATTTATATGATCTATTTTATATCGTATCCATGTCTGTATATCTATATATCAGTGTGCTCATAGAACTCTGTCTGTACTGTTCATTTTGTTTATAAGTACATTCGTGACTCGATAATCCGATCCTTAACAATCCAAAACCTGCTATCTGACAGGTTTTTAGGAAAAATTAACAGAACCCATGAAAAACAGCCTTAACATATCGACAGCCTTTGATTCACAGATAAGGATAACAGAGTATTATCTGACTGAACAATCCCACAGATTGGCAACGTTCAGACTAGGGCCCGACCGATATGGATTTTTTGAGGCTGATGCCGATTCTGATATTTGGCATAAAAAAACAAAACAAAACAAAACAAAAATTTTGATAACCGATTAATCGACTCGTTAATTGAAAAATATATATATAATGAATAAAACAGCTTCTTTTTTGGTCCCTTAATGCTCACAACAACAAAGATATGAATCACAGGCAGCACATTTTACTGCTTTACAATACTTTGTCTTTTGTTTAACTTTACAACAGAGAGGAGTTTCAAGAACAAAAACATGCAGCAAAGCATTAAACATAATGTGCATCAGTAAAAACAAATGTTTTCCAAATGAATATGTCTGTAATGGTGGAATTTTATTTTAAATTTGCATTGTGCATTTTTCTTTCTATGGAGCATGAATGTAGCTACCAGCTGTGCTGATGAATTTATCTTTAGGTTTAGGCCGTAGGTTTATGCTGTATGTAAGCAACATAATGAGTGAACTTACTTGCAGAACATTATTTATGCAGCCCTCTGAAGTTCTGGACTCTCAAAGACTGTCTTTAAAGTTGATGAGAATAAGTTAATAAAAATGTATGTTAAATAAGTTAGCTTAAAAAGCTGGCCTTGGAGAATATTTGTGTTTTTACCAAATCAAATTGTACAAAATGAATGTAGGAAAGCGACTGTGACACTTAACAGCATTTACTGTTTTATGAGAAATTAAGAATATAAATACTAACATTAAAATTAAATATTAATTAATCGGCAAAACTCTGATGATGAGTATTTTGAAAAGGGCCAGGGAAGTAAGATATGAAATATACAAGCATTAGATATATTTTTAAAAAATCTATAGGAATTGTGCATCTACAATTTATAAACTTAAAAAGAAATGTTTTATGTGTAGTGATATGAAAATATGATGTGGTAAATATATATAGAAGGACCAGACCTGCGTCTGGCAGCCTTCAGACTTTACAACCTGTATGTTTGTGTTATATTTTTTATTTTAGTTAGCACAGTACTTGTAACATATTAGTTTTTTAACATTGGTAGCCTTGTTGCTAACTTACAGCTTTAATTTAGCTTCATGTGACATTTTTCTACAGAACTGATGAAGCTCGCAGCTGCGCTGTGGAAACGTGTCTTCTGATTTGATGACACGTTGCTAGGCAACGCTGTTCTCCGCCGGAGGTCGTGGCTTGGTCAAAGCTAAAGTTAAAACCAACTGTAGACGTGTTGTATATATAAAAAACTAGCACAACAAAAAATGGCATTCAGTGCTGAGTCGATTAAACCTCCGCTACAAGAGCAAACAACGGAGCTGAAGCGTAAAATCCAACTACTGGGTAAGTTTGTGTTCGGTTCATGCTAAAGGAAGCTAGCGAGCTAGCAGGTAGCCAGAACGAACTAGCTAACCGTTAGCTGCCATGATGAGCGATGAACTGATTTTTAATGGACGTAACGAACAGAAAAGGCAGCTAAATATAGGCTGTCATTTTCGACCATTTCTACATACTCTTGATGTGATGATTAAATATGTCCTCTAGAGAGCGACAGAGCTACATACTACGAGAGCACCCAGTCCAGCATCAAGAAGAACAAACAGTCCATCCTCCAGCTGAGGCAGCAGAACAAGGAGCTGCGCAGGAGGCTGGCTGAAGCTAATGCTGTAAGTAGAGCGGACTCTTCTTTAACATGAGGTTCATTTCCCTTCTCTCTGCTTTTTGTTGTTGTCATTAATAATAATTAATTATATTAGCAATAATAGTAATTATTATTAATAATAATTGTATGGTATGGAGTAGTGACAGTAACCAAATTTTTTTTAATTAAAAAAAATTTAAATAAAAAAAAATTAAAAGTAAAAATAATAATAATAATAAAATGATAAAAAGTAAATAAATTTAAATAAATATTATTTATATTATTTGTCTTTGTTTCTACTTTTATTAGCCTTTTCTTTTACGGATTCATTTTTGATTCATATTGCTTTATATTGCCACATTACTTATTTTGTATTTTATTTATTCTTCTTTTTATCCCCCCATTTATTTTTAATTTTTTTTTTATTGACTTATTTTGTAATTTGGCACTTACTATTCCCTAGTATGGTTCTTATTTAAATTTAACTTTAATTCTTCACTCCACAACATGTTTTGCTTCTGCTTTGCACTATTACAGTTATTTTTTATTATTAGTTACTTTCATTTTACTCTATATTTGTTGTTGTGTTGTTGCACCAACCCAGAAGAACAAATTCCTCGTGTTGTGTAAACTACACCTGGCAATAAATCTGATTCTGATTCTGAATCTGAATCTCAATCATAGAAACAACTTAATTTCTTCAGAATCAACTTTATTGGTGTACACATGCACAAAACACTTACACATTAATTTTTTACAAGTGCAACAAGTTGATGAAGGAAAATAAGTGTATATTCTGTTGATACAGAAGTAGACATAAATACAGCAGGGTAATTGAGTCTTTATCTGAACGGTTTTTGGAATTAAAATAATAATAGGCATGTAATTAGGGTTGGAGTTTGGGTTTTGGGTCTGCTGTAGTTTTGTTCTTGTTTGTCTCTTTCCCTTTAGGGTGATGAACAAATCATTAAAGTGGCCTTTCACAACAGAGGCGTGGAGAAGAATGCCTACCGCAACCTGTCAACACAGGTGAGAGGAAATCAATGTGCACACCTCAGCTAGTTTTGCTATAAAAAAAAAAAAAGACAAATATTTATCATGAAAAGTGTTCACAGATATTAGTTAGCAGCCTGTTCTAACTATTTAGATTACTAGCGGTATGTATACAGTTCTTTCCAACTCTATTTGCTCAAAAACACTGTGTTTTTCTCAGGAGGCTGCCACAACGCTGGACCACAGGGTGATGTCCAAGAGGAAGCGTCTAAACGCCCTGAAGGCCACCACCCAGACCAACCAGCGCCGCCTTGAAGAGCTGAATATGAAGTACAGGAGACTGAAATCCGAGGGCAGTGGTGGGACAGCATCTGCTGACATTCGCAATCTCAAGGAAGAAGAAGATGCCATGGTAGTTACCTCTCTGACTCTGACAAATATGAGTATCTTTGTGTTTCTTTGGTCATTGGAGGTAATGTTATTTACAGTGCACTGAAAGACAAGAACACACAGAGGTTAAAAAAAAAACAAAAAACTGTAAGGGATGATTTGTGTCCATTTGTGTGTGTCTTCAGGATCTGTTGGTGCTGGACAACAGGCTGGAGAAAACCCAGCTGAACGGCAAAGAGGCTAAGAACATTATGAGTCACTATTTAAACGCCAAAAGTCGCTTGCAGGTAAGTCCAGCATGCACATTTTTAGCTTTTTAGCCTTAAAATAATGCTTTATTCCAATGAAACTCATCTTCATGCGCTGGGCACTTTACCGGATTTGCTTTGTTCACTGCAGCCTGCAGGTATGATTTAGTACCTGCAAAGCAGCCCTCAGCAGAGGCGTGCATTAGAGTGAAAGCACTTGTGTTTGATCAGACTGTCAGATACTCTTTGTAGCGCACCGCCATGTAAAGGCCTGTGCTATGACACATTGTTGTGCCTTTGATACGGGACTCTGTGTTTGTGGTCTGTAAACGTCAAGAGAGACGTCCACAGCGGTACAGTACTTCCCTGACCTGTCTCGGACATCCAGTCTGCAGTCACCCTCAAATCACTTCAAGTTATCGCCTGTTGTATTCATTTATTGTACCCTGGTTGATATGAGGACACTCACGGTCACCATAGTAACAAGTGCAGTAAATAATAAATACTGCCAACACTCCCTGAGCAGCCACTTTGTCAGAAATACGTCAGAAGACCTTTTTTTTTCTTCTCAGCTTGGTTGCCATTGTTTTGCAGCCGGTGGCAGCAGTTTACAGTCAAACAGACTCGTGTCGTAGGTCGGCATTTTGAATCCAGGGCAGGAAGCACAGATTTTACTGCTAACAATGAAAACTAGCACGTTCACATGGGACCTAAAAACATTCAAATTCTAGTAACAGACACTGGTTCTGATTTGCTAACAGTTGTACAAAGTATCCCATTGAAGATTCTCGTTTAGAAATGTGGCTGTTGTGTTGTTGCATATATACCAACAGATCACTTTATTAGGTACAGCTGCAAAATGTAATGCAATCCAATCTATGTCATAACTTGTACTTCTACGAAGCATCTACACTTTCAGTTTTTGTTGACGTCAAATAAAGATAATGCTGCTTTCTGTACTTTCTAATTAGATCACAGTGAATTGTTGTGGTATACTAGACTGCATTACATTTAAAATTTCCTAAAGTTTGACCTGTTTACCTGATGAAGCAGCCGCTGTGTGTGTGTATCATATGTAGCTTCAGCTTTAATTTCAAGATCTCAGTCAAGTAATTCACATTTGCCTCCTTTTTCACTTCATCGATCCATGCCTCCTGTTCTCTCGCTTTTCCACCTTCATCACTTCAGGACGAAAGTCTGACTTTTGAGGGCCAGTTGGACAGCCTGGAAGCAGAAATCCTGAAGCACAGAGAGGAGCATCAGAAGTTGCAGGTCATCAATAATGACGCCCAGCTCTCCAGAAAAGCCACTGAGGTGATGGGCAACCTTCTCTGCTATGAGTTTACAACATGCATGTTTCTAGTTTGTAAGAAGGATCATCGAGTCAGCGTTGCTGTCATTACTGCTCTTAGAAATGATCTGGGTCACATGTATAGCAGCTGCAAGTGTTCAGCAACCTGACTTCTTCATGACGCATTGTGAAAACAGTATGTTTTCCCAAAACAATCTTGTTTTCTGTCCTTTTTTAACAAGATCATTGTGAATGAGGGTGCCATGTCTGTCCACACCTGCCTCTGATGTTCATAAAAATCCTTCTCTTCTAAATTTATAAGCAATACAACAGTGCTGTCATACCAGCATTCTGTTTGTCTCACTGTTTTCTTCCCTCGTTTCCTTCTCTGCTCTTCCATCACTCCTACTCGTTTTTCTTTGTTGCAGGCCGGGTTACAGCAGCTGGAGGAATCGCTCTTCAAGGAACGTAAGGAGAGAGAGCGTCTCAAAACAAGTTACACGAAAAAGGCTGAGGAGCTCAAAGCCCAGGCTGAAAAAGCCGACAGACGGGTGAGATGAATTTTAGTTTTTTTCAAACATGCTGTCGGCCATCTCTAAAATCAAATGTACCTTGTATATTCATTCTGAACAGGCACATTTGAAGTACAATGTCAGCTGTTACAGAGAGAAGGAGAGGGAGAGGGACGGGGATAATGGATCATATTTTCAGTTTCATAAACAGTTGAGTGACAAATTAAAAAAACACATGAAGTAGATTTGGAAAATTACGGGTGATGGTGCACGTGGACAAGCTTCATCTGAAAGATGTAGGAAGACATCAGTTTGGACAGACCATAAATCCAGCTTCAGCACGCTCACCGGCCATGAAAATCTTAATGACTTAAAGTACAGTAACCACAGAAGGGCCAAAAACACCCTCAGTACTGTCGGATCTTTGGCAAAAAATATGATGTGATTCAAAACAAAGCCGCTCTGTAGAACGAGAAACACTGATTTACATTTGGAGCCGTTGCTACGCACAGGTCCAGAGAACAATTATCCAGCCGGATGAACTGAGCAGCGAAGCGCCACACAGCACCACCAGGATGGCAGGCGAGGAGGAGAAAGTCATGTCCACCTTTGAGGAGGCCTTCAGACGCAACAAGGAGGCCGCCGAGGTCACAGATTCACAGGTATGGGTGCGGAAAAAAAGGATGTAATAAATCTGCTCTGTGCGATCCGAGATGAGCTTTTCATGTGGTTGCTGATTGACTTTTTTGGTCTGTCGTGGTCATAGGAGATAGTGGATCCCATTACTTCTCAGGGGGAGACACGTCAGCATCTGGAGAAGCTGAAGAAGGAGAACGAGGAGGTCCTGGTGCAGCTGAAGCAGCAGAAGGAGCTTTTGAACCAAGACTTTGAAAATATAAAATATTCAGGGGGGGTTAAATTCTCCAGGTGAGACCCAAATGCAACCCACTCATTTAACAGATTTAACAGATTCTCCAGTCTGTAATGTAGTTAAGTACACGTCAGTGATAAGCCTTAGAATTAGTTCAGTTTGACTTCTCTGTCCATATGCGGGCTCCCACTTTCTTGAATGTGTGAGCACTTTCTGTTTCTCTCTTCTCGTTCCACTGCTGCTTCTGATATCAAAGAATTTACTTCTATTGCTGCTGCACCAAAGTCACAAAGTTGGGCAGCATCCACCCCCATCCAGTTCTAGCTGAGAGGAGGTCGGGCCGGCACTGGTTGAGCCACCTTCTGTCGGCCTGAATGGTTCTCAGACGGTCACGGTGCCATTTGTGAGTGCAGCTGTGCAATACCGATTCTCAAGCCTCTCCTCTTTCTGTGTGGTTTTATTAGTGATCAGCAGACGTTGGAAGAGTGTGAGCAGCAGCTACAGGCTGAGCAGCAGAGGTGTAATGCAGGCAAAGAGCGCCTGCACGGGCTCGTGAAAGCTTTCAGCACCGCCCGACCCGCAGTCGAGCACCTGATAGACAAACTGCAACACATCACAGTGGTAAAAAAAACAAAACATCACAGCTACAACGTGTCCCATTTATGACCACAGCTCAAGTCTTTCATATTCCCAAAACTGATCAGTTGTCTTTTGCACTCTTCTTTCCCTAAAAATGTCTTCTGTTCCTCTTGCAGAGTGAAGACACAGTTGCTGGAGTGCATCCAGACTCTGATGTGTATGTGGTGGAGCTGATGACCCAGTTGGAGCTGAAATTGCAGGTACTGCAACAGGAGCTTCAAGGAAAGGATCTGGCAGCTATTAAGAAGGAGATGGAGGAAGAGGAGGTGAGACAAAACTTTACAAGTTCTCAGCAGGCATCACGGAAGCTTGAAATACAGGTTCTGGGTCTCGATAGAATATGCAAAACATTTGCACTGGCAGAGGTAATTCTCAGACTTGCGCAGGTTTTCGTACAATTATAGGTGTGGAAAGGGCACAGCAGACAATCAGATGAATAACACTGTATGTGGCATCCACAATTCACAGAGAAAATAGTTGTCTTTGATGAGATGCCTGTTGAAGGTCACCTGACCAGCACCGCTAACCGATGGCAGGAAAGGTGAAACGGCCCTGTGAGGAGTCAAGTGTCAGCTTGAACTCTCTTGTAAACCTACGTTACACAACCCGTGGCCGAGCGAGAACACACGAACGCTGCCGTGCTCGTTCAGCTTATCTGAATGGAAAGGCGGCCATGACAGCCACCTGAAGTGTTTGTTCTTCGTTGCTAACGCTCCACAGCCCCCTCTCTGTTTGAGAAAATGGGATGTGCACCACAGAAAGCATGCAACACTCCACCTGACGTTCACTGATGACATTGGTTTTACTCTCAGCTCCATTTCTGGAAGATCTTTCTTGCTAACGTAACTCTGAGCTGATCGTTTGAAAATACTGTTGTCATCTGAGCTGTTACATGACTAGAACATCAGTCTAGTACTCAGTGTTTGCTCTTGGCTCATGCAAATGACTATTTAGGGTCATATAGAATAGATAAAATGAATATCTACAGATACTTGCAGGGTCATTCACTCGATGTCATTTCTGAAGTCGCCTAAAACTAATTTAATTTCCTTGCGAATAAGAAAATTAAAAGCCAAACAACAAAACTAACATGAAGACCCAAACATCACAAACAGACCAACATAAAGTCAGACATCATGGAAAGTGCTTTGACTAAAGCAGAAAACACCTGTTGTTCTGGTGGGAGTCATTCACCGTTTTTCTTCTTTGTTCCACCGAGCAGTTCCATGTCAGGATCGAAGACAAGCTGCCGGAGTACAACACCCGAGTGCGACTGCCGGAGGATGAAGCGGCGGACCTCTTCACTGATGGTGAGTTTGCAGTTATTCACAGTAACACACGTAAACGATGTGAATCTGACTTTCTTTCACTCTTGGCGTCGCAGAGGACGCGAGCGGAGAGAGCGAGGCTAACATCATCTCACGTGAGGCTCTGAAACGTCAGTCCAAGCTGATCGCCGACGCCAACTTTAAGAGGAAGCCGTGGAAAAAGAAGAAGGGCAAGTTCTGATCCGGCAGGGTCAAGAAAAATAAATGCTCTGAACCAAAAGCGGACTCTAAAAGGGGCTCATTGCACAGTAAGGGGATGGCAAAGAGCCTATCAAAGGCCTGAGTTTTACCTCAACGATTATTTGTGTTACGTGTTTTAGCAGCTTAGTTCATCGTTGGCTGAAAACACAGATGGAAACAGATTTCTCTCTCGACATGTTGAAAGATGAAAGTTGACATTTCTTAGCTGATATTCACGAGTTGATGCGTTTGTACGTTACTGTATCGGTGCGTTTGTTTTGACAACAGTGATGTTCTCTGTTGCACCAGCACTCGTTTCTCTGCCTGTTATTCACTGTTCACATTTCTTTTTTCCCTTTACAATAAAATGCTGCATAATACTGGGAGAAACTCGTCTTTGCAGGCATCTCAGACGTTGTTCTACCTCTTTGCTCCTCAGCTGGAGACAGTTCTTGGATGTCAGGTTGGTTCTAATTATTGGCAGCAGAACAATAAATCTGTCAGAAGTTAAAGTCTCTGGTGTGAACGTCTCTGTCTTTAGTCGTGTGACACCTCATGTGGTTACGGCAGCAGCGGTGATGGATTGACTCAACCAGACTGACGACTCTCCAACCAGTTTCCTGGAATACAGCTGTTGGGTTGTCTAGTGTGTTCTGTGAAGGTTAGAATAAGAGCAACTGAGTCGTAGCATCATCTGCAGGAGTCTCCTTTTGTAAATGTAGTTCTTAAGTGTTCCTGTCGTGTCTATTTCAAAAAATCAGCTATTAGAGCCTGGCCTGTGAGATGTTTTGGAAGTTAGCATGAGGGTAAATATGGGATTTGGAGCTATATAAATACATCTGAATTGAAAAGGGTGCTGCAAGGTGGCTCGGTGGTTAGCATCGTTGCTTTGCAGCTAGAAGGTCGGCGGTTCGAGTCCCGGTGAGGACACCCGGGATCTTTCTACGTGGAGTCTCCATGTTCTCCCCGTGCAGCGTGGGTTCTCTCCGGGTTCTCCGGCTTCCTCCCACAGTCCAGAAACATGTTGAGGTTAATTGGTGATTCTAAATTGTCCGTAGGTGTGAATGTGAGTGTGCTTGGTTGTCTGTCTCTAAGTGTAGCCCTGTGATAGACTGGTTACCTGTCCAGGTGAACCTGCCTTCACCCTGAGTCAGCTGGGATAGACTCCAGCCCCCCATGACCCTAGTGAGGATGAAGCGGTGTATAGATGATGGATGGATGGGTTTACAGATTTTTGCTCCTCAGTTGCGAAATTATATTCATGCTCCCAAGTAACGTGTCCCCTTTTCATCCTGTTTGTTTATAATCTGAATTTTGTGGGTACGATGCTGTTTTGGGAGATCTTGAGGTCCATTGAACCTCCTTGTTTAGTCTTGGAAGCAAAGAAATGTAAAGTGAAGTAAGTAAAGTGACCCACATCGACTCTGACTCCGCCAGTTGAGGAACCTGCCACAGGAGCTGCTGAAACAGTTCTACTCAGCAGTCTGTCCTGTGCTCATCTTTGACTGTCTGGTTCGGTTCTGCTACCAAATCAGACATAAGGAGACTGCAACGGACAGTCAGGACTGCTGAGAGAATCGTCAGCACCCCCCTGCCCTCCCTCCAGGACCTGGACTTCTCCAGAGTGAGGAAAAGGGGCAGGAAAAATCCTCAAGGACCCCTTTCACCCAGGTCATCACCTCTTTGACCTGCTGCCCTCCAGCCGGCGCTTCAGGTCTCTCAGCACCAGAACATCCCGGCACTGGAGCAGCTTCTTCCCTCATGACCAGTCAGTAAACCACTAACCTGTTGCACTACCTCTGTGCATCACCATCACACGTGCAGTTCCTCAACTCCATGTGCAATATTGTAATTCAAACTGTTTCCTAATTTATTACTCGGTTTATGTCTCTTTTCACAGTTCTTTATATTTACGTAGTACTTGTAAACTTTTCTTTTACGTGGTTTATTTAGAATTTTTCACATCTAGATTTCTAGATTTACTCCTGTCTTGTTATTGTTGGGTACCGGTCTCATTCACCAAAGTCCTCGTATGTGCAAGCTCACTTGGCAATAAAAAGCTTCTAATTCTGAAATTAGGTTATTATAAGTACTGTGTGTGTGTTAACTGCAGCAAACAGCCAAGAATTAACGCTAGACTTGTACAAATATGTGACTGGAGGACTGGACACTGATCAACAAATGTGATGTGTTCAATAGATCTGGATTTAGATCAGTCGTCTCCTGTGAAACCTTTATGAGGAAAACGTTTTTGGCTTTAGGTTGGTCTGTAGCTGCTTTATTTTATTTTATTTATTGTATTTTATTTTATGTATTGTTTCTGATGCTCTGTATTTCAGCTGTTGCTCCCCTGTTTTAATAATTTATTGCCTTTGTCATTATTGTTTTTGTTTATAGGTTGTTTTGTTTTTGTTTTTGTTTTTAAACTGATTTCTACTAAAATATGAACACTGAAACTCAAAGTGACACATATTCCAGGAGCTCATGTTAGGTTTAAAGCAAAACAAACAAACAAAAAAAATACACGTGGTTGATGAATAAGTTGTAAATCACCTAAATACCAGGTAATAGGTATAAAACAAACCCTCATATACAACACATACAGCTATGTGCAGAACAGAACTGCTTCCACTATGATCCATTTGCTGAGTGAACTGTCCTGAGCGGTTTTTAACGACCACCAGAGGGCGCTTCAGCTGCAGACTCAGACGTCCAATCAGTGTCAACTTTGCTTTGACCCCCCAGATCACATGGAGCTCAGGAAGTTCCCACGCAGGAGTCTGTTCTGCTGTTGCAGCACATCCCCGCTGAGCGTGAAGATGATGGCTGTGAGGATGTTAGTTCCTGTTTCCTGTCTGTGCAGTGATGCTCAGCGACACGAATATGTGTCTGTTTGCCACTTTTTCCTCATTTATTTCATCATATTAGGCCATATTTTAATGCATATCTTTAATTTCCTGAGTGAAGTTATTAAACATGGAGGGAAAAACTTACATAGACATGGTTTTACGTAACAGTTGGGTAACAAACAGGCCGAGGCGGGTGCTGATGGGCTAATAGCAGCACAATAGAGGGAATGCTGCTGCCTCGGTCCACTGACATCTGTTGGCTGAACTGTCACATTGCACAGAAGTACAGGAGGCAGTGTGAAGTGTGGTTCAATATCTAGTCTGTAAACGGTGACATACAGGCAAACAGGAACTTCTCAGTCTGATGCAGTGTCAAAGAAGTCGAATCAGCACCTTTCTGATATGATATTCAATCATCAGCTGGACTCTAAACGTAATAAAAGGGAGGGTTTAATGCAGGGCTGGTGTGCAAGGCTGCTTCAGTTTTAGGCTAAATGCAAGTGACAAGTGTCTAGATAGCACGTCCAGATATTAAAATATGATAAGGAGTGTAAAACAGATATTATTTACACCTCTGTCAGGGTCACATGGCAGCTACATGGATAGTAAATGATGACAAGATGAAGGTTTAAAAGACTGTTTCTGTGCAATATTAAAGAATCTGAGTCTAAATGTTGTTAACAGACCCGTGATACCACGAGACCTGTGTAGGAAATATATGAAGAGTTCTTTTGTAAAAACAGATAACTCCATTTTTGTAGATTTTCAGAAAACTTGTGTTTTTTTATTGTTTGCTTGAGAGAATATCAATCAAACTGAAGCTGAGCGGATTTGACTCAGTAGAAATGACATGAGAAAAATAATCCATGTTATTTGCAATTATTTATTTATATTTCTCATATATCCACAGTGTTCTTACCTCTACAGTGCAATATGTTTATTCCACCATTTGGCTGCTCATTCCTAACTGTATATACTTCCTACTGTATATATTGTTATTTGTCTTTTTTTTATACTTGTATTTTGCACCACTGGAGTTGTCTTTTAATTTCGTTGTACTCTGTGTTTGATGACAATAAAGGCATTCTATTCTTCTGCTGATATTGTCTCAGGTAGACGATGGAAAAGTCTGAAGGTTTATGAATGATCTGTTTTTGCAAGCAAACTCTTCCTACCACTGCATGACTGTGCTTCAGAACTACAGCATGACTATTAATGACAATACAGGACTGTACTGTGACATGATCAGAATATAAGAATGTGTGGAATACTGAATAATGTCGAGGACTGATTATGATTTACAGTATCAGTGGGTTGCAATATGAGGAATATATGTTAGGAGATGTTAATCCTCGACACACACGAGTGTCTCGACCTCTCAGGAAGCGAGGATTAGGACGGCGCTGATCTGCTCAGGCGGCACAAGGGCTGCGTGACAACAGGCCGGGGAGAAAGTGTTCACCTATTTCATGTTCGTCCTGCAATAATTGGACACTTTCACAGGAGCTTCAGTTTCAGTCTTTGCAATCCCACCCTCCAAAAACTCTTTTTATGAAGGAATCAACTGTCAGGATTAATTTACATACACGTCAAAACATTTTCATGTTTTCAGTGAGGAGCAGCAGCGATCTCTCTGTTTTCTCAGGACTCCTGCGACTGCTGTGTGAAACATTTTAGATTTTTTTTTGTGTGTGTGTGGATTATGCAACAGTTATCTAACCATCAAAGCATCATATCTATTAATTTACTTCTATCCTCGATACGTGGGACCGAAATATAAAAGGAGAACAAGAGATTGCGTACATTTCAATCATTTTGACTCATAACTTGGGTTTATGTCACCTGCTCTCCAGGTGAGAATCCATTTTGCATTAATGAGCTCTCTTTAAACTCTTTGTGCGTTTATATACATTTTAAAAATGACTCCTCTCTTGTGTGATGAGTTTATAGATGCAACAACACCAGAACCTTTCTCTGCACATCTTGCCACAAACAGTTTCAGAACCATCACCATCTCCACATACGACTGATATCCTAATTTACTTTTACACAACTAAACTATGTAAGATGAAGCCACTGCAGAAGCCTTTCTAAAACGATAGCAGCCTTCGTCATACTTTGGCTTGCTGACACTTGATGTGTAATGATCTAGATCGTCGCTCATATAATGTGACCCACTGACAGATTAGTTACGGTTCCTGTTTGCTTCCTGTTACACTTTCAGCCTGACCTGCACTAGAGTGTGTTAAGTACCTGTAACTGCAAAGCAGAAAGCTGATCCCAATTAACCGTTGTTTACGTGTCACTCTGGGCACGCAGCCGTCACGGTGCTCATCTAAGCTTTTTTGGACTTCTCACCTGCCTCGGGCTTTTAATATAAATCTCATTTAGTGCTCAGCGCTCATATCCCTATTGTGGCAGATGCCCCAGAACAAGATCCTCACTTTGACCTTCCAAATGGTTATCTATCTATCTATCTATCTATCTATCTATCTATCTATCTATCTATCTATCTATCTATCT
>NW_007577741.1:895312-916280 GCF_000690725.1 Stegastes partitus
TAGTTTACACCGACTACAACAGGAGGGTAAATTGTTTGAATTACTCTGTGCTGATCTTTTACATTTAAAAATAAGAAAGACAAGATTTAAATCACAAAGATAAACAGTGAATATTAATATATTCTGTCTCTTAAACAGAAATATCTCATTGTTAATAATAATAATAAAAAACCCACAAAGGGAAAAACGTGACAGGAAACGTTTGACCTTCATTCTCTGCCCTAACAGAACCGGACCAATGGAGTCAGTGCGAGGCCGCGGTAATCACTTTTGACGACTATGTGAGCTGAAGGAGAAGCCCGCCCTGACTCCCAGACAACCTACTTAACACCTCCGACTTGCGTAGAAGGCGTGAATCCAATTTGTGAAGATTGAAGATTAGAAAGGGACAAACCCCTCCGGTTTAACAGCTTGCTAGTGACAATTTTTGGATTCTAAGCGGATGAACACAAGCTCCTTGGTCTGGAAATCCCACTTGTGGGAATTGGCATACTTATGAAAGCTGTGTGACAGATGGTTTCCTGTTGGTACATCCAGGACACTCCCATAAGTGATCGTCCTATCATTAGAATTTGATCACTTTCTCACCCAATGTCAGCGGTTTGAACGCCGGGTGCAAAGAAACGTCATTTTTTGGGGGATATGACGGAGTTTAATTCAGTTACTTTAAATGCACTACAAAGGAAGAAGGAAGCTTTTTATTAAGTTCTCAAAACAGCAAAGCAAAAAGCAAGAAGACGTACGCCTGGACGGTCAATAAACTCAAATACAATAAACTTGCTTTTTTTTTTTTTTTTACTTTGTCACTTTGCCTAAAATGTGACCCTGTCCAACAAGTATTGCTCATTTTTCATTAAATTTATTAATATTCATTGCACATTTCAGATAGCTTTCTACTTTACTCAATGCTAAACATTGTGATCCTCGAATAAAAATAGAAAGAAAAAAAAAACTTTCAAAGTCTTTCCTTTTATAATATTTCATACAACTGATTCAAATCACATTAACTGTGCTTTTAAAATTTCATGTGTTGTTGCTAGATGATGAAAAGATGCATATTTGCTCATAATGTTGTGTAAAATCTACATAAAAGTGAGCGACCTTTCTGTTATAAATCTCACAAGAATGAGCGACTAATAAATCTGCTTTTTACAGCGATGGTTTTGGCAATCATGAGACTTTACACATGAAGCGTAATTAAAAAATTAGAGGAGGAATTTTTCCTTGGCCCATATTCAGACCGGGGAATGTTGAGCATGTATAAAAATCATGTGGTGAATGTACGATGGCTGTACTCCTTCAAGGCTGTGTCAGTTAAAACAGACCTGCAATCCCACATACAGGAGCTCCTATAGGGTCTTTTTGACAAATCACAGAGTAATTCTGCAGCACACTGAGTCCACATTTTCCTTGTTTTTTCAGCAGGATCAAAGATTTCCATTGACTGTCCACAGTACAAGCATCATTTAAATCTTAAAATACTTAGTTCTGCATTTAGATCAAGAGTTTTGAAGCTCATTATGATGAAAGTATGGCTCTTAAATATTTATGTAATTATACAATAATCATATGGAGAGTGTAAACTCATTATTAGTTACTGTGTTCAACTTATGGAAAGTCTGTATAATATATGTGTTTTGAATTTCTTCAGTAATTAAACCAATTCTTAAAATTCAAAGATGTCAGTACAATGATATATCACACTTACATGTACATTGTTGTAGGATATGAGGCTTATTTTCATCCCATTTTTAAAAAACAAAAACAAAAAAAAAACACCAGGATTTTTAAGAAACAGAACAAACAGTTTATAAAATTTGAGAATAATCAGCTCCTAATGAGATCAGCACGACACTTTGATGAGGATCCATTTATTTGGTGGTTTTCATTTGATCTTTTGTGCAAAGATGTGATATTTATTCAAAAACTAAACCAAAAATGAAATGAAATGAATGAAATGAAATGAATGAAATGAAATGAAATGAATGAAATGAAAATGAAATGAAAAATACTTTATTCATCCCAGAAGGGAAATTCAATTTCAATTCAAAAATAAATAAATAAATAGGGTTTTGATGTTGATGTATTTCTGTCTTTTTTTGTATCGTCATTTAGAAAACTTCCAGAATTTAAAATATTTTGTTAGATTATTAATAATTACAGGCAGCATCAGTATAACGTGTGTGCACTGATTTCAATCACAAACTAAAGAGAGCACAGACCTGCACCTTTCCATGTTTTCAGTGATTTTGCCAAACCAGATCAAAATTTAAAGGCTTTCCATGTGCCCACGCTTCACGTCTCCACCAATCTCCTGGTGGTTTTTGCATAATCCTGATGACAGACAGACGGATGAGCAAACTGAGGGGAAAGGAAGCATAACCTGGTTATCTGAGGTAATAAGTCACGATTGCTACACAATTTAATGAGCTAATGAAATAAGCTTCTTTTTCTCATCAACACTGGACTATAATGGATTTACCTCAGGTGTTCCCAAACATGATTCATCACTAGACGGACCGTTTTACTCCAGCCACTAATCCATCTGTTCATCCATTATCTATACACCGCTTAATCTTCGCTGGGGCCGCGGGGCGATGGCTGGGACACCCTAGACGTGTTAGGGCCACATAAAAACAAACAAACACCTTCACTTCACACCTACAGACCATTTAGGGTCACCAATTAACCTAAGCGTGTCTCTGGACTGTGGGAAGAAGCTGGAGAGAACCCACGCTGCACAGGGAGAACAACACCACTCACAAAGGTCCTAATCAAACAACAGAGCCCCCAGACAGGAATCTATTTAAATCAGTATTAGGATACTATAGCTCAAAGCAGTTTCTGTTCAGTTTTGGTAAAATAAAGGCCCCGCACACAGGAGGAGCATGATCCTTTATGAACATGTCATTGTTTATTCTCTGTCTTGTGTCCAACTTCCACGAATAGATGAGTCTCATAAATGGATTAGTTGCAAATACTGTTAATGTAATTGACAAATAGAGCGAATAAATCTTCATCTGGTTAGTTAAAGTGGTATTAAGTCACTGACTTGTTAAAACACGTCTGTCATACCGAACAACCAAGACAACGAAGCTCCAAAGAAGACAAATGTGTGATATGATGCTTTAACCCTCAAGTCCTTCTTTTTTTAATTCACCTGAGAGAAAAAAAACCCAAATTCAACTGAATTCAGTTCATTTCAACACTGTGTATATAGTGCCTGATCATGATGTCAGTCATCTCAGGGCACTTCACTTGGTAAGTTCATGACCTTATAATATTAAAATCCCCCTTAAGCAGCCGTTTGGGAACTGGAGGGTCGGTACAGGCAGCGAAACGCCTCAAACCACAGACGACACAGCGTTAATGATGCAGTGGTGCCATATGAGAGGTTAGAATAGAGGAGAGGAGATCAGTGCAGCATGACAAGTCCCTCAGCAGCCCACGTCTACGGCAGGGAAACCAAAGGGAGGTTCAGCGTCAAAAAATAAACTTTGAAGGCAGATCTCAAACGAAGAGAGGGCGTCTGCCTCCTGAACCCAAACTGATTATTCGTTGACAGGAGAGAAGCCCAGTGCACGGACTAGCATGATTTTTTAACATTAGTCCGACACAGGATGTTACGAATTTTGACATAATTTTAAGATTTTACTGATTACTTTTAAAGCTTGCCAGGGCCTTGCCCCTGGCTATATTTTAGATATGTTAACCCCGTATATCCCCACAGGCAGCCTTAGATCCTGGGGTGGGTCCCTCCTGATCGTTCCAAAGTCAAGGCTCAAATCCAAAGACCTTTTCTGTGAGGGCCCCTCGGCTTTGGAACGACCTGCCTGAAGAAATGAAGCTCGCAGATTCAGCATCTTCTTTGAAATCACTTCTTAAAACCCACTTTTATAGACTCGCTTTTGAGTGATGTTCTCTTTTATTTCTCTTTTAGATTTTTTCTTTTCCCTTTTATATCAGTACTGCCTGCTGAACTTCTCTCTTTCTTGATCTACTTTTATCTTCAGCTTTTATCTTAATTCCTCTCTGTGATGTCGTCTTTCTAATCAGTTTCACCAGTTTTATTTTAATACACCTCCAATAGTGAGCCAGCCTGTTCTTTTTCATTTCTATTGTTTTTATTATTTTGAGTGTTTGCCTGCACTTTTTATACGTGTTGTTTTCCTGTTACCTTGTCTCACTGAGTGTTGTATTTCTTTATTATGTAAAAGCACTTTGTGAAGTCTCTTCTTAAAGGTGCTATACAAATAAAATTTATTATTATTATATTAAATAAGATTGCGCAGGAAGGACGTCCTAGAAACTTGTCTTATGTGTGAGTTACACAGAGAGTGACAGTGGGGTCAGGTACTCTGTTCCTGAGGTGTCCAGTAAAAATGTTTGACTCTGATTTGCTTTGTTTGTCCTCATAGTAAATACAGTTGAGCTTCATCTGCAGTGAACACGAGTGGCATGGAAGGATGCTGTTGTTTATTGAGTAGCGACGATGTGAAGATGATGAAGAAATTCTCTGCTGTCTCATTGGTATATAAAAAAGTTTATTTAAACAAGTACAATATCTCCTGTGACACCCAAAAAGAATCACCCTCCAGAACAAACTCCTGACTTATGTACAGGGGTGTTAAAGCTCAGACAGAACAGAGGGTTCATAACAGGAGATCAGACACAGAGGAGCAGGATTCTTTAACCAAAGAATCTCCAGCAGCACCAAAACATTTGTCCAGGACCTCGATGCCGCGATATGAAGTGAACAGAGGATTACTGTAGCTGGTTAGTAGCTCGTGAGCCAGCGTTCACGAGTAGCCAATCACTGGTAGAAACTTGTTAAACAGTGCTTAGCAGACTTTTTAGACCACCTGTTTCATTTGTTAAGCATATAAATAAATATATATATATACTGTTGCCCATAAGGCTGGAATAAAATATTGTTTTAACCTTAAATGGTTGTGATAATACGATTTATTCTTGATAGATAAAGTGTGTATCTCCTCAAAATTTTATTAGCATCGCAGTACACATACAACACACATCACAGTAAACGTTACGGAGCTTCACACCGACACACACACTCGTCAGGCTGACTGAAGCGGGAAATGACAAGAAGTCAACAAGCTTTTCAAGTGTCACCTTTAACCCCTCTTGTCGGGTTTCTCGTGTTGATTTCAGCTCATGTATCATAAGAGGAGCAGCCACTTCAGGGATTCTGGCTCATACTAAAAATGCACAGAATCTTTTGGGATGAACGACCACCACAATTAACTTTTGCAAACTGTGTATTCAGGCTTAAACTAAAATGGGGGTATGGACAATAGGATTAAGGGTTTCAATTGTTTGGTCACTTTAACACATATTTGAGAGGATTTCATGCACTAGAATGTCCAATACTACTCTTTAAATGTTCCTCAGTCGCTAGTATTGAGTCTGGCCACCCCTGACATGGATCAATGCGTAAAGACATCGTAGCGTCCACCAGCTGGTTGATGGTGTCAATGGGCAGGACGTCCCACTCTTCGGTCAGATCCTGAAGCCAGAACTGGTTTCACCTGGCAACTGGGACTCAGCATGTAATCATTGCACCTGTTCAAGGTGAATACTGATGTGTTTAAATAGGAATAAAAATGTAGGAATGTGTCTGAAAACAAAAAATATTCCAACTTTAATGGCTTTAATGCCACTCAGCTCTCCACGTTTTACCATTTTGAATTTCCCTCGGAATTAGTAATTAAATTTAGTAAATTAGTAAAAGAAAGAAGAGCCAAATCAGAAGCCCCTGTATGTTGACATTAATTAAATTTGCCGTCGTTTGTTAATTAAGACGACAGCGCATTCAACCGAGACTCTAGTGACTCAGTTTAACTGCAGCAATTGGTTTAAAGGTCAACCGATGTGAGGTACAGACCAACAATAATGAGGTAATAGGTTCCCGGCTTGTCTAATTAAATAAGAACATGAGCCGCATTATCAGGCAAAGGAGTCAATGCACTTGAATTTCAAACCCAAATATGCAACCAGACCAGTTAGTTTACAGTTTTCACCAACTCGCTTTGAAGTATATGTGTGCTGTTAATTAAACCAGCGTAGATTAAGTTTGTGGTGACTTTGTGCTGTGTGTTTGCAAACTGGAATTAGAGCCGTTGAGCCTCTGAAGACACAGTACTGAAACGCTGCAGGGTTCACAGCAGCTCAATATATGATTAAAGGGTTTGAACAAACAGAAAAAAATAAAATTGCTTATTTTCCAGCACCACCGCTTTAACTTCAGTAAAAAAAAAAAAAAAAAGAGTATGCAGGGCAACAAAAAGCACACATGAACTGTGTTTATGTCATCTGGTGCAGCAAAAACAGCACCGCTTCTTCAAGGTACGCTCGTCCAAGGTTTTTTAAGACACTTGGCATGTAGGTTGTTTCCGCCTCTTGGAGAACTGGTCACACTTCCTCCGTGGATTTAAACAGTCTCGCTGTCTTTTTTATCTTCATGTAATCCCACACTGACCCCATGATATTCAGAGCTCTGAGGGGGCAATGCCATCTGCTGCAGGACTCCATGTTCTGCTTTTTACTGAGGATAAATTTAGGACCAGTGAGTCTGCAGAGTCATTGTAGTTTTTTTAGATATCATAGTTATCAATAAACTAATGCACCAGTGCTTCCACGTGCTTGTTGTGTTCACAAATCTGACAAAGATTAAGACATTTCATCAATGCTTTTATTTTATTTTAGTTTGTAGGTGCACAAAATCTTTTCAGGCATTTCTTTCTCATTTTTCTAAGTTCTTTTTGTGTTAAATTTCGGTTAAATGTTTGAGCGAGGCGATATCGATGCAGAGGGAAACAGACTTTCCAAATAAAGGAAAACAAAGGCTCTGGAACCATTTGTCTATATGCAAAACACAGCAGATGCAGTTATAAAGAAATTTCTATGAACATATCTGACAAGTTGCAAAGAACACATGAGTAACATGTTCACTAACAAAACGCTCAACCTTGCAGGACAATATTCACTCGTACAGTCTTATCCAACCTTTTGTAGCTGTGCTTAGGCACTTCAATCACTCTGGACTGCTTCATCAAAGAAAAAGTCCTCGAATCAAACGACAGGGTCTCTATTAAACTTCAGATTAATTTGCTGAGCGAGCACTCATCTGCAACATGCATTATGTTGTGCGTTCCTTGCAACGCTGCAAAACTAAACCTCAAAGACTTTCTGACACACAATAGAACAGTACATTGAACAATCCAGGCTTACAGCAGGGGAGAGTAAAAGCTGCTCGTTAGACTAACACTTGCAGACTTTAAGAGTATTAAACTAAGCTAAGGTAAATCTACTTGTCACTATAGCATTTCTGCAAAATACTATAACCTATAACCTAAGCATATATCGCTCCGTCTGTCATTTGCAGCAGCTTTGAATACTTCTACCCCAAAAGTGTTTTTCTGAGGGGGCAATGATTCTCAGTGACACAGCACTTGTTAGAAGACGCACGGCTTCAGCAGTAAAGAAGAAGCTCTCACGATGCTTTTTTCGAAGCTAAAAATAAGTTTGTTCTAAACATGTTAGAAGTATGTCTTCAAAAGCATCTCATATGGACTCTAATGACTTTCTGGGTTGAGACCTGTACAGTGATGATGGAGGCTTTACGCTTCTGTAAGTGGTTTATGTCAATGTGAATGAGTTGCTTCCTCCTGACGGTGACCAAAGTTCAATTAGTAGTGTTGTTAATAAACAGGAATGACTGTTGATCGTGTTTTCATCAGAAGCAAGGGCGTGTAAATGGCCGTGCAGCACACAAGAAGACAGCAAGAGAAGCTGCAGAAAACATTTCAGAGTTGTCTTCTTATTTTTGTCTCGTCTCTTTGTCCCTGAAAATGGTTTGACATGACGAGGGGGACTAATGACCCAATCATTCTCTGAGGATGTGAAAAGAGGGCACATCCTCAGCCCAATGTGCAGTTTAAAAACACAAGCAAAGCATCACCTGAGAAAGGTTGCAGGTTCCCCTATTAAAACATTATCATATCGCACTGTTGCCTGGTGCTGCTCCCTGAGAAAATGTGCAACAAGTTGAGACAGAATTAAAGATATAACATTTTGATTGAGTTTTATAATTTCACATCACCCACCGGTAGCTGTAAAAACAGCGTTGTACTTTTAAACAATCAAAAACTACATAAAAGTACTTTTTTATTTTAGCATCTTGTTTATTTTCACAATCCTGTGGTGCATTTGTAACTGACAGAGATAAAGAAAATGTTAGCTGCATCCCAACTAGACAGACAGAGATGTACTTAAAACAGACACTTTTCATGAGCCGTTAAATTAAAAGTGCTTTTTTCATTCTGAATTGTTCACACACATCACTTTTGGAGTGCATTTAACTGGAAAAAGGAGATCTCTTGCTGACAGGTAGGAATCTGTATCATGAGGGAGAAAAAAGCTTGTGCAGTTTTATCACTTTAAACAGCAGAACAAGCGTTTAGTGAAAGTTTTACCTTGAGGAAAAGTTCAAGACGGAAAAACCAAAGAGGAAACAAGTGGCACCGTCTTTCCGTCTCTCTCTCTCTACTGTTACGTGACCTTCACGATTCTGGGCCATTAATTAGTAAACATGTCCTAAAAAACTAAAAAAAAAAAAAAAAGAAAAGAAAAAGATCACAGAGTAACAAGTGATTATGCCATGAGATTATGGGCTGATTTCCCCGATCCTCTTAGCTCATCGTCTTATACTGCCCTTGGGGGCTATAAAACCATCGCTACTGAGTCAGACGTCAGAAGTAGGAGTGCAGACACTGCTGCCTTGACAGTCCTCCCAGATTATCCTGCTCTAGCCAGTCCAATCCTAACTTGAGAAGATGGAGAACGGCACAGAAGGCAAGAACTTCTACATCCCCATGAACAACAGGACGGGGCTTGTCAGGAGTCCTTTCGAATATTCACAGTACTACCTGGCAGATCCATGGCAATTCAAACTTTTGGCCTTGTACATGTTTTTCCTGATCTGCACTGGATTCCCCATCAACTTCCTGACACTGCTGGTCACGGCGCAGAACAAGAAGCTCCGACAGCCTCTCAACTTTATCCTGGTTAACTTGGCTGTGGCTGGACTCATCATGGTCGTCTTTGGATTCACAGTTACCATTTACTCTTGCCTCAACGGCTATTTCTCCATGGGACCCATGGCCTGCACTATCGAGGGATTCATGGCCACACTCGGAGGTAAACTTCAGCACAAACACTGCACTGCTTGTCTGAGGCTGTAAACGTGAATCAGCTCTGTTGTAACAGGACCTGAAGGTTCTCATCACAACTTGTGCTCTGCTTCTTTCAACAGGTCAAGTGTCTCTGTGGTCTCTCGTGGTTCTTGCCGTTGAGCGATACATCGTGGTCTGTAAACCCATGGGCAGCTTCAAATTCACAGCCACCCACTCTGCGATAGGCTGCGGCTTCACCTGGATGATGGCTTGTGCCTGTGCCGTTCCCCCTCTGTTCGGCTGGTCCAGGTAATTCCTCGACACGATCCTCTCCACATCTGGGGCATGGGCTAGCATCTCCCCATATCTCCAGCATTACTGAGATTTACAACACAGGTTAAATATATTATCTGCACCATGCAGGCATGCTGTCAAATGCAATGGATGATAATGATCCATAGCCTGGGTGTGCTCAGATTGAATTTTTTATTTTAGATAGATCATTTATTTAGCTAAAATAGGGGCTGCATGGTGGCTCAGTTGTTAGCACCGGTGAGGATGCCTGGGATCTTTCTGAGTTCTCCCAGGATCTTCCTCCCACAGCCCAAACACATGCTGAGGTTAACTAGTGATTCTAAATTGTCCGTAGACGTGAATGTGCTTGGTTGTCTCTCAGTGTAGCCCTGCGACAGATCGGCCATCTGCTCAGGTGTCCCCCTGCCGTCGCCCTGTGTGGGCTGGGATGGGCTCCCCCGCGACCCTAGGGAGGATTAAGCGGTGTACAGATAATGGACGGAGTTAAAATAGTTCAGCTTCATGTTTCGTACAGCTTGTCAGTTCATGGCGTTTACTCAGTGAAACATCCTTCTGCAAGTCATTCTTCAGATGCCAATTTTCAAGTGTTAAAGGAGAGTCAGAGCGTAAAACAGGAAAAAAGCTGAGCTACTCTCCGATGATGTTTAAAGAAGCATCTTTACCAAGCTGACACATGACTTGAATCCTCTTGAGAACAAAATACATGTTCTTCTGACAGCTGAAGCAGTACCAGAGAACGTCTATTGGTTTGCTCTGGGGTTTAATCGAGGCTTGTGCTGCTGAGTTGATTTAAACGTTTACAGCCTGTTTTATTTTTTGAGAACATTATGAAAGATTTGCAGGCAACCTTAAAATCCTTTTAGCCTTTGCAAACAGGATAGAGATGGATGTCTCCCTTCAACATGATATCTTTTGCTTCAACCAAAGCACCTCTACAAAACCTTTCTTGTATTTAGCAGACATCCCAGCAGCTCCCACAGGGAGACAGACAACCATTCAACTTCACACATATGAAGAACCAATGCAGACTCACAGATTAACTTTAGCTCTTAACGCTGTATGTCTTGTGTTCACAGGTACATCCCTGAGGGTATCCAGGTCTCATGCGGACCTGACTACTACACTCTGGCTCCAGGCTACAACAACGAATCCTATGTGATGTACATGTTCAGCTGCCACTTCTGTGTTCCAGTCTTCCTCATTTTCTTCACCTATGGCAGCCTTGTGCTGACAGTCAAAGCCGTAAGTGCAGTTTAGGTTCCTCCTACACTGTTTACTCATGCTGTCGTAGCACAACTCAGCCATTAACAGACGATGGTCTCATTTTCAGGCTGCAGCCCAGCAGCAGGACTCTGCATCCACCCAGAAGGCTGAGAAGGAAGTGACACGTATGTGCATCCTGATGGTGATGGGCTTCCTCTTTGCCTGGACCCCATATGCCAGCTTTGCCGCATGGATCTTTTTCAACAAGGGAGCTGCCTTCTCAGCCATCTCCATGGCCGTCCCTGCTTTCTTCTCAAAGAGCTCAGCTTTGTTCAATCCCATTATCTACATTCTGATGAACAAACAGGTCAGTGTATTATTATCCTGTCGCAAACCCCGATCTCAGCCGTGGCGTCAGCAGTTATGAACGGAGAGCATTAGTTCTCACTTTGAAAAGAAACAGAAATAGGTGACATTAATTGGAAGGAAAATGCTTTATTTGAGAAGTGTTTTTGATTAACTGAAAGTGAAATCAGCAGCTGCAACACACTGTGATGTGGCTATGAACAGAGAAGAATGTCTTTTATTTGTCTAACACTTTCTATGGTGATCAGTAAATAGCAGCTGAGCAGAGCAGATGAGCCAGATGTTTCACATTTTTGCTCATGTATGCATTGATTTGGAGATCCACAAAGAATTAGACAGAAAAACTTTTAACTCAATATGTGAATAATATGGTGATTTTTCATTTGCTTTAGCATGATCTCCTAATCAGGTTGTCTTCCTGTGAGATAAGCCCAATGTTGACATCTGGTGTTTGTCCTCCCTTCCAGTTCCGTAACTGCATGCTGAGCACTATTGGAATGGGCGGCATGGTGGAGGATGAGACCTCAGTATCTACCAGCAAGACAGAAGTCTCCTCCGTGTCCTAAGAATCATAACTCCACAACCCCAGACACCCTCCTACCTGATGTCCTCCTGATTCTGAACGGCTGTCCCGACATGGAAATAAGCAAATGGCTACACGCTCATCTGTTGTTCAACCAATGGACATTAATCTTGGCATACGGCCAGTGACAACGTTTTACTGTACACATTCTTAATTGTTGTGTGTGTCTGGCATAAAAACTGGACTCCAAAATGAAACACAGCCTGTATGTGTTTCGCAATTGCTTGTGAAATGTTTGGATGGATGAGTGGGTGCGAATCACCTTTGTATATTTATGACATGGAGAGGTTTGCATATTTGTTAGCTTCTGTCATAATATTCTGTAAATATTTTATAAAACAAAAAAAAGTGTAGAAAAATATATTAAATGCATGCATGAAAAGATTCACTGGTTGCTGTTTCCTTATTTTGCATTCAAAAACACACTGCACTGGGATTTTGATGTGACCTTTCTCTTCTTTTTTTAATGATTAAGAGGTAAACAATTAACACGAGTAACACTACAAGCATTACAGATAAATGTGCAGGACAGACTTTACTGAATGAGAGGTCAGTTCAGGAGCACTTCTTCAGAGTTTGAAAGAATATCGTAGGAGTAGGGGTTAGCAATAGTGATTTAATTCTTTTATCAATTCTAAATGGTAAAGTGAAGTATATTGCATAGTGCTGTTCGAGCCACTGTCTATTGATAATCAGAATTTCCCAAAACTAAAATCTCTAACACTTGAGAATAATACCATAATGAGTTGTTTCCAAGGTACTTGGCATGCAGGTTGTTTCAAGCACCTTAGAAAACTTGCCACAGCCCTCCTGTGGCTTTAAATTGTCTCAAGTGCTTCTGTCTCTTAATGTAATCCTCGACTAAGGCATTGTAGGTGGCATACCATCTGTGACAGACTCTGACCAGCCGCTAAAGATTGTTCCTCCTGACTGTACTAAACAACAGAAAGGCCTCGTCCAGATTATACTTGTTGTGACTTTATTGTTATTGGCTGACTATGTTAGGAATTTGACTTCAGGTACCTTCAGTGTGCTAAAACATTACAACAGTGTTTAGAAGACGTATATATGCAGTACTTAACAAACTTATTCGACCACCTGTCTTATTTGTTAAGCACTGTATCTATACAGTTGAAACCAGAAGTTTGCATCCACTGTATAAAAAGACATAAAAACTTTTCCTTCAGAGTCAGAAGTTTACATCCACTAAGATGCCTTCAATCTATTTGGGAAAGCCCAGATGATGATGTCATGGCTTTGGAAGCTCTTGATTGGTTAATTGACAACATCTGAGTTAATTGGAGGCACACCTCAAACACGCTGCTTCCTTTTGTGACAACGTGGAACATCTAAAGAAATCAGCCAAGATATCAGGAAGAGAACTGTGGACCTCCACAAGTCTGGTTCATCCTTGGGTACAATTTCCAGATGCCTGAAGGTTCCACGTTCATCTGTTTAAACAGTTCTATCAAGTATAACCACCATGGGAATGTCCAGCCATCATAGCACTCAGGAAGGAGACGGTTCTGTGTCCCAGAGATGAAGTGTTCTGGTGGAAATGTGCAAATCAACACCAGAACAGAAGCTAAAGACCTTGTGAAGATGCTGCTGAAGCTGGTCAGAGAGTCATTATCCACAGTGGAACCAGTCCTGGACCGACATGGGCTGGAAGGCTGCTCAGAGAAGAAGAAGACATCACTCCAGAAGGAACATCAAAAAGACAGATTACAGTTTGTAGATGCACACAGGGACAAAGAGCTTCATCAGTGGAGACATGTCCTGTGGTCAGATAGAACTAAAACTGTTTGACCTTAATGACCATCGGTACATCTGGAGGATAAAGGGGGAAGCTTGAAGCCTGAGAACACCATCCCAGCTGTGAAGCACGGGGGTGGCAGCATCATGCTGTGGAGGGACTGGTGCACTTCACACAATAGATGGCATCATGAGGAAAGAACATCATGTGGAGATACTGAAGCAACATCTCCAGACATCAGCCAGGATGTTAAAGCTTGGACACTAATGGGTCTTCAGATGGACAATGACCCTCAGCATAGCACCAGATTAGCTACAGAGAGGCTTCAGGACAACAGAGTCAGTGTTGTGGAGTGGCCATCACAAAGCCCTGATCTCCATCCTGGAGAACATTAGTGGAGCAAGGAGACCAACAAGCCTGATCCAGTTCCACCAGTTCTGTCAGGAGGAATGGGCCAGAACTCATCAGACTATGATGAGAAGCTTGTGGAAGGAAACCTAGAACGTTTGACCCAAGTCATAGAGTTTAAAGACAACGCTACCAAATACTAAAGAAATGGATGTAAACGTCTGACTTCGAAGAAAGTAATAAAAAAATCTCTCTCTCATCATTCTGGCATTTAGCAAATAGAAATAATGTTGGTAATCCTACCTGACCTAAAACAGGAAAAGTTTAGTCTGATTTAATGTCAGATAGTGAGAGAAAAAAGGGTTATATGTGTTTTCATGCAGTGTCTGTGAACTTCTGGTTTACTGTACATGTAGCCACTGGCTATGATCTACATGACGTAAGGGCTTCACTGTCTCTGTCTGCAACTACATATCATAATTTTCTTTTGTCAAGTATGGCGTGCCCCAGGGCTCGGTTTTGGAATATTTTTTTCCTTTTCTTCTTCATGTTCAAGTGTCGTGCTGAAGCTATGCTAACCTTCCCGTTCCGTCCTCTGAGCCGTGTTTGCTGAGTTTTTCTTTTTCTCTGAAACTGGTATATTCCAAACAAGAGATCAACGCATCAGTTCACTTGGAAAAGGGCATCAGCATCACCTGAAGATCCAGCTGAGCTCAGTGCACAGATAGTGAGAGGGAAAGATACGAGTCTTCAGAGCTTCAAGGGATTTCCCAGACATTTAATTTTCACACCACCAAGCAGCTGACAGAGTAAGACTAAATATGACACATGCCATAATGAGACCTAATGTGAGATTACTGAAATCATCCAGTGATGTGTCATGCGGATGCTTTACAGTGAATCAGAAGAGTCAACTCCCATCAAGTGAGAGCCAGCTCCTGACTTTTGGTTTTTTTCTGTTTTTTTGCTGCTCAGTTGATCAGCTCAGCTCATGGCAGAACTTTGTTTTGATTGGCAGCATGGCGGCCTTGTGGCCAATCACATGTGAGGATTTAGTGCCAAAGCTGATGTTATAATGGAGATGCGATGCTATCTTGAGGAGCCCCTCATCCAAAGAGCAGAAGACACACTGAGCTGGTGGCAGACCAGGGCCTCAGTCTTCCCCCACCTGGTGAAGGTGATGGAGGGGAGACAACATCTGCTCCCTCTGAGAGAGTCTTCTCAAAAACAGGGCAGATAATAACCCAGAGGAGGAACCACATCAGCCCAGACAAGCTGAGACGCTGAATTTTTTTGAATGCAAACCTGCACTAAGGACATACTGTTTGGTGTTTGAACGGAGTTTTGTTCTGTTTCTGTTCTGGTTCTGTTCTGTGGGTTTGTTTGCAGTGTTTTGTTCATTTGTTTTCATGTTGAATTAACATTAAAAGTTTGATTAAAATATTAAACAAAAGTAAGAATGTCTGCTTTTGTAATGTAAAAATACACAAAATTAGGCCATTATAAGGCTTCTCGTAAAAACACTAAATTCAAAAGGGTTTATCAACATACAAAGCATTCCTATTTGCCAAGTTAGGCTAAAATATGAGGCGACAGATGATCAAATCTAATTCAAATCAAATCAAGTTTATTGTCATGTTGCTGTACATGCACAGTAGCACAGGCCAGATGAGAAAGCATTTTTTCAAGATTGTTCAATCAGCAAGTTTTGCAGGATGCACGTCTGGGATAAGACACTAGATGTTCATCGTCGCTGTCTCCTGAAGGGGGCGCTGCATCCATGTCCATGATAATAAATGAAGAGCCGTCTGGGAGTCCAAAGAGCCGACTCTTCTTTGGGAGTCGTGCCTCAGGAGCCGGTGAACTTCCCATCACTAAAATCATCCTCCATGCCACAATGACATTATCTTTTTTCTTTAACTTGATTAGTTATTCATTTCATTTATTCATTTTTATTAAGTTATTAAATAGTTTGTCTTTTTCACGAGAAGCATAAAAGGACATTATTTGTAATTTTGCTATACATTCTTGTGATGCATGGTGATAACTGAAAACTGAATTTTGAATCTTAAAAAAGAAACCTACGTCTAACCAACTTACACACGATACTGAAAAGCAAATCAATTCTGCATTCACCCGCCATGCATGTTCTTGCAGCTTTATCTCCAGCTTTGGTTGCTGCAGCGGTGCTACTTTTAGTCAGCATTTAAAATCTTTCTATGACTCTAATATTATAGTTTGTCCTTTGTTTGTAAAATATGCAGCTCTGATGCCAGTAGACCTGTGTACGTCTGTGATTGGTCACCTGGTGCCTCTTTAATGCGAACATGCTCATAGCCAGGTTCAGAAACCCTCGGTTGACTTTCGGGGTTGATGAGCAGCTTTGGAGGACTACTTTTTCAAACTGTAGAATGAAAAGATATCTTGGGTATGTTGGACTTGCTTCGTATTCCAGTTCTGAACAAAAGTTTCCATACACTTATAAAGACCATATTTATCGCAGCAGCCTTAAGTTTTCGGTGCCTCCTATAACTCTAATGTCTTTGTCACAAAAACCAGTCATGCATTTTGTTTTTTTTTCATAGATTTATTATAAGTCTTCTGGAAATATGACAAAATCTTCTTGGTCAAAAATATACAAATGATCACTTTTGGTGATGTAGAAAGCTGTGTTCATCTTTTTTTTTTCTTTTAACATCTTGTGACTGATTATGATTGATGATATCCGGTGACGCCTTTGAACCAATTTAAATACACTAATTAGACTCAGCTAGAAACACCACAGTGTGAAAGTCTGAGGAGCTCAGCACAGCTCTGAAAAAGTAAACACTGACTGGAACAAATCAGGAAAGTCACTTGGAGCAATTTCATAGCAGATCCAGAAATGATCTGTGCAAATAATCAATTCTGGTAGTTTTGGGGTGAACCTGTGGTGCTATGCAGGTGCGTAATCGCTGTTTCCATATTTTATACTGAAGGAGAGCAGATTTGTTCTTTTTGTTAAATTAACTCCAAAAGGACTGGATGTACCAACACAGAGAACCTCCAGTCATGTGAACACAACAACTGTGAGCCGAGTGCCACAGCTTTGGGTCTGCTTGTGGTGATGTGCAGCGTTTGGTGTCTGCAGAACATAGTGGCCAGACTTATGGCCAAAACGTTCAGTTTTGGTTCCATCAAACAAAAGAAGCTTCTTCCGGTTGACCTCAGAGTCTGCCACATGCCTTTTGGTGAACTCCAGTTGAGCTTTTTTCCACAGTGACGGTCTCTTCACCAATTTCCCAGAAAGCTTTGACTGGTGACAACTTGGGCAGCAGCTGATATGAACAGTCTCTCCCATCTCAGCTGCTGAAGTCTCCTTCACAGGAGTCATTGGTGTCTCGGTGGCCTCCTTCACGAGTCTCTTTCTTGCCCAGTCACTCCGTTTTTGATGACAACCTCCTTTAGGCAGATTTACACATATTCCTTTCATTTCTTTATGATGGATTTAACCACACTCCCAAAGAAAAGTTCTTGTATCCATCCCCCAGACTTGTGCTTTTCAATAACCTTTTGCACCGAGTTCCTTGGATGTTCTTTTGTCCTCATGGTGTAGGTACATCCATGATTCACCACTGACTTGACCTTCCACAGACAGGTGTCTTTATACTACAGTCACTTGAGACACATTTACTGCACCCACATGATCTCTATCTCACTAACTGTATGACTTTTTAACATCACCTCGGGGTAAATACCTATGCAATCACTTATTTTTATATTTTCAACCAACTGACACTATTTTCATCACGATTCAATGTTTAAAAGCAACGGAAGGAGGAAGCAGCCACAGGAAGGTAAATACTTTTCTAGGGTGAAGTTCAGGTCATTTAATCTCGTCACCACCGTCACCTGTTTGGAGCAATCAGTGCGTTATTCATTCAGTGACGCTGTAAACGTCCCGTGCCAATGGAAAAACAGCAGAGCACGACGGTTTCCCATTCTTAACTCTGCCTTTGTAAAGTGGATTAACACGTCAGCATTCTTTAGAAGAGATACTCGTGACGGCATGTGCCTGAGGTGCTTCTCGTGGATTGTGATGACCTCTACAGGCAAAATGTGGAAACGCCCTCCTGACAAATTCAACAATTCAAATCTGTGGCTATTTCTTTTCTTTATAAAGAGACAACTGTATTGTAGAGGCAGCTAGGTGTTAAAATGAACTCATTATGACCAGACATTTACATACATGCATTCATTTATTCATGCCATTTATAATACATACAATACTTCATGGCCACCAACTTAAGTGACAAAAATAGTTTGACATTGTGTAGAGTTGCTCATATAGTACAAAATACAAAAATAGATCCAGCTGATGTTTATTCTGTGGTGTGAAATCGCATGTGGTTTGAAGTTTTTTTTGCAGATTCAGTGACGCCAAATAGCTCAGATACTGTGAGTATATCTGCAGAGGGAGTCAAAGTGAGCATGCATGTGTCCGAAGATCGTACAGTTCTTGGCACTGGTTTTAAACTTGCAACCACTTTACAACGTCCTTCAAATGAAAGAGGGAATACAGATTCTGTTCCTGGTGCTGTTTGTCATTAAGTAGTGTAGAATCATCTAATCAGTCCACGCTGAGGATTATTCCACATCCAAGAGGAAAAAAGTCCAGAAATGTGAGAATATCTGTGTATGTAGAGACAGAGGGCATTTCTTTCTGTCTTACTGGCAGGAACTGTGTTTACGTCCTCACACATGCCAGGAGAGCTCAGGAAGCTCCAACTGACGAAACATGTTGTCCAAGATGCACACGTCCCACCTCTCGCTTAGATTTCTGGCTGCGCTCGGTCTCCTGGTGATGCCTAAAAAAAAATACAGACAGGAATTAAACAGCATTCACAGCACGGCCACTTTGTTCAAGCTTTTAATTGAAAATCAGCCTAAAGCAACTACGTCTTTGAGGTTTACCTTTAACTTAAACTGCTCTGACTGTCAGCACACTTTAATTAGCATGGCTTGTTGTTGTAGCTCAGAGCCAGGATGTATTAGTCAGGCCTGGATGAGTGCAGCACGCGTTCAGAAAGGTACCTGTGTACCTGCTTGAAAAGAGCCAATTATTATGCTTGCATTTAGCTGGACTCAGAAGCAGACAGCAACACTGCAGTGAAAGTTAAGAGGCTTATTGCTGACCATGGGAGTGAATGAGGGAGCTGGCGGGCTGCCAGAGACAGGAAGAGTCCTATCTGGGAGCTCGAGGAGATGTTGGTTTGAGCAGGGGAGGGTTTGTTGTAAAATTTGGATGTAGAAGATCAGTGGCACAGGTCGCAGTAATAAGCATGAGGGGCCCGGGCACGGTTAGCAGACAACCTGGCAAACAGTGACTAGAGAGCTGGTGTCACTGTGGACGGTGATTAATGGATCAGGATCAGGTGCCAGATTACTGGACGCGGTTCAAGTGAGGCGGCTGCCAGACAGAGTAGATCAGAGACACAAAAAAAAAGTACCACAAAATACAAACGTCATTTCATTGCTGCTGTGAAAGCCAATACTGCAAATAAGTGAGTCTTGCGCCATCGAACAAGCGCTGCATCTATAATGTCTACCAACCTGTGCTTTTACACTCTGTCTTGAGGCTGAATGGTTTCTTTGAGTGGCTCCTATTTCACGTTGAAGGTTGAAAGTTATATTTGCTTTATGTAGAATTTAAGATACAAGTATGAACTACCGAGGCCAGTCAAAAAGTTGAGAAGAGTTTGGATGAAACCTGCTACAGCTGCAACATGAGTGCAACTGAACTTGAAGCTTTCCATTGGGACGCTGCACTAGACCTGCCACAACTTTAAAAGCACCTGCCAAATATCCTATAGCTGCCCCTTGTGATGCCAAAACAGCTCTGGCATTTATTCCACCATCACCAGGCCTCAGGACGTTAGCAGGAGATCCTTTAGGGTTTGTAATTTGCAGGATGGGGCCTCCGTGGTTGGTTTTTCGAGCACGTCCCAGATGTTTAAAAACACAGACAAGATATCCTGAGAGGCATCTGTTTGTCATTACTGCGTATTTTACATTTAGACATATAGATGCCTCAGAGTTGTGGGATGATCACATCTTCTTCTCTTTCCCAGTATCTTACTAAACACAGAACTCTGCCACCAGCCCATCACAAGAACCAAGACACGTGACCATATTGTTTCAGCCTCCTTTCGGTGGCTCCCACGATGTTTCAGAATCGTAAGATCTTTCTGTTTTTAATGCTCTTCAAAGCCTCTCTTCGTGCTATATGTCTGCCTTATGTTCAAGCCTGCATGAAGCCTGAGATTCTTGGGCTGAGATCTTCTATCAGTTCCAGAGATGGAACGAGCCGCCTGAGGAAATGTGGTCAGCAGAGTCAGTGATCTGTTTTAATGAAAGAGCCTTTTCTGATTTTACTTGATTTACTGATGCACTTTATTGTCTGTTTTTATTATCCCTTGCTTCTTAGGATGTGGTTTTATTTTGTATTTTGTTTGATTTGCTGTATTTGCTTGTTATTTTCTATGTTTTTTGTTCACTTGATTTTATAATCTGCTTTTTTAAAATACTGTGTCTCTTTATGTGTTTTGTCATTTTTATTTGTTTATGAAGCACCTTGTAACATCAGCTTTTACTCAGTTACTATTATTATCTAACAGATTTAGCAATTTGATCTCCTTTAACTATAAATAAAGTTTAATTTTATAAGTAGTTAAAGTGTTTGTTTTTGTTTTTTTAAAATTGATATTCATTTACAGGCAGAGATGGGTAGTAATGTGTTACATTTACTCCGTTACATTAAGTTAACTAACCTTTTGGATAAATTGAATTTGTGAGAGTAATTTTAACACAACATACTTTTTAATTTTACTTGAGTATAATTGGGGGGAAAAACGTGACTTTTGCTCCAATACACTCGGCTTCATTACCTTTACATTTGACTGGAAAAGATCAAAATAATCGCATTATTTCTCCTCTGGCGGAGAGACTTCCGCCAAAGGCGCCGTCACATGACTCCGTGTGACACAATTTACTTTTAAACACTCAATTTTGAGCAAATCGCTTTAAATACCAGGACACACACTCACAATTCACTCCTACACACACAGAAAACCAAAATGAACACATCTGGGAGCTGCACACACACACTGACCATGGACACACACTGACAATAGACACACACACACACACACACACACATTAAAC